>NC_059113.1:6400735-6751985 GCF_020740685.1 Jaculus jaculus | reverse complement strand
CATTCAGTTGTTAAAGTCCTTCTCACTGCATTTGGGTTCATGCAGGTATATATTGTGGGAGTTGAGATCTGTTATACATTTAATGTATTTTGATCATAACCCCTCTTCCCATTCTCTTCTCTTGTCCCCTCCTTACCAGCAGCCTCTCTTGGAACCCCCATTTTCTAAAAAGTCCTACTTTCATGTTGCATGTGTGTGCATGTGCATGCGTGCGTGCATGCACATGTGCGTGTGTGCATGTGTGTGTTCGTGTGTTACTCCACTGAGTTAAATTAGCGTTACTTGCATGCGTGGGAGGTTATTTACTAAAGCATATGCAATTTACCGCTACACCCAAAACAATTAAATATTGTGAATATTTCTATTGAAACTATTCTCAAGGTACCCTCACAGGTGGAAGCATAGCAGAGGTTAGGGAAGGAAAAGGATAGAATTATTAACTTTTAGAATGGGCTAAAGGAAATCCTCAAAGGAGGAATCTGGGTTCTCAGATAATCACGAAATCTGTAGATCAGGCAGATGATGTAATCTCTGATTTAAGGGCAACAATTTCCAAATAATCTAATGATTATTTCAATTTCCTTTCATTTTGTGACAGGGACAGGGGCTCACTCTAGCCCAGGCTGACCTACAACTCACTCTGTAACCCAGGCTAGTCTCAAACTCACAGTGATCCTCCTACGTCAGCCTCTGAAGACTGGGATTAAAGGCATGAGCCGCCACATGCAACTCAATTTCCCTCCATGTTTAAAAGACAAAATAAGCCAGGTCTGATGGTGCATACCTTTAATCCCAGCACTTGGAAGGCAGAGAGAGGTAGTCGGATCACCATGGGTTTGAGACCACCCCGAGATGACATAGTGAATTCCATGTTAGCCTGGGATAAAGTGAGACCTTACTTGGAAAAACCAAAAATAAATAAATAAATGGCAAAATGTGAGCAGTCTAGCAGTAAACTTAATTTGAGGCTTGAAGACATGTTTTTCTAAAATAGCTCTTTCTTGAATTGTTCTCTGGAATTATATTAAATCAGTAGCTCTCTTTTCTAGTTTATAAAACAACTTGGGTGCTGGAGAGATGGTTCAGTGGTTGAGATGCTTGCCTGCAAAGCCAAAGGACAGAGGTTCAATTCCCCAGGACTCACATAAGCCAGGTTCACAGGGGACGCATGCATCTGGAGTTCGTTTGCAGTGGCTGGAGGCCCTGATGTGCCCATTCTGCCTCTCTCTCTCTCTTTATCTCTTTCTCAAATAAATATAAATAAAACATAAAAATACAGTTTTACCAAGAGAATAACATAGGCTTGGAAGTTATCTGAAATAATGGGTTAATAAAATATCTGAAAAGGCTTCTTGGTTCAATTTACCACTGCAATACACTGAATCCTGTTACATGCAGGAGGAACGAGCTAACCATGGTGAAGTATTTCCAAGTATTCTTGCCCTCTTACACATTTTATCTGCCTTCCTTTTAAATAATCTTTTTATTATTTTATTATTTTTAGAGAGAAAGACAGAATGGGCACACCAGGGCATCTAGCATCTGCAAACAAACTCCAAATGCATGTGCCACCTTATATATCTGGCTTACATGGGTGCTAGGGAACCGACCCTGGGTCCTTAAACTTCACAGGCAAGCACCTTCACCACTAAGCCATCTCTTTAGCCCTTATGTAGCTTTTTAATACCTTTCATCTCCTAGCAACACAGAAACCTATGAAGTTGGGAATTTGGGTAGATAACTTTTGAATAGCCTGTCTGGCTCACATTAAATAGGAGTTTAAAAAATACATCTGCTCTGCTTGCATGCAACCATGTCAAACTGAGTGATTTTAATTTTTTTTGCATGTGTGTGTGTAGTATGTATGATGGAGTACGCATGTGCGTGTGCAGATGCATGTACCCCACGTGCACACATGCAGAGGCCAGAGGACAATGCCAGTGTCCTCCTCCCTCACCCATCTGTGTTTCCTTGAGATGTCTCTCGCCGAACCTGGAGCTGCTATTTTTGATCAGATTGGCTAAACAGTGAGCCCCAGTGACTCTCTGGTCTGCCCTCCCCACAGGACTAGGGATACGGGCATGCATGGCCACGCCCAGCCCTTTACGCGGGTTCTGGAGAACTGAACTTAGGACCAATCAGGCCCTTATGCCTGTGTGACAAGCATTCCTACCAGCGGAGCCGGCTACCAGCCCCAGCTTCTCATCCTTTTTCTACAAGCTGTGGCGCTGTTAGCAACATAGCCTGCTGCCTATGATTGATAACCGGAAGAATGTTAGCATTCTAATATATAGCTTTTTGTAGCAGTTACCTTCTCATTGCTGGGACAAAGCACTCGACCAGAACCAACTAACTTATGACAGGAAAGGGTTTATTTCCAGCTTACACTTTCACGGAGAAGCACCGTCCTAGTGAGGAAAGCACGGCAGGAGCAGGTGGCAGGCATCACATCTCCACAGCAACAGAGAGTGGGCCTAGCTAGTGCTGGCAAGAGGAACTAAACACTAACACCCCAAAGCCTGCCCCCACCCCAGTAACAAGCCTCCTCCAGGAAGTATCCTCTTCCCAAAGGCTCCACCAGCTGGGAACTAACTATGAGGCTTGATCACAAACACATGAGGCTATGGGAGGGGGGCGGCAGAGTACATTTCACATTCAAACCACCGCATCTCCTAACCGAAACATTTGATTCTTCAATTTTTATAGAAGAATATTAAAAATCAAGGAGAGAAGGCACAACCCAGCTGCCAGGATCTTAGCTGCTATAAACGCAGGAAGCACCTGACTGCGCTGTCAGAACCAGTCAATGGACCCACTTACATTGTGATGTATTTTATTAAATCCAATATTTTTAAACAAAACATTAAGAGGAACAGTAGCTATAGCAGGCAATTCTACAATGCTGGTGTGAGCATCCAACCAAACACAGTTTTCTGGGAGGAAGGGACTTATTTCCAGCTTACAGATCCAGGAGAGGTTCTGTCTGTGGTGGAAGAAGCCGGTTCCCATTCACAAACCCAAGCAGAGAGATAAACCATCAGCTGGCCAGAAAACAACAAAAGAAAAAGAAAAAAGAAAGAAATACCCAACAGCAGGGTCCCCAGAGCTCAGACTGCTCTCTTATACCTTGTGTCTGGAATTGAGCTCTGCCCCTGGTGACACCGCCCATAGCCAGGCAGCTGAACATCCAAGTCAGAAGTCTAATTTAAACACCCGAGTTAATGGAGGCCATATGTTCAGACTGCCAGGGTAGCATATTCACTTTTCTCAAACTTCCATCTTTCTTGTGTTTTCTGGATAAAAATGTTTTATATACTAACTAGAAATTCACATATCTTTCCCCACATAGCATTTCCTTGGTGGACAGATTCTATTAAAATAGCTATCTTTTTACCATAGAAAATTGACAAATTTAAATCATATAGAGGTTGGATTACTGTTGGAAATCTAGTCCATAATTTTTTTTTAGTATGGTACACATGACGAAGGGAACTCAAACTTTCAGCTGGGCATGGTGGCACACGTCTTTAATCCCAGCACTCAGGAGACAGAGGTAGGAGGACCACTGTGAGTTCAAAGCCACCCTGAGACTACATAGTGAATTTCATGCCAGCCTAAGCTAGAGTGAGACTCTACCTCAAAATAAAATAAAATAACATTTTTTGACATTTTTATGTTAGGGCAAAATGGACTTTTACTGATATTTGTTTGTATTGTGTTTATGATTGTCAGCTAACTATGGTGCAATCCTTTGAGGCTTATTGTTATGACTGTTACTAAATCTAATCTTGGGAGATTTTTTTTTTTTTTTTTTGAGAAGGCTGACTTTACAAGCTTAGGCATAGGCAGTAAAATAATGAATAAAATACTATCCCTTCAGCAGAGCCCGACAAGCACATGTGTGAGGCAACTGTAAGCAGCGCTTGTTCCCCTGGTTGGCCAGCTGCCCCATCCTCATGACCATGCCAGCACTGCACTGGAACACTTGCTCAGCCGTGGAGATGTGGATTCCTGATCCATGCCTGTCCAGTCTCTCCTAGTCCTGGAGGACTGAGAATGACCTCCAGTAGCATACAACTTCCAAACCACCTACTTCGGGGTGGCTTTTCCTCCGCTAACCACAGAAGAGTTGACAACAATCAGGCTACACCCAAAGGCCAATTCTCATTAACAGTCGTGCCAGTTTTCGGGTGCCTTTGCTCTTCCTTTTTAGATGGCGCATTAGTTACTTTCTCGCTGTTGTGATTAAATACCTAAGAGAAGCAACTTAAGGGAGGAGGGCTGTAGTGGCTCACCTTGATGGTCAACCTGCCTGGATCTAGAATTGCCTAGGAGATGAATCTCTGAGCAAGTCCATAAAGGAGCTGACCAAATGACCAAAATGGGAAGACCCACCCTCACTGTGGGTGGCACCATTCAGTGTGTGAGGGTCACCAAACTAGATAAAAAGAAGATGGTGGGCTGCAGAGATGGCTTAGTGTTAAAGCACTTGCCTGCAAAGTTTAAGGACTTATGTTTGATTCTCCAGATCCCACAAAAGCCAGACATACAAAGGTGAGGCAAGTGAAAGGACACACATGCCCACTAGGTGGCGCAAGCATCTGGAAGTTGATTCCAATGGCTGAGGCCCTGGCTCACCGAATTTTTTCTCTCTCTCTATAAAAATAAAAGGAGATGGTGAGCTGAGCATCAGCACTCATGTCTCCTAGCATTCATCACTGCCCACATACTATGATTAGCTGTTTCCTGTTCCTGCTGCCATACTTCCCTCACCATGATGGACTGTAACCACAAACTGTGAGCAAAAAATAAACCCTTCCTTAAGTCACCTTTGTCAAGTATTTGGTTATAGCAATAAGAAGACTGACTAATGCAAGAGGTTAATTGAAGCCACCCATCATTGCTGGGACAGCGTGTCAGCTGAGGGCTCCATCAGTGGTGGCCTTGTTCACATCTTGATAGATCAGGAAGCAGAGACCGGCAATGGAAGGCTAAAACCTTCAAAGGTCCACTCCCGGAGACTCACTTCTGTTAGCTAGCCCACACTACCTAAGGGTTAGGGTTAGGGTTAGTCATCACCACCAAGTATTCAAACACACAAGCCTGTGGGGGACATCGTGCCTCCAAAACATAATAGCCCACAAGTGATGCCTTTTGCAGAAAAGTGTGTGCCTCCCACTGATGACTACTGGGCAACAAGAATTATACAGGTCAGAAAAGTCTACTTGAATTGTTTTCCCCTCATCCTGTCTCTCCTCCACACTTTCACAGGAAAAAGACCAGGAAGAGTTTTAAACTATAATTCCTTAGATGCTGCAAGGTGAAATGATCTAACATAACAGATAAAAGGCCCATGCTCGCCCAATAGCCTGCTCACCAGGGTGTAGGATGGGAAGGTATCTTACTATTCAGCAAGGGAGGAGTTATGGCACTAAAATGTCTACTGAAGCAGTTTAGAGTCAAACTGTATCAAACCATTTTAGCTGAAATTTCAAACACTTGAAAATAGAACAGCCTTTTCAAAAGCCTGAAGTGAATCCGGCTATCTATACGAAAACACAATCATTTAAGCAATAGTATGCAGCATCTGCTGGTGTACTAAGAGTATTAGAAACCCTCTGAAAGCCTTTATGAAGCACCCTGGGGCAATGGGGACAGGAGGGGGAGATCCTGGAGCTTCTCAGCCACGCCATGTTGGGATGGCTTTTCGCTAGCTTGCCCAGTATCCCTTCAGCCTTTAATGTTTGGGCCAGACGCAAAGACTCTGCCAACATTAAAGGGAGCGTCATATTCAAGAACAGCAGAAATGCTAGGAGGAGTGAAGGTGTAAACTTCACACCAAACCCCTGAGAATAAAATATTTTTAGCGATATGCAAGAAAATGAAATTTTTATTGAAAAGAATATTTTCCCTTTGTTTATTCCCACTACATAATGCACCGTCCCCTGTTCCTACAGTAGAAAGTCTCGAATATGTCTCTTTTCTAAATAAGCACGCTGAAAGGTTGTGGTTTCCCTAGCAACAGATGACTTCTATTTTTTTTTTTTTCCTTCCTTTTGAGGGGGGAACATACTTTGGTCTTATAAAGAGGCTTTCACCTGGGTAATGAAGCACTCTGTGGCCAAATTGTCAGTCTGCCCCAGAAAAACAGATAAATGCATTATCTACTCTTTGCTGGTGGGGGAGAAAAAGGACTGCTGGAAGGAAGAGCTGCGGTCAGAACTGGTGTCCATTCTGCTCTCTGTGAGATAAGTTTCTGGCTGTGCTCAGCAATCCCGTGAGAACTTCGCAGGGCAGAAGTGCTAGAGGCAACCTAGAGTGGCCCTCTCGATAACCCCCACCCCTGGGTGATCCTCACTCTGTGGGGACAGGGTCATGTCTTCCTCCAAACTAATGGAATATTACAGAGGGAGTGGGGTGCCGCCTCTTTGGTTGGATTGTCTTACCTAAGACTCCATCATAGTATATTGGAGGGTGATATTCCTACTTCTTTTACAAAGGCTAACAACACTCTTGCTGCGTTGGCCTCTGAAATGGGCCATATGAGAAGAAGGGCCACCTCCATCCAAAGTGGCTGAAAAGCCAGTGAATCACTGATCCTTGGAAAGATCAACTTAGCAGATATTTGCGTCCAGAAATAACTGAAGACCAGCTAACCCAACGACAGCATTCTTTGAAGCACTGGGCAAAGAAGCGGAGGCACTAGATCCATAGAAATGGAAGTAACAAATGTCGGCTACTTTAGGACACCCAGATACTCACCCAGCAAAGCACAGGCGATGGGGAGGCCGTACAGATGGCTTTCCGGGTTCATCTGAGCAGCTGGAGAAAGAACACTGTCTCAGCACGCAAGGACCTCGGTTGGATCCCAGGCCTGCAGAAACAACGGCAGAGAACGACCATTGAGGCTTAGAAATGAGTCACAGGGTTGGATCCAGATTTGTCACTTGATGTCCTAACTTCTCTAAGCCACAATTTCTTAATCTGAAGAACAGAAATAACACCTTCTCATGCAATCTCTGGTAAGGATAGAAGCTGGCTCGGAGGGTATCTAATGTCTCTGTCACATGGTGAGTGTCCGGTAAAGGACTGCCCTCAGCAGATGTAGTCAATAGGGTTATGGCAACCATTCCACACACGGAGAGCTTTTAATAACAGGGTTAATCCTGGTTGATGGGGGGTGGGATCAATTGTGAGGGTCGAGAAAGGAGCTGCTTTTCATCCCACTGGGATTTCACAGTACCGGAGCAAAGTTCATGCCCCAGCCTTACTTGGAACCTTCACGAACAGCCTTGTACTCGCTTGATGGCTTGCTTGCATTCCATTCGCCTTTCTGAGTTTCTGAGTTTTAAGAGGCACAGAGAGGAGCCATATGTGGCGGCGCACACCTTTAATCCCAGCACTTGGAAGGCAGAGGTAGGAGGATCGCCGTGAGTTCGAAGCCACCCTGAGAATACATAGTGAGTACTGGGTCAGCCTGCACTAGAGTGAGACCCTATCTCAAAAAAAAAAAAAAAAAAGAAAACAACAAAAAAAAAAGAGGCATGGAGAGAACATTTTCTGGGTGCATGGCTTTGTGAGATAGTGGGGTACCTGAAGAGTGAGCTCTTATTGCCAGTGTGTGTACCCTAGATGATGCCTAAATGCATTACAACTATCCACAGGGGATCTGTGACTAAACAGGAAAGGAGTCGGCAGAGGGTCAGGGAATCAATCAAGTGAGACAAAATTCCAGAGTCAAATTAAAAAGTCCAGAGGCAGATCAGAGTTTGGGTGTAAATTCTATAAATCGGTGCAGAATCACTGGGGAGGCAGAAAAGGAACATTGAAAAGGTGACATCTATGGATAGTGTGTCCTGAATGTGTGACTTGGTCTACCTTAAGTGTGCTGTGCGATCATAGCTAGATAATGGCAGTGTGTTGTGGTGAACTGGAGAGATAGGGCTAACTGAGGGAGTCAGTCAGAAGCCTGGTGTGGTTGAAGCATAAACCTCTTGTTTTTCTCGGCCTTTGAAGCATGTTTCTAGAAGGAATACCCCGTAAAACTCAGGGGTCTAACTGAAGTGGCCTGGCTACCTTTCTGTGGGACAGAGTCACATGCTGTAACCCAGACTGTCCTGAACTGATATAGACCAGACTGGTCTTCAATCCATGGCAATCTACCTGCCTCAGCCTCTCACACTCTGGGATTACAGGCATGCGCTACCATACCCTGCTCATAGCCTCATTTTTTTTTTTTTCTTTGTGGTTTTTGGCTCTTGGTTTTTTAAGGTAGGGTCTCACTCTGGGTCAAGCTGACCTGGAATCCACTCGGAAGTCTCAGGGTGGCCTCAAACTCACTGTGATTCTCCTACCTCTGCCTCCCAAGTGCGCCACCACGCCCGGCTCTCATAGCCTCTCTTAATAAACGGTTAATACGTGACTTTCCTTGTTGGTCTTGACTTTGCTCCTACAGTAAACACTTGCTTCTGCCATTAGTACACAGGAATTGCCATATGGCGACAATTTTCCCATGCAATTCTTCTGAAAAGTTCATTAGTTGCTATAGGATTTGAATACAGTTAGATTTGCAGTCTACAGTTTATATATCCTTTCCCATATGTGAATCCACAGGAACCTTTGAAACATGGCAAACAAATAAAAATTATATTCCCTTTCCTACAGACAATGCTTAAGACACAGGTAGTAGCTAACAGCTCCAGAGATTAAGTAGCCTGACTAATGTAATTCAAACTTGAGACTAAAATAATCGAAATTCTGACTTTTCTCCATAAGGAGTGCCTCAATGATTTTTTTTTATTTAAATGATAAAATTTTACCCAAAATGCCTCTCTTTAAGGTCCCATGCTTGGCTAGTTCTCCTAGCTCATGCTCAGGATATTAAATCATGCCTGTTAGAAGAAAACCTCTATGTAGGTTCTTGTGTCCTCAAAAGGAACTTGTGAAAGAAGCAGAACAGGGGCAGGCAAGCAGAGAAGAGCCAGCCAACGCCTGAGCCCTGGACGACTCTTGCAGCCTGAGCGGAAACCCACAGTAGGTCCAATTTTATGTGAAATGGCCAAGACTTCATTCCACCAGTCAATCACTCATTAGCTGTGGCTAGGTTCTGCGTGGAGACTGAAATTACTGCCCAAGAATTTATTTTTATCCAGTAATCTTTCAGCAGCTGGTGGCTTCCACTGGTGGATGGGAATCTTCCTCCGAGGGGCACTACTCACAGCTGTGAGTCCTTAGCAGCCAAGGCTGTAAGCCACTGGGGCGTAGCTGCCCAGCCCAGAAAGGGAGACCAAAGTGAAAACTTTCAGTATGCTTAATGGCAATCAACACGGTGAAATAATATCTGAAGCCTAATGACCAATAAAGTGCATTGAGTCTCCAGATTGCCAGCCTATGCTATCGGGTTTTGGACTCCCTCCATAATTAAGGATTATTATGGTTGAGACACAGGACCCCTCCTTCAACTGAATGCAGCTTTACTCGGGGGAATACACTTGGATGTCGGTCCTGATGCTGCAGTTAGTGTAGAGCAATGTTATAATCCTGATTTTCTCCTTCCTGGCACTGTGGCAATGGGCTCATTAGTTAGCATCTCTGAGTTTGGAATTGTTCCCTTGCCACATGACGAAATCAACATTCGCCTCATCTTTTTTGTCACCCATTCTGCCTCTGCTGCCATGGCCTCAGATTAAACTCCCATTTCTGTCAATAGTTCCCTAATTTGCCTATGAAACCCAGGGTTTTTTTTTTACTTTATTTTTATTGTATTCTTGACAATTTCATACATGCTTATAACACATTTTGATCATGGTCATTCTTGCCCTTTCATATCCCCCTTCCATTCCTCTTTTCATGTCTTGTGCATGTGTGTGTGACCCACTGATTTAAATTAGGGTTGTCATATTACCCCACCAAAGACCCTGCCTCTCCCTCCCATAGCAACCACTGAAATACCAATTACCACTCTGGGAGGAGTGGAGTGTTATGAGCATCTATCCCACCCATCGTGGAATGATGATGATGGCCTCCATCTCGTGCAAGGAATTACTGAGAACTCATGACTGTAACACCATGTCATGTGCGGGAAGGAAGCATCCCACAGCATGCCTCCTCATCTCTGAACCTCACATTCCTCCTATCCCTCTTCTGCAAAGCTCCCTGAGCCTTGGATGGTCCACTTCAGGTTTTAATCCCTTTAATTCTTTGTCCATTTTAACACTGGGTTGATTTTTTTTTTTTAACTCAAGGAAGACTATTCTGTCAATATCAAACCTTTTATTCTCTTTATTCATTGGTTTATTGCTGTTCCATGGCAGTGGTGTTTAGGTTTCCTTAGTTTTTTGTTTGGGTTTTTGTTTCTGTTTGTAGTTGGTAGTGGTGGTGATGGGTACTTTGGTTGGTTGGTGTTTGTTTCTTGAGGCATCAAGGGTCATAAGTATCCCCGGACAGCTTTGACCTAGCTCTATAACTGAGGCTGACCTTGAACTTCTGATCCTACTGATAGTACTGGAATTACAGGTATGCGCCACCACCCAGGATTGTGCGGTGGGGTGCCAGGGTTCCAATGCCAGGGCTTCATAATGCTAGACAGGACTATCAACTGAGCTGCACCCCAGGCCCATTGGCTTGCACAGTGAGAGTCCCATGCTGCTGGGCCAACTTTCACACTTGATTTCCCTTATCTCTCACTGCCTTCTCATCTGGCCTGACATCTTGCTCTTGCGCTTTCTTAAGTCCTGTCCTGTATCTCTCCCTCACACCCCATATATCAGGACAGGAAAACCGCATGTGGTTTTACAGACGTGTCGCCCTTTTGTGTCGGATACTTCCATCGGGTCCTGCTATGCTCACATCCAGAAAGAGAAAGGAAGAGACAAACAAGCAGATAAACAAAGAAAACAATTTTTTCTCATCACAATCAATTTTTAAAAATCTCTTTCTCTAGGAAATCTACCTGACTGGGACGTCTCTGGCTATATAAATATAAATATATATTATTTGCAAGCAGAGATAAGAGAGACAGACAGACAAAGAATGGGCATGCCAGGGCCTCCAGCCACTGCAAACAAACTCCAGATGTGTGTGCCCCTTGTGCATCTGGCTTACATGGGTCCTGGGGAATTGAACCTGGGTCCTTTGGCTTCACAGGTAAATACCTTAACCAGCAAGCTATCTCTCCTGGCCTCTTTTATTAGTGTCATCATCAAACTTTTTTGTACATACTTCCATTAAAGCATATGGCTCGGTTTATTACTGTTCCGTTTATACACATTTGCTCCTCTGACACATTGAATGCTTATGAGTGATACACACCGTATTTATCTTTAAATTCCCAGTGCCGATCTTTCTCAAGAAGTGGACAGCAATCACTTGTTTGAAAGGACCCACATAAAATATTAAGTCCATAATCCAACAAGCACCGGTTTTATGTCTATCCTTATGAGGAGGAAGTATTATGGAATAATAATAAAATTTTACTACTAAGAGCCATTCACAACAGCTGAGCCTTAAATCCTGATGCTATGCTGAGCTACTGATTGCCTTTGGGTTTTGCCCTTTACTTCTCTGTGCCTTTGTTTCTTTAGCTACAATACAAGAGAATAGATAGGATTTTTATGGTTCTTTTTGTGTTTATTTATTTATTTGAGAGAGAGAGAAAAAAAAAAAAAAACAAAGAGAGAGACAGATCCCAAGAGAGAGAATAGAAACACCAGGGCTTCTAACCACTGCAAATGAACCTCAAAAGCATGCACCACCTTATGCATCTGGCTTATGTGGGTACTGGCAAATCAAACCTGGGTCCTTAGGCTTCGCAGGCAAGTGCCTTAACTGCTGAGCCATCTCTCCAACCCAGTTTCTATGGTTCTTTCCTTACATGTTTAATGAGTCTCCTGCTTGATTGGTTTGTGGTTGTTTGAATATTTCTACACAATGCCAAATATATGAATGAAAAAATAAAAAACTTAACTGGAAGGATATTCAAATACATGGTGCCAGAAAATTCCAAAAGGGAAATTGATAATGTGTGAAATGCTTATAGAAAGTATCTTGTTTTGCAGTTTATCAGAAGCATACTTTTTTACTTTAATTATAACCACACTCAAGTTCTTGGTTTTTTTTTTCCTATAAATGAGGCCTCTGAGGATTAGAGAAATTAAGTAACTTGCTCAAGATCACACAGATAATGAAAAACAGCTAGAATAGAAATGCCAGTTTTCTAAAAAGATCATTGTTTTTCCAGATATACCAATGGTAATCAAGATATTCAAGTAAGGATTAAATTATTCATTTGTTATGAATAACATAGACTCAAAGTAGAACTGTTGCTTTATTAAAGTCATTCTTAGTCATTCTTAGCACAGAGAGAGAGGAGTAGAAAGAGAAGCATGATATTTAAAATTATTAAATAAAACATAGTTGACTACATATTTCACTCAAGTATTATCTTTTGGGAAATTAAAAGTGCTGGTTTATTTTTTTTTCAAAATCCACTTCCAGGCAGCCTGATCTACACTTAAATGTCAAATTTTTATTTTATTTTTACATAAATTTTGCATGCCAAAGTTCTCCTACATTATTATTCATTCCACTGGCAATTGCTCCCCTTGCAGGTTCTCAAGTTCATTTATTTTTGGTTATCACAATCTGTTCATATTTTTCTAATTCATCCTTTTATTAAATGAGAAAAATCTATCAAATAAATCTATTTCAGAAATGAGCAACTCTTCCAAAAAAAGCATCTGCAACGCTTCATAATACCATGCAAAAGTGTTTCTATGGTCTGCTGCTCACTCAAAGTGCTGCATCAAGTTACTAACTTGAGCATAAGATAATACATCATTTTTTATCAATTTTAAAGCATGTATTTCCATAACTCAAGTATTCCTCTGATTATTTCTGGAGGAGAAATTATCACCTTATGGAGGAAAAGTAGACTGAAGAGAATGCAAAATGACCATCCCATGAAATATTCGTCATAAACTTTAAATGTCTTCCCCTGCTGTTCTTTTTCCATCTACCACACAACTTCCTTTTCCTTCCCTGATCTCTGCTCATAATTTTTTGCAAGTTTTTTTTCTACACATATTTTTGAAACCAACATTATATAATTAGGACACTTCAAAGAAAAAAAAATCCTTTCAAACATAAAAATCCAAATTATAAATTATAATTTCTTAAAGACAGATGTATGACCCTTTGTAGTAAAAGTTAATATTTTATAGGAATCTTTTTAGCTCATTTTTGACACTCTTGAAACATTAGTAATTAGTGTTTACCGTCCTAATTTAGAAGATAAAGCAAGTAAATTATATATATATAATCTCCAAGCACGGTGCACACCATTAATCCCAGCACTTGGGGACAGAGGTAGAAAAAGCACCTTGAGTTCAAGGCCAGGCTGAGACTACAAACTAAGTGCTAGGTCAGCCTGGAAAATAAAAATAAGAGAGAGAGTGTGTGTGTGTGTGTGTGTGTGTGTAATTCAAAAGAGATTGAGAATCTAGTCAGGGGAGAACATTGTTATAGAAATGTTTCAGGGAATGGAATGGACTCACTAAAGAGGAACAACCATCCCCCAGCCTAAGGGAAAGGGAAGGACGCGAACAGACTCAGGTTAGCAAGGCAACGCCCTGTGTGGCACCTGCAGGGTCAACTCATCAAATAAGCTCAAGAAAGGGGACCAAGGAGAAGGGGCGGCACTTACAGTAAGTGGAGTAAAGGTGCGGATTGGCCACTAGTGACGAGAGAGAGAGAGAGAGAGAGAGAGAGAGAGAGAGAGAGAGAGAGAGAGAGGGAGAGAGAGAGAGGGAGAGGAAGAAGGAGGAGGAGGAGGAGGAGGAGGAGGAGGAGGAGGAGGAGGAGGAGGAGGAGGAGGAGGAGGAGGGAGGGAGAGAGGGAGGGAGAGAGGTGCTACTTAAAGTACCCATAACAGAATCCATTAAGCTATCCACATGCTATTACCACGCAGCACGTTGCTACTGTGATTAAACAGTGATCTTCTGTTTCAATTAACAATAAGAATGACAAACTATTTCTTTTAGCTTCAAAAGAAGAAAAGTGTCTAAATTGACCCACTCACTTGCTGTGACAGAAGCTGATATGTTTTGCTCTTTACGTTTTTTGGAGAATGGGTAGGGGACAGATCTCACTATGTAACCCAAGCTGGCCTTGCAACAACACACGCAGCTTTGCCTCACAAATGCAGGGATTATAGACCTTACTCTTTGTTCTTTAAATGCAGAAAGAGCTTCTGCCAACCTGCCAACCAGGTTTTTTATTTATAATTTATTTATTATTATTTGCAAGCAGGGAGAGAGAGAGTATGAATGGGCACGCCAGGGCCTCTTGCCACTACAGACAAACTCCAGATGCATGTGCCACGTTGTGCATCTGGCTTTACCTGGGCTGTCAGGCTTGCAAGCAAGGGCCTTAACCACTAAGCCATCTTCTCTCCAGCCCCCAACCAGGTTTTCTTCATTAGGAAAGCTGGCCAGAAACAGAAACAAATGCGGACGTTTGGACATTTGGCACAATACACCAACTAGCTAAGCTGACCCTTCTACCAGTTGTTTATTTTTATGACTAAGCTCTTATCTTTCACTTTGCATTGCAAAATATTCCAGCCACATAGAAAACCAGAGTAACCTGATCAATACCAGCTTTGCCAATGTCAACATTTTACCAGACATTTTCCCCAGAGCTTTTTGAAAGAAACTAGACATAGCAGATATAGTTAAGTTGGACACTGCATCCTCATTCCATTCCATTCCCCTCTCCTTTCCCAGAAAAAAACTTTTCTCCTAGATTTGATATTTACTATGCTTTCATTTTGTGCAATTGTGCTGTATAAATATATGTATGAAAAATATTTTACTATACATATTTTCTAACTGTATATAACATTAAGCTATACCTATTAGTCCTGAACTTAGATGTGTATTCTCTGTATCATTTATTCCACATTATCAGTGTTGACGGGCAGCGCACCCTCCATTCACTTTACATGCTAGGTAGAATTCTACCACATGAAAACTGCAACTTAGCATCCTGTTGGTGGACATAAGTTAGTTCCGGCTTCGTCTCTTAGAAACAATGAAAAGTTTGCCATGTCAACCTTATGCACGTCAACCTAGATGTGAGATTTCTCAGACTTGAGCTAAAAACTATGACCAAATTATTTTTCAAAATAATTTGAACTAAGTTACATTTTGCCTCACACTGGGTATGAGAGTTCCCAGCCAAATTCAGGACCTTAGGTCCTTTGTTTGTGTGGCTTTGATTCTGTGGTGGAGGTGGTCAGACATAGGCCTCTTGTATACTAAGCAAGTAAATGTTTTTAATTCAGTCTGATGAGTATTGCATGACATTTCATTCATGTTTTTGGTTTTAATTGCTTTCTTGGAAATATGAAATACAGAATAGAAGTTAGGTAATTTCTTAGATAACATACTTTCTCAATAATGTTTTGGTTTAGATTTTTTTTTAAATTTTTATTTATTTGAGAGCGACAGACACAGAGAGAAAGACAGATAGAGGGAAAGAGAGAGAATGGGCGCGCCAGGGCTTCCAGCCTCTGCGAACGAACTCCAGACGTGTGCATCCCCTTGTGCATCTGGCTGACGTGGGACCTGGGGAACCGAGCCTCGAACCGGGGTCCTTAGGCTTCACAGGCAAGCGCTTAACCGCTAAGCCATCTCTCCAGCCCTTGGTTTAGATTTTTATTTCCAATTTGGACTTCCTAATTTATGTATATTGTATACAAATCCCTTTACCCACTTTTCTGTCTGCATGATATACTTATCTTATTAATGCTTTTTACATGTTCTCGGTATTGATCCTTTTCAGAATTATTTTAAGAAGGGTTTTTTTGCATGTGTGTGTGTGCATGTGTGTGTGTGCGCGCACGTGTGTGTGTGTGTGTGTGTGGTGTTGCACCTGTATTTGCCTATGTGCTCGCCTGTGGCAGGGTGTGATCCTTGGCAATGGCCAGAGCAAAACACAGGGTATCCAGCTCCCTTGCTCTTCCACCCATTCTTTGTTGTAATATTTTATTTATTTATTTATATGAGAGTGAGACAGAGGGAGAGAGAGAGGGAAAGAGAAAGAATGGGCACATCAGGGCCTCCGCCACTGCAGGACACATGCCTCACTTTGTACTTCCGGCTCTGGGTGGGTACTGGGGAACCAAACCCAGGCTGCCAGGCTCTAAACAAGTGCCTTTAACAGCTGCCCTCTTGCACCCATTCATATCTAATCCCAAGTCTTTTACTGACCCAGCAGCTTGCTGCTCCCCCTGTTCCCACCCCCTCTTCCCCACCCCAAAGCCCCAGCGATGCCCCGTTCTCAGGGCTCGGGTCTTCCATGGACTGGCACGGCCATGCCCAGCGGCTGCTGCGGGGGCCGGTGACCCGACTCCAGCAGTCTCTCTGGCCTCTTCAGGCCATCACGCTCGCACAGGAAGTAACTTAACCGCTTCGCTATTTCTCCAGCCCTGGAATCATGCTTTTTCTCAAGAAAAACTTAGTGTTTTTTTTTTACATTAGATTCTGAACTGCTGAAATTTATCATTTAAATATAGACAAAATTATCGATTCACTTTACTTTGAGCTTATGCTTTCTGTATCTTAATTAAGGCAAAACTCATGATTTCTTTTTCCAGTACTTTGTTTTTGGGGTTTTTTAATTTATTTATTTGCAAGGGGAGAGAGAGGGAGAGGGAGGGAGAGAGAGAATGAATGTGGGCACACCAGGGCCTCTAGCTGCTGCAAACAAGCTCCAGATGCACGTGCCACTCTGCACATCTGGCTTTATATGGGGACTAGGGAATCGAACCCCAGTCTTTAGGTTTTGTAAGCAAGCGCCTTGACCCCTGAGCCATCTCTTCAGCCTTGTTTGGTGTTTTGAAGTGTGGTCTTTTCACATTTAAGCTGTCAATCTGTCTGAAATAAACATGTATACTATAATATAGGGTTTTAATTGTATTGTCCCAATTGTCCCAGCATCATTTATGGAATAGTCCATCTGTCCTCCACAAATCTGCATTCATGCCAGCATAAGTTATAAAATTCCCTCATACAATTGAGTTTCATTCCTCACATTAATAGTCTCATATTCTGAGTCTGTATCAAGTTGGCACTCTACATTTTATACGGCTTTGTCACAAGTCTTCCTATGTGCTAAGCTGAATCCCTCCCCTGCCATTTGTATTCCTGAATTTTTTATAGTTTTACTTGTACTTTACAAACACATAAGAATTTTTTAGTCTGTTTTCAATTTACAACATAAAAGCAATTCTTTGTGGTTTTAAGTGAGATTGTATTAAAATTTAAAATTAATTAGGAGCTAAAGGTATATATGTACTTTTAAATTTCTAACTCCAAACTATGCATGTCTTTTATTCATCTTTTAGCATATCTTTCAATAGAGCTTTGTAATTATCTCTGTAGTAAAGTCTAAAAACTTACTTGTTGGATTTTACCTAGTTATCTTCATTTTATGCCTTTTTAAAAATTACATTTTCAATTTTTTATTTTATTGGTGTGTAAAATTGCAGTTCACTTCTGTGTCCTTGCTGTGTCGTTTCCAACCATGACGAGTTCCCTTAAGTACCTTCCCTCATCTCCTGGAGATTCTCTGGGATTTTCTATAAAAACCACCTTTCAATCTATAACTCATGAGAACTGTATTTGCTTTCTTTTAAACATTTATTTTTTCTCTTTATTCATTTACCAGAGACTGAGAAAGGGGGAGGGAAAGAGAGAAAGAGAGAGAATGGGCATTCCAGGGCCTCTAGCCACTACCAATGAACTCCAGATGCACGCGCCACCATGTGCATCTGGCTTACATGGGACCTGGAGAAGTGAACCTGAGTCCTTAGGCTTCACGGGTAAGCACCTTAACCACAAAGCCATCTCTCTAGCCCTGTATTTGCTTTTCTTTTTTTTAGGGACTGGTGCTGAGCAATGAACCCAGGGCCTCACCGAGACTGGGGAAGCTCTGTGCCATTGAGCTATGGCTCCAGCCCTGCATGTGCTTCTTGAAAAATTCGTATGTCAATTATTTTTTTATCCTTACACACCGAGCTGGTTGAAAATTCCAGTAAAATTTGGTTACAATACAATGAGGGTAGTATACCTAACCATTCCTGGTTGTTGACAGAAATTGAAGTGCATCTAATGACAAATATTAATTTTAGTCTAATATTTTTCCTATAGGCTGATTATTTTATGAAAATTACATTCTCTCACTGAAAGGCTTGGGGATAATTCTCATTTTACTTCTCAGATCAGTTTGCTTAAGATTAAAATTATCTGTTCCTTGAATGTCATCTATTAAAGCATGTGGGCCAGATTCCTGGTTAAGGAAAATGGATTGAAGATGGATATCTTCCTCTGATCTTTCCCTGGAGTCAAAAACTGATAAACACAGGTGATGACTGTCATGGGAGAACTGAGTAACATGAACCTAAACATGCTTTAAAAGAAAAGAAAAGAAAAACAGCTAAGAAAAGCAACTGTGTTCATAGATGATACTGTGCTTGAATGTAGCCACCCCCCCCCCATAGACACATCCATTTCAATACTTCATGCCCAGTTGCTGACACTGTTCAAGAAGATTGTGGAAGTAGCCTTCATATATGCTAACAACAAACGCACAGAGGATGAAATCAGAGAATCACTCCCATTCACAATTGCATCAAAAAAATAATAATAATAATAATAAAGTACCTTGGAATAAACCTAACCAAGGAAGTAAAGAATCTCTACAATGAGAACTTTAAAACACTCAAGCGAGAAATTGCAGAAGACACTAGAAAGTAGAGAAACACCCCTTGTTCCTGGATTGGAAGAATCAATATTGCCAAAATGGCAATCTTACCAAAAGCAATCTACACGTTTAATGCAATCCCTATCAAAATTCCAAAGGCTTTCTTCATGGAAATAGAAAAAACAATCCAAAAATTCATTTGGAATCACAAAAAAACCTCGAATATCTAAAATAATACTGAGCAACAAAAATAAGGCTGGTGGTATCCCCGTACCTGATTTTAACCTATACTACAGAGCCATAGTAACAAAAACAGCATGGTACTGGCACAAAAACAGACATGTAGATCAATGGAACAGAATAGAGGACCCAGATGTAAGCCCAAGTAGCTATAGCCACCTGATATTCGATAAAAATGCCAAAAATACTCATTGGAGAAGAGACAGCCTCTTCAGCAAATGGTGTTCTGAAAACTGGATATATATCTGCAAAAGGATGAAAATAGATTCTTCTTTCTCACCATGCACAAGAATTAAGTCCAAATGGATTAAAGACCTTAACATCAGACCTGAAACTCTGAAACTACTAGAGGAAAAAGTAGGGGAAACCCTTCAACATATTAGTCTTGGCAAAGACTTTCTGAATACAACCCCAATTGCTCAGGCAATAAAACCACAGATTAATCACTGGGACCTCATGAAATTACAAAGATTTTGCACTGCAAAGGACACAGTGAAAAAAGCAAAGAGGCAACCTACAGAATGGGAAAAAATCTTCGCCAGCTCTATATCTGATAGAGGATTAATATCTAGGATATACAAAGAACTCAAAAAGTTAAATAATAAGAAATCAAACAAGCCAATCAAAAAATGGGCTATGGAGCTAAATAGAGAATTCTCAAAGGAAGAAATATGAATGGCATATAATCATCTAAAAAATGTTCTACGTCACTAGTCATCAGGGAAATGCAGATTAAAACTACATTGAGATTCCATCTCACTCCTGTCAGATTGGCCACCATCATGAAAACAAATGATCATAAATGTTGGTGGGGATGTGGAAAAAGAAGAACCCTTCTACATTGCTGGTGGGAATGCAACCTGGTCCAGCCATTGTGGAAATCAGTGTGGAGGTTCCTAAAACAGCTAGAGATTGATCTACCATATGACCCAGCTATAGCACTCCTAGGCATATATCTGAAGGACTCATCTCATTTCCTTAGAAGTACATGCTCAATCATGTTTATTGCTGCTCAATTTATAATAGCTGGGAAATGGAACCAGCCTAGATGTCCATCAACTGAAGATGTGGCACATTGATACAATGGAGTTCTACTCAGCGGTAAAGAAAAATGAAGTTATGAAATTTGCAGAAAAGTGATGGATCTGGAAAGGATTATACTAACTGAAGTAACCCAGGCCCAGAAAGCCAAGCGCCACATGTTCTCTCTCATATGTGGATCCTAGCTACAGATGATTGGGCTTCTGTGTGAGAAGGAAAATACTTAGTAGCAGAGGCCAGTAAGTTAAAAAGGAGATATAAAGGGAAGAGAAAGGAAGGGAGGAGGGTACTTAATAGGTTGGTATTGTATATGTGTAAGTACAATGATTGAGATGGGGAGGTAATATGATGGAGAATGGAATTTCAAAGGGGAAAGTGCGGGGGGTGGGTATTACCATGGGATATTTTTTATAATCATGGAAAATGTTAATAAAAATTGTGAAAAGAAACAAAAAAAATAAATAAAAAGAAAGAAGATTGTGGAAACTTTCAGGGGTACATCCTTGTTGAAGAAGGTGTGCCCCTGGGGCAGCATTCAGGTGTTACAGTTCAGCCTCACTCGCTGTGCTTGCTCTTGCTGCTTCCTCCCAGCTGATGTGATGCTGTGACACCAGCTCCTTCACCTGCCCTGCTGTCCCTTGTCATGAAGAAACCTCCCCGCTCAGAACTATAAGCTGAAGTAAACCCTTTCCTCTCCTAAGCTGCTTCCAGTCAAGTATTGATTCATAGCAACAAGAAAGTAACTGGAACGGATGGCACACCTAGAAATCAGGGCGCAGGTAGAGCTGAGGATAAGAAAAACATAAAGCTAAAAGCAGAGGGAAAAAAATCTAAAAGCTAACAAAGAAAGGTTAAATTACACAAAGCTTTCCTTTATGCCAGTAGAAGACTGAAAATTTGTTCTGTAAAGAAATAGAACAAAAAATGAATCATATGGAAACCTGAAGTGTCAAGCTGAAAAAGTACATAGGACAAGTGGATAGCCACACTCTTCGGCATAAACGGTTCTAAAAGTTCCGCCGCGAAGCTCCTGCTCTCAAGAGCAGTTAGGAAGAGGCTTATCTATGGCTCTGCCACAACAAATTTGAATTTCAGATGATTTTTCAACCTATTAAGTCAGTCCCATTGTCATAATTGAGTCATGTGAATACTTTAAAGTTTATTTTTACACATGTCCATAATGTACTTTGATCATAATCCCCTCCATTGACTGCCCTTGTCCCCTTTGCCTGCCTGTCACTCTTCCCTTTTCTCTGAACTTGTCCCTCTGAGTCCTTCTTCTACTTGTTTTTGGGTTTTCTGGTGTTGTTGTTGTGTGTGTGTGTGTGGGTGAGCATGTTTGCTGTCCTCCACAATCCAGGATGTAATGTTAATAGGCCCATGATTATACAAGAAACATCTATTTCTTTTTTTTAATATTTTATTTATTCATTTGACAGAGAAAGAGGGGGAGAGAGAGAGAATGGAAGCGCCAGGGCCTTCAGCCACTGCATAGGAACTCCAGAAGCGTGCGCCCCCTTGTGCATCTGGCTAACGTGGGACCTGGGGAACCGAGCCTCGAACCGGGGTCCTTAGGCTTCACAGGCAAGCGCTTAATCGCTAAGCCATCTCTCCAGCCCAGAAACATCTATTTCATCCCCTCAACTTGTTTTAAAAATCTGGCCAATCTGTAAAAACATCCCAAAAGAATCTAGCAGGAGGTATCCTCTTGATGGTCTACATCTAAAAAGTCCCACCCATGTTCCAAGTGTTTCCTATCACACTAAGTAATCAGCAAATTATCTGACTATAGGGCTGCAAGAATGGTTTAGCAGATATGGCATTTGCCTGCAAAGCCAAAGGACCCAGGTTTGAATCCCCAGGACCTGTATTATCAAGATGCACAATGTGGCACAAGTGTCTGGAGTTTATTTGCAGTAGCTGAAGGACCTGGCATGCCCATTTTCATTCTCTCTCTCTCTTCCTCCCTCCCTCCCTCTTTCTTTCTATCAAATAAACAAATAAGTTTTGGACTGGAGGGATTTCTTAGCAGTTAAAGCGTTTGTCTGTAAAGCCAAAGGATCCAGGTTCAATTCTCCAGGACCCATGTTAGCCAAATGCACAAGGGAGCACATGCATCTGGAGTTTGTTTGCTTTGGCTGGAGGCCCTGGTGCACCCATTCTCCCCCCGCCCTCTCTCTCTCCCTCTTTCTCTTAAAACAATAAATAAAATTTTAAAAAATAAGTTTTAAAAAAATATTTGACCAAAAATGCTAACTAATTCACATTCCTATTCAACCCAAGTTAAAATAAAAATTATTCTAAAATTCTGCAAAATTTGACTTCTTAACTATAAGTTTTAAATCATAGCATTGCTCAGCAAGTAACCTCTAACAAAGCACAGAGTGCATAGGTACAAAAATATGTACATTAGGGGCTGGAAAGATGGCTTAGCAATTGAGGCATTTGCCTGCAAAGCCAAAGGATCCAGTTTGGATTCCCCAGGACCTACATAAGCCAGAGACACAGGAGGGTGCATGCCTCTGGAGTTTATTTACAGTGGCTGGATGCCCTGGTGCTCCCATTCTTTCCCCCCCTCCCTCCCTCTCTCTCTCTCTCTCTCTCTCTCTCTCTCTCTCTCTCTCTCTCTCTCTCTCTCTGCCTTTGTCTATCTCAAATAAGTAAATAAAAATAAAATATTTTTAAAATATGTATATAACCTAACGGCTAAGATATAACAACTCTACAAAATTAATTTTCAAATGCAGAATGTCTGATTGCTACAAGTATCAAAAAGACTAAAATGAGAAAAGCGTACAATGTAGAAGCTTCGTTGGTTAAAATTATTTTGCTTTGACAAAGTCAGAAATGGTTCAACTGTAAGAAATAAGCAATAATGGAAACAGCTGTGACTAATGCACTTGTACCTCTTTGAAGACAGTGCACACATTTCAGCTCAGAGAGGGCAAGTCGAGCTTTAACATTTTTAATGTTGACTGTCCAGGTCAGGATCCCATTTGAAGCAGTTATTTGAAGAGAGTTCATAATCCAACCTCATTCTTTCCCATGGAATTTTTCATTCCAGCACGTAAACTCCGCAATGGTGAATGACTAGGTCAAGTTATAAAGCACAAGTTGCATAATAAATGCTGAGGTAAACAACGGCCAACAGATGCTAACAGACGTATATGCCAAGGACCCAAGATTACTACAGAGGTAAGGGCAAACATGAATCTTCCATGTGCTTAGGCATCTTTTACTAAACAATACTCCCATAATACCCAAGAAGAGAGTTCTTGTAGCGCTGCAGTTTTGTTTTGTTTTTTTCCCATTGAGAACTTTAATATGTGAACATATTACAAGTTGGTCATGACCCCGTCGGGTTATGCTCTCCCGTTCCTTGTCCCTTACACCCCAGCCCGCTGAGCCCTCCTCAAAACTCAGAGGCTCTGAGAGGCCAGCACTAAAGGAGACTTACAGCCCCCGGGGCTCAGGAAACACCACAGAAGAGGTTGCAGAAAGAACGTAAGAGCCACAGGGTGAGAAGGTGCATTCTGAGGTATTGTCTCCATGATGGGGACTGACTGGGACATTCATGACCCCTCAGGCCGTTTTCCAGATGCTGCTGCTCTGGTCTCATGCTTGCTAATTTCTTTAACCCCTTTTATTGGGGAGCGGAGGTGCATGTTTAGCTTTTGCAATATTTTCTTGATGTCTTTTGCTCCTTTGCCTTGGTTTTGATCTTCCTGGAGAGGATGGACTTGATAGGAACCATGGCATATGGTTAAGAGCAATATAATAAGGAAAGCATAGAGGACAAGATCTGAACATGGGAAACCAAAGATATTTTTTAATTGGCTTTAACTTTAAAATAAAGGACTATGGAGATGCCTCCGCTGCCAAAGGGCTTATTGCACAGGCCTGAGTACCTGAGCTTGGATTCCCAAGCCCCACATCAAAGGCAGATGCATTACCAGCACTTTTGCAGCAAGATAAGAGGCAGAGACAGCAGAACTTCCCAGAAGCTCATAGGCCAGCCTCCCTGAAGAGTATCACAGGGAGCAACAATGGGAACCAGAGACCCTGCTGCAAACGAGGTGATGGCAAGATCCAACCCCAGAAACCTGTCCTCGACTTCCCCATACAAGCCATGGCACCCACGTACCTCATCAGTACACATATACACATACATGCACATCACACACATACACACATGCACACGTGGAAAATATTTTTTTCATTAAAAAAATAGTCCTTAAAAAGAACTTGTCAAGACAGGCCGGGCGTGGTGGCACACACCTTTAATCTCAGCACTGGAGGCAGAGGTAGGAGGATTGCTGTTTGAGGCCACTCTGAGACTGCATAGTGAGTTTCAGGTCAGCCTGGGCTAGAGTGAGACCCTACCTCGGAAAACCAAAAAAAAAAAAAAAAATTAACTTGTCAAGACAAAACTGAACCTGTTCTAGACTCAGGGGAGAACCTAAAGCTCCAGTGGGCAATCCTAAGACACACCTTCATTAGGATGGACTCCAAGGCAGCCAGGCGTGGTGGCGCACACCTTTAATCCCAGCACTCAGGAGGCAGAGGTAGGAGGATGGCCGTGAGTTCAAGGCCACTCTGAGACTGCATAGTGAGTTTCAGGTCAGGCTGGGCTCGAGTGAGACCCTACCTCGGAGGAAAAATAAAAAAAGAATGTGCTCCAACGGAATTGCTTTGCTCTTCTGGCCAACCAAAATCACCACGACTTAGTCCACATGTTTACTAAGCTAGGTCAGCAGCCATTGACAGCTGATGTTTTATGCTTGTCTGGTTTGGTAAAGCTGTTTCTTACGTGTGAAAAGCCTGTTTCAAACATGACGGTTGACCCTCCCTCCTCTTCAGTCTCTCTTAGTGCCTCAGTTTACTCATAGCTACAAACATTGGGACACAATCACACATTCTTTTTGTCTTGGTGTATGTGAGAGAGATGCGTGTGCTGTGGGAAGAGGGATGGGTGCCTGCCTCGGTGCGTGTGTGGAGGGGACGACAGTCTTGCGTGTGTCAGTCGTTCCCTTCCGCCTTGCTCGAGACAGTTCTCTTATTGTTCACAGCCGTGTGGGCCTGGCCCGCGAGCCCCCAGGGATTGTCCTGTGATTGCGCAAGTGAGCGGCTTTTTGTGGGTGCTGGGGACACAAACCCAGGCGTGCGTCCATCCACTAAGTTATCTCTTCAGCCACGGTATCCCTAGTCAATCACACTTTCTCATTACTTGGAGGTCAGGAGGATTTTTCTCTGTACTGTTCTAAAATCATTTTGATGACAGCACCAATCCTTTGCTGAAGAAAATGTCCTTTGAAGAAATCAAACCCAAATCCAAAAGTCCTTCTCCTGCCCTCATATTGAGGTCCTGTGGCCTGCTCTCTTCTCCCTGTATCTCAAAGCAAGCTCCTCTTGCCTTTTACACAGTCACCTTCTTGTTTTAAATATGTGACGATAAAAGATGCATCATTCCAATGTAACCGTGGTGAGTAAAACACAAAGCAAAAAAGCCAAAATACCTCACACTGTACTTACTACACAACTGTGATGTATCTGCACATAAATTTTATTACAGTCTTTAAAATAATCCCCAGCGGCTGGGGTGACAGCCCTGCCCAGGAAGTGCTTGCCATGGACTCGTGAGGTCCTGGGTTTGAATCTCCGGGTCCCACTTAAGGCCAGTCGCGACATCTCAAGAGTCTATAATCCCGGCACTTCTATATCCAGATGAGAGGCAGAGACAAGAGGAGACCTGCAAGCCTGCGGGCCATCCAGCCCAGCACATGCAGCAGCAAGCAACAAAGAAATCCCGGCTCAAAACAAGGTGGAGGCAGACTGGAGAGACGGCTTAGTGGTTAAGGTGCATGCCTGCGAAGCCTAAGGACCCAGGTTCGATTCTCCAAGTCCCACATAAGCCAGATGCACACGGTGGCGCATGCATCTGGAGTCCATTTGCAATGGCTAGAGGCCCTACCGCGCCCATTCTCCTCCCCCTCTCCCCTCTCTGTCTCAAATAAATAAATAAAAACAAATCTTTAAAATAAAAAAAAAAAACAAGGTGGAAGCAAAGACAGATGTCCTGCATCTGTGCTCTTCTCTGGGTTGGCTTTCCCTGGCCTGCATGTGTACCAAGGCATGCGTGTGCCCACAAGCACATGCGTGCGCGCGCACACACACATATACACACACAAGATTTTAAGTTTAATTAATTAACTGCCAGCTACTGAAACAAAGCCATTTTTACTATTCTTTCTTTTCTGCCCCCACAAATGATGGTTTCTCCACCTTCTCCCACCAAAATCTATCCCCCAGTCTGTACCCACTCTTATTAATCATGCTGATATCTTACTTCAGACCTGTGCTGATGGCTTTAATTTGAGCATGGGAACTTTTTAAATGTGAATTAAAAAAAAAAAACTCTCTCCTACAAAAATATTTTTTCTAAAATATTTTGTTTTTACTTATTTATTTGAGACAGTGAGAGAGAGAAAGAGGCAGAGAGAGAGAGAGAGAATGGGTGCACCATGACCTTCAACTGCTGCAAATGAACATATGCACTACCTTGTGCATCTGGCTTATATGGGTCCTGGGGAATTGAACCTGGGTCCTTTGGCTTTGCAGGCAATTGCCTTAACCGCTAAGCCAGCTCTCCAGCCCCTACAAAAATACTTTTATGCTTAATGGTTGATAAAATCTAATAACAACAAAAATAAGAAAAATATCACTGTTTGAATGTCAATCTATGGTAAACCTTCACGTAGGTACAGATTTTGACTCATTTGACGAGTTTGTATTTCACTGGTCACAATAATGCCTAAACTTCCGAGATGTTAGGTGCATGTGTGTGCGTACGTGTGTGTGTGTGTGTTGCTGGCTCTGTTCTCCCCCTCCTCTGGGAAACAAGCTCCGCAGCTTTTCTCCGCTCATGTTTTCTTAGCCGCAGTTACGGGCCTCGGGCTCCTGGACATGCTTATGCCACACGTGGATCCAGAACAGGAAAGTGCCACCGACTGTTATCCTCAGACTCCTTCAAATGACTGGGGAGCTGGCCCATCTGGACCTGGAGGCGAGGCTCTGGGAGGCAAAGCAGTGAGCGTGCCCGGCAGCTGTCTCCGGCATCGCCTCCAAGGCTGGGAGGAAGCCAACAGAGAGGAAAGCGGGAAGAATGTGCAAAGGGCTTCGCTTTCTGCATAAGCCAGTTTAGGCTGAGTTTCCGGCTTGGGTGGGGGTTTTGGTGGGAGAAGGGGGAGTTAAGCCTATTGTAATGAGTGAGAGAGAGAAGGGTTGAGGGGGAGAAAGAAAGAGGGAGGCAGGGAGGGAAAAAGGAATGTGCCTGATTTTTGCCTCCCACTGCAGTATAACTTGGACAAAGTAAAGACTTGGAAAACCAACTGACCTTTTAAAATCTTAAATCTTAAATAAAAGCTTAAATCTACTTTCTAAATTACAGAAACAGTTGGGTGTGGCGGTGCATGCCTTTAATCCCAGCCCTTGGGAAGCAGAGATAGGAGGATGTCTGTGAGTGTGAGTTCAAGGGCAGCCTGAGCTAGAATGTGACCCTATTTCCAAAAAGAATCATTTTTTAATTAAATAAATAAATTATATAAGTAACGGGGGCTGGAGAGAGGAATTAGTGGCTAAGGCGTTTGCCTGGGAAGCTTGAGGGCTCATGCTCAACTCTCCAGGTCCCACACAAGCCAGATGCACAAGGTGATGCAAGGGTGTAAGGTCATACAACTCACAAGGTGGTGCATGCATCTGGAGTTCAATTGCTGCAGTGGCTGGAGTGCCAATTCTCTCTCTCTCTCTCTCATAAAGATAATAAAGAATAATGATTAAAAATTAATGAATAAAAACTCAAACATAATAATATATAGATGTAAAATTAAAACTTAAAATTCCCCCACCCAAATCCACAGCCCAATTTTTCATTAGAGACTTCTAAATTTGCTTCTAGAAAAATGTTGGCATATACAAAGATAAATGTCATAAAAAGGGAGCTTTTTTTAAAAAAAAAAAAAACATTGTTTCTCATAATTATTACACAACACACGAGAACTAACCACCTGCCTTCACACTGGAAATTCAGATTTACTCCATTATTTTTAATGAGCTCCAGAGCAACCCAGTGCAATGATGTGACATAGATTTGTTGCCAAGCTACTGTCAGTGATTAGAAGTAGACTTATGAATTGTGTGAATTAAGCTTTCTCAGAAAAGTTAAAAGTAGCCTGGTGTTCACCAGAGGCTGGGGAAAGTCTGGAGGAGCTGGGGACGCAGGAAGACCAGTTGGCAGGTTCCTCGGGCAAGGTAGATAGGAGAAATAATTTCTAATATGATGTTGCACAGTCGGGTAACTATAGATGACTGTGGTACTTTGAAAGTAAAATGTGCCAGTAACCTCGAGTGCTTGTGATTAAGCTTCCTACTTAGTCTCCAGCTGCTGGAGCCTTTGGGAGGTGGAGCCTTGCTGGAGGGGGTGTGTCGGTAGGAGGTCCATGAGGTGTATTAATCCAGTCGTGACTATGTGAGCCAACTGTCTGCCCTGCCAGACAGACATGACCCTCCACACTGAAGCTTCTCCTTCCAGCTGTAAGCTAAAATAAGCACTTGCCTTCCACAAGCTCTTTCTGGTGGGGTGTTTTGTCCCGGCAGGGAGAAAGCATCTCTCACCGTGGCCATCATGTGTTATATAGTTCGGAAAATCACAGGAAAGGAACTTTTGTTTCTCTCCAGTGGCATGGGGGTGGGGCACCCCAGGGCCTCTGGCTGCTTGTGCTACTTTTCGTATTGGCTTTCAGGGGTCACTGGGGAGTTTAACCTGGGTCAGTAGGCTTTTCAAGTGTCTTAAACCGTTCAGCCATCTTGCCTACCCCAAGAGAGGGATTTTTGAAAGGGTTTTTTGTTTACCACAAGAAGTGAACATTTTCGAGCAGATAGTTTTGCTTACTCATTTGAATAGCATACAATGCATATATGTATAAGTCACAAAAGTACGTGGTACAATATAGATGTGTAATTTTTACATGTGAATTGAAAATAAAACTTAAATTTTAAATTTCCTAGCCATCATTTATTTATTTATTTATTTATTTATTTATTTATTTGAGAGAGAAAGAGAGAGAGAGAGAGAATGGGTGCACCAGGGCCTCCAGCCACTCCAAATGAACTCCAGACGCATGTGCCCTCTTGTGCATCTCTGGCTTACATGAGTCCTGGGGAATTGAATCTGGGTCCTTTGGCTTTGCAGGCAAATGCCTTAACCACTAAGCCATCTCTCCAGCTCATCATTTATTTCTTGATTTTTTTCCAGTGCTGAGAATGAAACCTAGGACCTCATGCACTCTATCAGTGAGCTGCAACCCCCGTCCCAAAATTATCTTTCTAAAAGGAAAAATAAGAAAGCACAATGTTAAAGTACTTGGCTTCATTGAAGAATATGACAATTTAATTGGTTTGCCACCTTGATCAGATTATGAATCAAGTAAGACACAGTCTCTTGGGTGAATCTGTGAGGGTGCTTCCTGCCAAAATGAGCTAAAAAAAAAAAAAAAGAAGACTTTCCTCTAGAGGGGATGGGCAGCCCTTCTGGTGTGGACTATATGTAGAGAAACTTCCAAAGAACACAGGGCCTTTGGCCTGGCTGCCTGGGCTACTCCCCACCGTGCGTATGCACCGCTCTGCTGCCGCTACCCTTCATGGGGTCGAACCCAGCTCCATCAGCCTTCCAGCTTGGACTGAAGATTCTACAGGGGATGTGGAACACTCAGTTTCAGATTGGGACTGCTGAGGTACCCAGCCTTGTGGACTGAGCAGCTAAGGGCTCTCAGACTGTGAAGCCTACAGACAGCCATTGTTGGACTATGCAACCTGTACCCTACAAGGTGACCTAGTAAGTCTCATTTATACTGTTCTGTAGGTTCCGTTCCTCTAGAGAACCCTGACTACTACAGAGAGGTGGTCATCTTCCATATCGTCTGGACGATACCAGTTTGTCCTCATTCCACATGTGCTTACAACCACAGTGTTTAGTGATGATAATTCCTATGTGAATGATGGAGGGGACCGTATCTTAGCTATGTAGCTTCAGCTAAAAATTAAATTCAGGGGCTACAGAGATGGCTCAGTGACTAAAGGTGCTTGTTTGTAAAATCTGACGGCCTGGGTTTGATTCCCCAATACCCATGTGAAGCCAAGCGCACAAAGTAGCTCATGCATCTGAAGTTCAGTTACTGCCTTAAGAGGCCCTTGTGTGCTCATATTCTCTTTCTCTCTTTACCTCTCTCTCTCATAAATGCATATTTTTTTAAAGAATACAGATTCTTTTTTATTTATTTATTTATTTATTTATTTGAGAGCGACAGACACAGAGAGAAAGGCAGATAGAGGGAGAGAGAGAGAATGGGCGCGCCAGGGCTTCCAGCCTCTGCAAACGAACTCCAGACGCGTGCGCCCCCTTGTGCATCTGGCTAACGTGGGACCTGGGGAACCGAGCCTCGAACCAGGGTCCTTAGGCTTCACAGGCAAGCGCTTAACCACTAAGCCATCTCTCCAGCCCATAAATGCATATTTTTTTAAAAATTCACTTCAAACTAAAAACTAAATAGTTGAATACAATCACCTTCACTTTGTACCTTTAAAATATCTAAGTTTGGGGCTGGAGAGATGGTTTAGCAGTTAAGGTGCTTTCCTGTAAAGCCAAAAGACCCAGGTTCGATTCCTCCCGTACCCACATAAAGCCAGATGCACAAAGTGGCACAAGTGTCTGGAGTTCGTTTGCATGGGCCCTGGCAAGCCCATTTTCTTTCTCTCCCTCCCTCCCTACCCCCTCTCTCTCTCTCACACACACACACAAATAATAAGTACATAAATTTTTAGAAAAAAAATCTAAGTAGACCTTATGGTAACTGGACCCCTATACTTAAAGAATTTCCCCATTCTACATTAATTATTATAATTTAGGCAGGAAGAAAAGACCAGATAGAACAAATTTTCCTGAGCCTTACAACAGAATGGGTAATCTTGTAAGCAATTTTGATATTTACAATTTTGATATTCTTAGTATGTAGGCTTGTGCTCCTTTTTGTTATTTTTATACTTGAAATTCTGCATTCATTTCTTTAGTTTGTTTAATATCTTCAAAGCTGATGTTATATTGTAGAGTCATTTGATCAACAGTTACTTTCTTTCCACTTAAGTATGATGCTGTCACACCCGGATTTTGTTTGATTTTCCCCACTGCTGTTTGTAATATATGCATTTTATCTTCTTATGCTGTGCACAAGTGGATAAATACAGCTTTTTATGCTTATTGTGACTATAAACCACCACTTTGAAGTAGATATATACGCATATGTTACCTGAATTGCCTTTTGAAATCTGATCAAGTTGGCTCCAATAAGCTGTATCTAATCTTTCTGATATGAAATACATCTTACCAAGTAATATGAGAAAAATATTTGATAATGTGCATTGCAAAAGTCGGGATGTATGACCACTGAAAAGGCAGCCACTGCAGTCAGACTTTTAATATAACTTTATTGCACATCAAATCAACAGTACATCAACATTTCTAATTTTCTATGATTTTTCCACAAGATACTTGTGAAGTGTGGCAGATGTAAGATTTAGATTGAATAAAATATTTATCAGAAAAAAAAAAGAGAGCAGAAAAGAGAGAGATCTCACATTTTGAAAAATTGATGTGACTCTTGCAAAAAAATTAATTATAAATAATCTGAGTCAATGCCCCCAATCATTGAATGGCCAAGTGTGAACACCTCCCCCAATCACTCAATGGCCAAGTGTGAACACCTCCCCCAATCACTCAATAGCCAAGTGTGAACACCATAATAGGTACTAGGGAATACTGGCTCCATCAGAACCACAACCAAAGAAAATAAGGCAAATGACTCCATTGTAATGAATAGTTCACATTTACACTGGGCCTTCCCCGAAGAACTGTGAACACTTGACAAACAATATGCTCCTCTATAGGTAAATTTCTGTGCAGACTTGGCAAAAGTCACTTCACAAGAGCGGGCCCTTCCTAAAATCTTAATGCGAGGCTGAAGAGATGGCTCAGCAACTATAGGCACTTCTTTGCAAAGCCTGATGGCCCAGGTTTGATTCCCCAGGACCCACATAAATCCAGATACACAAAGTGGCACATGAATCTGGAGTTCACTTACAGTAGCAGGAGGCCCTAGCCTGCCCATACCCACCCCTTCTCTGTCCCTCTCTGTTTCAAATAAATAAATTAAATTAAAAACTTAACACATGTATGAGGCATTTGAAAATAGAAGGAAATAGAATTCTGTGTTCAAAATATACCTTAGTGGTAGCAGCCTAGGATTTGACAAATATTTCTTTTCAATCAATACATATAACAAGTTCTTGGGCAAGAGAGAGGGCTCAAAGATTAAAGGCATTTGTCTGCAAAGCCTGCCACCAGAGTTTGGTTCCCCAGCACCCACATAAAGCTTGGTGCAAAACAGCACACACATCTGTGATCCCAACAAGCAGTGGGAGGTGGGCCAGCAGGACTCACTGGACAGCAGTCTGGCTTTCATTTACAGCAGCGAGAGACTCTGTGCCAAGGAAGGTGGGAGAAAGCACAGACATCTGGCCTCCACCCCACGTGTGTGTGTGTGTGTGTACGCACACACACACATGCACACACACGCGTGCACACGCACATGCAAATAAATAAAACATTACAAAAATAGTTCCAGGGCTGGAGAGATGGCTTAGCGGTTAAGCACTTGCCTGTGAAGCCTAAGGACCCTGGTTCAAGGCTCAGTTCCCCAGGCCCCACGTTAGCCAGATGCACAAGGGGGCGCACGCGTCTGGAGTTCGTTTGCAGAGGCTGGAAACCCTGGCGCGCCCATTCTCTCTCTCTCCCTCTATCTGTCTTTCTCTGTGTCTGTCGCTCTCAAACAAATAAATAAAAAATTTTTAAAAAATAGCTCCATGTATTTCTCCATGAGACTTTACCATCTTTGTCAGTGCCTTTGATGGCCCATCAAATACATTTAAATAGATAACTAGTGATTATTATTTGGTCTAGTTTTCTTTTTTTCCTCCTATAGAAAAAAATAATTATTAAAATTCTGAAGTCAGGGGTGGTATTTTTTCCTCAGGTCAATTCAGATTTTGCAATGCCTTATTATTGGATGGTAGTGCTCATTTAGGGATATTAGCAAGGAAGAGTTCTGAAGGAAAGCTGGTTGGCCAAAGCTGTAACCATCTCAGCATGAGATTAGTATGCTCGTAAATTCCCTCCTGCTCTGGAATTGGACTTGTCTGTGTAATTATACATACATCAATTACATTGGTTTTAATGTTTACATGTACAAGATGCTATCTTTTTTAGTCAACACCAGAGTGTGCTTTAAAATATGGCTGGATTGACATTTTCTATATGCTACATGCTTATCCATATAAGCAGTTGAGAAAGTTTTTCAGAAAAATAAGGTCTTGCTAACAATGTAATATAAACCAAATTGTCCCCATATTGAACAGTTGATTAGATTAGAGAACTTAGATTGTCATAAATCTGCCTGTGGAGAATTAATACTTCTTCTATTCAATCAATATTTTTTAAAAAAAAAATTATCTTGGTCTGAAGAGATAACTTAGTGGTTAAGGCATTTGCCTGCAAATCCTAAGGACCAGAGTTCGATTTCCCAGTACCCACATAAATCCAGATGTACAAGGTGGTGCGTGCAAGGTTTGCAAACAAGGTTTGCAGTGGCTAGAAGTCATGGCCCACCCATTCTTTCTCTGTCTCCTTCTCTCTCTCCCTCTCTCTCTCTCTCTCTCTCTTATGATAAGTGAAATGTCTTTTTAAAAAAAAAATAACTTAGGGCTGGAGAGATGGCTTAGCAGTTAAGGTGCTTCCCAGGTTTGTATATAAGCCAGATGCAAAGGGTGGCACATGTATCTAGAGTTCATTCACTGTGGCTGGAGGCCCTGGTATACCCATTCTCTCTATCTGTCTCTCTCTCTCTCTCTTCAGTAAATAAATAAAATACTTTTAAAGAAAACAGTATTTCAACATATAAATTTGTAGGAACAGGAATAAAATTCAGTCCATAACACCTGATTAAAGTAACTATATATTAAGCAAAAGAAGTGGACCATATAAGACCCTACTGCCAAAGACACCATATGCTGTTGGTACAGAACATGGAGAGACCTGGAAGAGGGTCAGTCCCCAGACAGTTAGCTCATCTAGTGCCACAAGGTGCTACATGAGCAACCAGGGGGAAAATGGCCAACATCTGTTCCAGCAACTCATGGTCTAAGCTACTCAGCAGCAAACAACCTGACGTGATGATCACACAAGTGCAATAGTGGCACACAGCCATGGTGGGTAACCAACTGCTCTTGAATTGGCTAACCCACTCAGTGGAATGGAACCCATAGCTGGAACTGGGAAACAAGTCAGAATCATATGCAAATAATGAGTTCACTCTCCAATATCAAGAGCCCACCAATCTTGGGCTACAAGAGGGCCTACACCTATTAAATTCTCTGTAAAATAATAATGGTTATCCCATTTATCCAGTGATGACTTCAGTCTCCATTGGAGAATCTGCTTCTCTTTTTTTCAGATGGACACAGAACCTGAGGAGAGAATCAGCCCATGGCACCTAACCAGGGCCCCAGCTGAAACCATAGAGGAATTGGGGAAATGAGCAAGAGTGCTGCTTTCTTGGTGATCCTGGTACCAGCACAGGGTGAAGGAGACAGACATATAGAACACTCAACTCCTACCAAACCAGAGATCCAGAGACACAGGGGCTCATGAGATGGCAGAGAGAGCATAGGAAGCCAGGGTCATATCAGGACAGCAGCAAGGGGAAAGTGGAACGAGAGAGGGAGAAGCAGGGTGGGGAGAGAGAACAGCAAGTGGGCCTACACTGTAACACCTGCAGCACCACCAACGTCACACTCCCTCCAGTAAGACTCCCCCTGAAAGGCTCTGCAACCTTCCCGAACGGCCCCCTGTCTGCGGACCGGGCACTCAGACACACGATGCTGTGGGGTCATTTTACATTCAAGCCGCCACGCCCTTTAGCCACCTCCTTCCCTAGCTCTGGCAACCCTTGTTCTATGGCTGCTTCTTTGAAATTTCTTTAGTTTCCATTTATGTCAAGTAATAAGGACATGCGAAAAATAATATTAATTCTTCTAACACATGAATATGAGAGGTATTTTCATTTTTATGCCTGGTTCCATTTGTTTTATTGGCATTTCATAATTTTTATTATAATTCCCTTTGTTAAATTTATTCCTAGATAATTTTGTAGCTGTTATGAATAGGTTGATTTCTTAATTTATGAGCAATTTTATTATTGGTGGATAGAAACACTGCTAATTTCTATATGGTGATATTGTACATTGCAACCTTACTAAATTTATGAGCTCCAACACTTGTGTTTGTTCAGCATTTATAACTTTTTCTATAAATAAAAACATTTCAGCTAAGAGTAGGGAAAAATAATTTGGCCATTTGCTTCCTGTTTGGATAGTTGACTTTTCTTTCTCTTGTCTTATAGTTCTGTACCAGGCTTCAGAATCGGGGGCCTGGGAGACGGCTCAGTGAGGAAAAGCGCTTGTCTGTCAAGTGTGATGACCCGAGTTCAGATCCATAAAGCCGGATACTATGGCTCAAGCGTCTGTGGTCCCAGTGTGCACGTGGCTCTAGCCAGAGGGAAGGAAGAAACAGGACAATCCCTACCACCTGGAAGCTCACAGGCCAGCTAACAAGGCATTACACAGTGGGGAACAGAGACCTTATTTCAAACAAGTTGGAAGGCAAGGGCCAGCCCTCAAGTTGACCTCTGATCTCCACAAACATGCCATTGTGCATTGGCACCTGCACTATACTCATCTGCCCAGTACACCACACACACACACACACACACACACACACACACACACACGACTCCCTCCAAGGACCATATTGAACAGGAGTGGTGAAAGTGAACATTCTTGCCTTGCTCCTGGAATTTTCCAGCTTTTTCTCAGAGGATATGAAATAGATTAGGTATTAAAGCACACTCCTACCATACCTAACTTGCTCAGGGTTCTGATCATGAATGTTAATTTTTTTCATATGCCTCGGCTGTTCCTATCAAGACAATCATGTGCTCGGTGATATTTTTATTTTTATTTATTTATTTGAAAGAAAGAAATAGGCAGGTAGAGACAGAGAGAGAATGGCTGCACCAGAGCCTCTTGCCACTGCAAACCAACTCCAGATGCATGCGCCCCTTTGTGCATCTGGCTCATGTGGGTCCTGGGGAATTGAACCTGGGTCCTTTGGCTTTGTAGGCAAGTGCCTTAACTGCTAAGCCATCTCTCCAGCCCTGATTTTTGCCCTTCATTCTGTTAATGAGATGCACTGATTTCAAGATATACTATAAAGCCATAGTAACTAAAACAGCATGGTACTTGCACAAAACAGACATTACATATCAATGGAATAGAACAGAAGACTCATCTCTAAATCTAAGCAACTACAGCTACCTCATCTTTGACAAAAGGGCCAAAAATACACAGTGAATAAAAGACAGCATCTTCAACAAATTGTGTTAGAGAAATTGGATAACCATGTGTAGAAGAAATTAAATTAGACCCACTTCTGTCACCCTGCACAAAAGTCAACTCTAAATGGATTAAGAACCTCAATATAAGACCTGAAACTCTGAACCAACGGGGGGGAAAAAAAGCCAAGGATAATACTCCATGATGTAAATTTAGGAAAAGACTTCCTGAATAAGACCACAGTAGCATGGAAAATTGGATCAACACTCAACCACTGGCACCTCTTGAAATTAAAAAGCTACTGTACAAACAAGCAAACCATCCACCGAGTCAGTAGACAATCTACAGAACAGGAGACAATTTTCACCCGCTATACCTCTGACAAAGGTCTAATATCTAAAATTTACCAAGAATTCAAAAAGCTAAACAATAAAAAAAATCAAACAACCCAATCAATAAAAAATGGGGTAGAGATTTGAACAGAGAATTCTCAAAGAAAGAAATACAAATGTGCATTGCACACTTAAGGAGATGCTCAATATCTTTAGTCATCAGAGAAACGCAAGTCAAAACAACTCTGAGATTTCATCTTAATCCAATCAGCATTGCATTCAAGTGCTGGTGAGGCTGTGGGAAAAGAATAACCCTTGCCCACTGTTGGTGGTAATGCAAACTAGTACAACCACTAGGGAAATAAGTATGAAGACTCCTGAAAAAGATGAAAATAGATCTACCATTTGATTCAGCTATACAGCAGCTGGGCATACACCCTAAAGACTCCTCTCTTTCCTAGAGATACTTGCTTAGCCATGCTTGTTGCTGCTCTATTCACAATAGCTAAGAGCTAAAAATCCACCCAGATGCTCATCAATTGATGAATGGATAACGAACATGTGGTACATATTCACAATGGAATTCTACTCAGTGATGAGGAAAAATGAAATGATGAAGTTTGCAGGAAAGTGGATAGAGTTGGAAAAAATCACTCTAAGCAAGGTCACACAGACACAGAAAGGCCAACACCACATGAGCTTTCTCATCCGTGGTTCCTCACTGGTATCAATCAGAGCTGAGTGCAAATGGTGGTCAACACCAGAAATACGGACATGAAACTAGAATGAGAGCAGTGGAGAGAACAAGAGTTTCCTGACAAGTTAGGGGGCAGAATATTGGAGGAAAGGGTACGGAGGGGTAGGAGGTAGAGAAAACAACAGGAATCAGTTGGGGGTTGGAGGGATGGCTTAGCAATTAAGGTACTTGCCTGTGAAACCTAAGGAGCCAGGTTCAGTTCCCCAGTAGCCACATAAGCCAGATGCACAAGACGGAACATGCTTCTGGAGTTCATTTGCAATGGCTAGAGGCCCTGGTACATCCATCCATTCTCTCTCTCTCTCTCATCTCTCTTTATCTGCTCTTCCTCTCTTTTTCAAATAAATAAATAATAAGTAAAAGATGCTCATTCTGACGAGCAATTTACAAGATATACCCATCAATAAAGGGGAAGGGAACAGTCTGGACAGAAAGTGGAAAAAGCTTAACTTTAAAACCATGGACTCTGGCCAGTAAATTTAAGGCCCAGAGTTGGGTTTTCCCCTCACAGTGAGCTGTTGGCCAGGGAGACCCATGAGGTCCCCACAACAATGTAGGCCATTGCCAAAACATTTGATTTTCTGTCAGAGCTAAAAGGCAAGACCCTTTTGCTAAAGAAACCACAGGCTGTGGTCACAGGACATTGGAATGTCATGCTGGGACTGAAAGGGAAGCTCGCTCCTCCCTGGCTGGCCCTGGTGGTGCCACAAAGCCTTATGGGAGCCACTGAAAGACAACAGTGACCCGCGTGACTAAGCAGGGGCTGCAGACTCCAAAATCAACTAGCTAGCAAGAAGCGCACACTTGGGCAACAGTGGCATACAACTCCTCTGCTGGTAACCAGCAGTTCTCTGATTGGACATGAGGCCCACTCAGTGGGAGGGAACCCATTCCTGATACTGAGAACAAGTCTGAATCCCTGGGGCCAGGAAAGTCAAGACTTCAGAGAGAAGCCCCCACTGCTCACTGTGGAAGAGTGGGCTTGCAAGCCAGAAAGCTCTTAAATTGCCCTCTTGAACCCAAGCTGCTCTCACTCGCGGTTGAGGAATCTGCTTCACTTTACAGATGGCCGAGAAAATGGAGGAGAACCAAGATCTATTGTTAAGACAAGAGATAACTGACTGCCCACCACAAGACTTACCACCTCTACCACATGTGCCAGGGCCCATTAGAACTTTCAGAGGAAGCAGTGACATGAATGCTGCTCTTACTACTAGACTGACAACCAGCTCCAGGGTGATGGAGACAGATATAATGATTAATCAAAACCTATCAAAGCAGAAATCCAGAGCCTACAAAGACCTCAACACTAATTCAGACTTCCAACAGGTCTACCATGGCTCAGAGAACATTACAGACTAGGAGGTGGGAAGATTATAAAAGCCACAGGATGGGTGGGAATTCCCAAAGGCACTGTCCCTCTCACTACCACATAGAGGCTGGCTGAGGTCTTCCAGACTCCACAGTAAATGCCATGACCCCACAGTGAATACCATAATCCCACTAAGGAGGGCCCAAGGAAATGGGAGTAGAGGTAAGGAGAAAAAAAAAAAGTATTATCTGTTATAATATATGTATAAAATAAATTTTTTTAAAAAGAGATAAACTGTTCTGATCAGATTCCCCCTTTAATAAATCAGTTTTTGAGAATGGTATCAACATGCCAACTTTCCTGTCATCCTCTTCAGCGACAGCCAACTACCTCACCCAACGTCATGCCCTTCCTGAGCCAAACCTGGCCACTTCAGTCTGACACAGAAAATCTTCCTGATACCGTCAAACTCCAGAGCTCACCATCAACTGCCTTTTACCTCTCCTCAATCCTGCTACTTTTCCAATAAATGTTGATCTCAAGAGCTTTCCCTAATAAACATCTTACATACTAAACCCCATTTCAGAATGTTTTCCACAGATCCCAACCTGGGGCTTCATATTCTTATGGTAAATGTTGCCATCTTAACAGAAGCACTCTAACCATTGCCCCCCTCTGGGCACACACTGTTCTGACCCCATCAACATTTTGACCCAGGATAAAGTAGGACTACTTGAAAAAAGGACAATGCTCAAGAGACTAGAGGTGGGGGGGGAGGGAGAAAAGGAGAGAATAGGATAGGAATAAGATAAAAATTACAGTATGTTCATGTAATAAAACTCTCAATAAAAAATAGTAAAATAAAATAAAAACAGGAGCTCTAACGTAGACTCCAAAATACATGCCTGATTAGAATCTGGACTCTACCAGTCCCTAGTAATATGTCCATGAGCAACAGATATAAGTAGCCCCTATTTCAAAGAGTTTCTGTGAGATTTAAATGAACAGTGCAGCACCTAGAATAGCGCTTCAAACACAGCAAGTCCTCCCCGAGCCTTTGCTGCTAAGATGAGTACCAGGAGTGTTATTTTTAGTCTGTCAGCTAAAGTTAGAAACAGTCCAGCTGTCTTCAAAGCACGGGGAAGCAAGCTCTTTGGAAGGGGGTGTGTTCTCACGCTTGAGTACAACGGGCGCTCTCTGAGCAGGACCAGTGTCCTCAGTGCTTTGACTCAGAGATGACTCAGTTCCCAGCAGTCCACATTCCTCACGGTCATCTCCTGATACCCCTCACAATCAGGCACCTGAGCAGTGTGCCTCGGCCTTCCCTGCACCCCCACCCACCCGCCTGCCCCACCCTCCAATCATCTACTTGAACAGATACCCCTGTTGTCCCTCAGCCTAACCTTGTACCCAAAGTGTGCTCACCTCGCCCTCCTTTATCTCTCTGTTTAGACTCCATTCCAAGGTTAAGCACAGCCTCCGCTCTCACCTGACAATTGTATACCCTCATTGACTGAGCCCACCAGGCTGCAGAGGTATCAGGCTCCTTGTACAGTCTAGCTTTGCTGATAACTCCCAAAGTTTTGTCCCAATCAGCGTGATAGAAAAGAAATCTCTCATGGCAACAAGCCACGAGAGACACCAGGATGTTATAAATATGGCCCTTTAATACCAAGCACAGTGAATTTCAGGAGACTGATGAGGTTTTAAAGAAAATCTCCCCAAGCGACCACATTGGAGTACTCAACACATCAGTAGCTATTGAAATGATAATCTATCCAGCTTATAATGACAGAAACTGCTTCTGCAGGGAGAAATGAATATTTCCTTTTGAGATTTTGTCCATCCATTCTAAATAAAGACATTATTTGTGAGGGAAAAGGGCAGAATCCTTTCTCTTGATTTTCTTAATCTTTAAGTAAATAAGACATGAATGGTAAGATTAAGTAGTTTGCATAAGGCTTTGCCTTAAATTATTGCCTTGTTTATTAATCTGTGATAAAAATCTGTTCTCATATTTATAATTAAATTACTTTAAATATTTAAATATCTGCTTTTACAGAATAACCATGCTTTATTGCTAAGGAAAAAGTAAGAATAAAATGTTTGTAGTTTAAGTATGTTAGTTTAAGATAGTAGCTAGGTTTTTGGTTCTCTGGGGTTTTGTTTTTGTTTTCCTTCCCTAATGTTTAAGTATATACCATACCTTTTAAAGGAAGCTTCCGCTATTCTTTGACTGAAAGGAGTGGCCACGCTCATCACAGAGTTTTCTAAGTGCCTGTGGCTATCCTTCTCATTCGTGCTGCCCTCGCTCTTAGCTACAGAGTCTGTTTGTTTTTACGTGTGGCAGCAAATACTGGCGAACCCAAGACCCATAGAATGATAAGAAAAGAAAGCTGAGTGCCTAGCACTGGGCGAGTCACGAGTCATCTCTATCACATCTTCTAGGGTCTAGAAGACATCACAAAGAAAGTGTCAATGCAAACAGGGGTGCTGGGGCTGGGAGATGGCTCAGTGGTTTAGGCACTTCCTGTAAAGCCTGTGTGGTGGTTTGATTCAGGTGTCCCCCATAAACTTAGGTCTTCTGAATGCTAGGTTTCCAGCCGACGGAGATTGGGGAATTAACACCTCCAAGTGGCAGGGTATTGTTGGGGGCGGGCTTATGGGTGTTATAGCCAGTGTCCCCATGCCAGTGTTTGGCACACTCTCCTGTTGCTATTGTCCACCTGATGTTGGCCAGGGGGTGATGTCCACCCTCTGCTCATGCCATCGTTTTCCCTGCCATCATGGAGCTTCCCCCGTGAGCCTGTAAGCCAAAATAAACCTCTTTTTTCCCACAACCTGCTCTTGGTTGGGTGATTTCTACCAACAATGCGAACCTGACTGCACCAGCCTGATAGCTTGGGTTCCCCAGTATCCACGATAAGCCAGCTACACAAAGTGGCACATGCATCTGGAGTCCGTTTGCAGTGGCAAGAGGCTCTGATGTCCCCATCCTTTCTCTTTCCCTGTCATTCTCCCTCCCTCTTTCTCTCCTCTCAAATAAATAAAAATATTAAATTAAAAAAAAAAAAAAACTAACTGAGCGTGAGTGCCGCCTCACTGCTAGCCTGACTTCCTCCAGGAAGATGGTAATAGATGCCAAGGACACTCAAAACTCATCAAAGCAGAAATTCAAAAGAGCGATTCACACTAAAGGAGACTTGTAATATACCTGTCAAGGCTCAAGCAACATTGTGGAAGGGGGGCAGGAAGGTTATAAGAGCCACAGGGTGGGAAAATGCATCCCAGACATTCTTCCACACATGCACTGACTGACTAGTACATTTGTGACCCCAGAGTGAATACCAACAAGGTGTTCTCACTGAGGAGGGCCCCCAGCAGAATGTGGGTTGGGAGAAGAGGCATGAGACCATAATCCCATGTGAATATGACCAATTTTCAATAAGTTCATGTATTAAAGTTCTCAATAAAAAATAAAAATAGAGCCGGGCGTGGTGGCGCACGCCTTTAATCCCAGCACTTGGGAGGCAGAGGTAGGAGGATCACCGAGAGTTCGAGGCCACCCTGAGACTCCATGGCGAATTCCAGGTCAGCCTGAGCCAGAGTGAGACCCTACCTCGAAAAACCAAAAAAAATAAAAAATAAAAAATAAATAAAAATAGGAAAAAAAGAAAGAAAAGAAAAATAAAAAAATAAAAACAGGGCTGGAGTAATGGCTTAGGGGTTAAGGCATTTGCCTGCAAAAGCCAGGTTCAATTCCCCAGGACCCACGTTGGCCAGATGCACAAGGGGACACACACATCTGGAGCTCATTTGCAGTGGCTGGAGGCCCTGGTGCACCCATTCTCTCCCTCTTTCTCTGTCAAATAAAAAAAATAAATAAAAATAATTTTTAAAATAAATAAAAATAAGATGAGTGTGGTAGTACACGCCTTTAACCCCAGCACTCAAGAGGAGAGGTAGGAGGATCACTGTGAATTAAAGGACCCCCTGGGACTATAGTGAGTTCCAGTTCCTCCTGTGCTAAAGAGAGACCTTACCTTTAAAAAAACCACAAAAATACATAAATAAGGCTGAAGAGATGGCTTAGCAGTTGAGCGCTTGCCTGTGAAGCCTAAGGACCCCGGTTCGAGGCTCGATTCCCCAGGACCCACATTAGCCAGGTGCACACGGGGTCGCATGTGTCTGGAGTTTGTGTGCAGTGACTGGAGACCCTGGTGCGTCCATTCTCTCTCTATATATAGATAGATAGATAGATAGATAGATAGATAGATAGATAGATAGATAGGTAGATAGGCTATATAGATACACCTCTTCCTCTCTCTCTTTCTCTCTCTCTCTCTGTCACTCTTAAATAAATAAAAAAAATACATAAATAAAATGAAATTAATATATCTTAAAATCCTTGCTGGTTTTGACAATTTTGGGTTAGCCAGGAATGGTGATTTATGCCTATAATCCCAGCACTCAGGAGACTGAGGTAGGAGGATCACCTTGAAGTCAAGGCCAACCTGGACTGCAAAATTAGTTCCGGATCAGATTGGGCTAGAGTGATACCTTGCCCCCAAAACAAACAAAAAGGAAGATAACATTTGTTTTGTTTTGTTTTGTTTTGTTTTGTTTTGTTTTGTTTTGTTTTTTGAGGTAGGGTCTCACTCTAGCTCAGGCTGACCTGGAATTCACTATGTAGTCTCAGGGTGACTTTGAACTCACTGTGACCCTCCTACCTCTGCCTCCCAAGTGCTGGGATTAAAGATGTGCACCTCCACACCTGGCTCTAAAAAAAGATAATTTTATATTGACATACTTCTTAATACTTTCAAATTCTCTTCTTTAACATTGTTTTCTCATACTGACTTCAAGGAATTATCTTTTAAAATGAGCTCTTATGTCAAACCAGACTCTGAAAGTCTTCCACAGCAATGTCTCTGGTCACCACAGGGTGCAGGTGCCTGCTGTGTGGGGACAATTAACAAGAAGGCACTTCAGGTTGGCCATTTAAATGTGATGTCAAAGTGATGACAGGAAATGAAGTGATTTGTATTATGTCACTTTTACAAGTAACGTATGCATGGGTGGTAAATCTCTACTTCCCTTCCCCCCAGGGTCCTGACTGGGTCTAGAGATTGAACTGACCTAAGAGGCCCTAACAGGAGAAAGCACATTACAATCTTGCGTGGCACACACATCCTCAAAGAAGTGACAACCCAAAGAAACAGAAAAGTCAGCTCCAGCTGATGAATTAAACAGTAGTGAACTGTGAACAGTGTCTACTGTGGAGAGGCTTTAAAAGATAAAATTATTCTAAACCAGGCTTGGTGGCCAGGCCTTTAATCCTAGCACTCAAGAGGCTAAGGGTGAAAAATCCCCATAAGTTCAAGGCCAACCTGAGACTACACAGTGAATTCCAGGTCAGCCTGGGCTAGAGTGAGACCCTACCTTGAGAAAAAAAAAAAAAAAAAAAAAATCCACAATAAAAAAGTGTATTCTAACAAAGTCTGAACAGTATTTTCCACATCTCAACTTCTCATCCTTGAAGACAAGTGTCTTTCCTTGTAGGAAAGGGAGAATGTCTTTCACATGGGAATTTTTTATTTTAGTTTTATCAAACAGTATAAAGTCAAAGTAATCAGATTGCAACTGCTGCTTTTCAGGCAACCTGCGTTTAAACAGTTAAAAATGCCAGAATATAGCCTGGCATGGTGGTTCATGCCCTTAATCCCAGCAACTATGAGGCAGAGGCAGGAGGATCACTGTGAGTTCCAGGCCAGCCTGAGACTACAGAGTTAGTTCTATGTCAAAAAAAAAAGAAAGAAAGAAAGAAAGAAAGAAAGAAAGAAAGAAAGAAAGGAAGGAAGGAAGGAAGGAAGGAAGGAAGGAAGGAAGGAAGGAAGGAAGGAAGGAAGGAAGGAAGGAAGGAAGGAAAGAAGGAAAGAAAGAAAGGAAAAGGAAAATGCCAGAGTGGTATATTTTTAATAACATATGTATTCACCTACATATCTTGTAGTAAGGATTAAATACTTCAAAGTCCCCGGTTACCATGACACAGATAAAAATCATTTTACAATTGCAACAGTTCCTTTGAGTGTAGAACTAGGCTACCATAGAGGGGCTGAGTGATTAGAAAATGAAGCTACGGTTTCCTCTGCCTGGCGGGTTTCTTGCTCATGCTTCTGATTTTCATTAAGGGGCTTTTGTGAAACGCGCCGCCCTGTCAATCAGCGCTCCCTCCGGCTGGCCTGCTGTTAGCGCTCGGGACCACCGGGACCACCGGGGACCTCGGGACCACCGGGACCACCGGGGACCTCGGGACCACCGGGACCACCGGGGACCTCGGGACCACCGGGACCACCGGGGACCTCGGGACCACCGGGACCACCGGGGACCTCGGGCTGCTCCCGGAACGCAGACCACTGCTAGCATGTGAAGACCCCGATGTTGGCACTTGCTATTTTGATTCACTAAGCACCCAGGCCTGGGTGATGTTAGCACTCCTGCACTACGGTAACTCGCTAGTGGAAAGAAATGTGCGTGTCTGACAAAGGAGAGAAAACCTGGATCAGACAGGAAGGAAAAAACAGCAACTGGTTGTCAAGAAAAACACCACCGTCTCCATGTCAACTTTCAACACGTCACTGCTCACAAAGAGGCCCGGAAGAGATTGGTTAGGATCGCTGCTGTGACTGTCACCCTTGCTGACGCCTTTATTCTTGGCCAGGCAAGGTTGCAGTATCTGAAATCGTTTTTCTTGTATGTGTATGCAGTGTGTGTGTGTGTGTGTGTGTGTGTGTGTGTGTGTGTGTGTGTGTGTGTGTGTGTACCTGCACGTGTATGTGCCCATGCAGAGCCCCATGTGCTTGCCTGCAGGTGGGCGCTCCTGCAGTGCCCAGGGCAGAATGTCAGAGGTCTGACCGTGTCTGGCTCCATCACACTTCCTACCGCTCCAGAATCTGTTATTTATCCAAGAGCTTACTGGTTTGTTTGTTTTGTTTTTTTTTTTCCATGAGGTCTTGCTGTTCTCAGGTATCTACGCCCCGTAGGATTGGGTTTACAGGCATGTGTGGCCATGCCCAGCTGTTCACATGGGTCCTGGAGATTAAACTAAAGCATCTTTCTGGCCTCCTTAGGCTCTCATGCTTGCACAGGAAGTACTCTTGACTGCTGAGCCAGCTCTGCAGTCCTCAATGCCCTGAGCCTTGAGAGCAGAAAACCTGGCAGACTTGTCTACTACCAGCAGCCCAAGCCGTCACCTCCAGGCCTCCAGGAGCTGAGCTACATGTGGACAATGATACCAGTGGCTCTCTTTAACAGAAAGGGCCACACTCTGAAGGAGAAATAGCTGCCTCTTTCAGTTCCAATTTAGTATTGGTGTTGAAATATACCCCTGCCTGATAGAAGACTGAAGAAACTAGGAATAGAAGGAATAGCCTCGGGCTGAAGAGATGGCTCAGCTGTTAAAGTGCATGCCTGCAAAGCTGAATGACCCAGGTTCAACTCCCCAGTGCCCACCTAAAAGCCAGATGCATGAAGTGGTGCATGCATCTGGAGTTTGTTTGCAGGGGTTGAAGGCCTTGGTGTACCTATTCTCTCTCTCTCTCTCTCTCTCTCTCTTCTGTCTGTCTCTGTCTCTCTCCTTGCAAATTAATTAATTAATTAATCTTATAAAGAAAACATGAGCTGGAGAGATGGCTTAGTGGTTAAGGTGCTTGCCTGTGAAGCCTTAGGATTCATGCTTGACTCTCTAGATCCCACGTAAGCCAGCTGTACAAAGGTGAGGGAAGTATAAGGTTGCACATGCCCACTAGGTGGCGAAAGCATCCTGAGTTCAATTTTAGTGGCTGAGGCCCTGGAGTGCCAATTCTCTCTCTCTTTCTCTCTCTCTCAAATTAAAAAAAAAAAAATTTAAGAAAGAAGGAACAGCCTGAACCTAATAAAGGCTACATACTAAATGCGAGGGGACAGAGCATTTCTTCTAAGATCAGAGCAAGACAAGGTGCATACTCTCCCCACTCTTACTCAAAGTGTTAGCTAGAGCAAGAAGACAAGAGAAAGAAATACAAATAAGGAAGAAACTTAACTATCCCCATTTGCAGACAACATAGTCCTATACTCAAAAGACACTAAAGTTGGCCTGGAGAGATGGCTCAGCAGTTAAGGTGCTCGCCTGCAAAGCTCAGCAACTAGGATTTGATACCCAGTACCCACATAGTGCATCTGGAGTTCATTTTTAGTGGCTAGAGACCCTAGCGCCCACTCTTTCTCTCGCTATCTCTCTCTCTCCTTGCAAATAAATTTTTTAAAATTAAAAAAAAAAATTTTAAAGACACTAAAGTCTCTAGTCCTGATGATTGCTTTCAATAATAGCAGGACACAAAATGATACAAAATAAGCATACAGGAACCTGTAGCTTTTCTCTATGCCAACAACAAACTTGCCAAGAAACAAATTGGGGGAGAGAGGAGTTACATTCACAATAGTTACATGACTGTTACATGGCAATTTCCTTGAAATTAAAAAAAAAAAAAAAAAAAATTCCACCTAGAGGGAGAAGACACCCTCATGAGACTTAGGAACTAAACATCTCATAATCTCAGGAAGATCCTGAAGTCTACAAGGTCTACGAATCAACTGCTGCGAGAGGAAGGAGACTCTCCAACCAGTGAGTGAGCCCAGGAGCCCCAAGAGGGAAGCTTTTGTGCGCCTTCACAGTGACGGGTGGGCTCGTCAGCGGCAAAGGCGCGTCTGAGTCACCCTGCGCTCCTTTAAGCAGCCACTCACCCATACTCCTGTGAATAACCACTCACCCATACTCTGTAAGGAACCCCCTGTTAACTGACTGGTCCACCAAGGTAGATTTTGGTCTGTCAAATGTGCTCTCTCTGGGGTGTAGAGATACCTGTTTGTGTTTCCCTAGGAAGCATAACAAATACCTAGGTAAAATAAAACTTCTTGGATCAATCTTCTTTGATAGCTATACTGCTGTGAAGTATTTGCCCAAAGGTCATGAAGAAACATATCAGAGACACTTGCACATTTATGTGTATCATGTCACTAGTCACAATAGCTAAATTTTAGAACTAACCTAGGTAATTCACAACAGGGAAATGGATAAAGGAAATGGGATAGCGAAACAGAAAGAGACAGAAATGCTAGGGATGGAGAGAGGGGGAGAGAGGGGTGGTTTGAATGTGAATGTATGTCCCTTATAGTCTCAGGGTTTTTTTATATTTTTATAAAAGCTAGGAACTAGAGGCTGGAGAGATGGCTTCGTGGTTAAGGTACTTGCCAACAAAGCCAAAGGACTCCTGTTTGATTCTCCAGAACCCACATAAAGCCAGATGCACAAGGGGGTGTATGCATCTGGAGTTCATTTGCAATGGCTAGGAAGCCCTGATGCACCTATTCTTTGTCTCTCTCTCTCCCTCTCTCTCTCTCTCTCTCTCTCTCTCTCTCTCTCTCTCTCTCTCTCTCTCTCTCTCTGCCTCTGTCTCTCAAATAAATACATAATTTTTGTTTCAGAGGAAACATGATTGATATACCGGAACTTTTCAGGGATACAGAAGAACAAAGTCATATTATTTGCCAGAAAATGGATGCGACTGTAGATAATCACATCAAGTAATTAAAACAATCTCAGAACAACAAATATCATGTTTCCTCTCATTTGTGATTCCTAAATTTTGCATAGATACATAAATTCATGTATGCATAATATGAAAATAGAAGTTAAAGCTACTCAGAAATTCCCCAGAACCCATGTAAAGCCCGATGCACAAAACAGAGCATGCATCAGGAGTTTGTTTCAAGTGGCAAGAATCACATTCTCGCTGTCTCACTCTGTTTGCAAATAAATTAATTAAATTTAAAAAACTACTCAGAGACAAAGGTCTAATGAGAGGCAGGAGAGGCAAGAAAAGGGTGTGGGAGAGTACAGAAGGGAACATGCTATGTAGCGCACACCTGCATGAAAACTTAGAATAAACAAATAATGAACTGCTTTGAGATCCCTTCTATCCCAGTCAGAATAGCAATCATCAGGAAAACTCAAATTATAATAAATGCTGATGAGGGTGCAACAAATGAGGAATTCACTGCTGATGAGAATTTAAACTTATACAGCGAAAGGAGTCCATGCAGAGCCTCCTCAACAGACTGATGGTAGAACTGCCATACAGCCCCACTGTCTGCCCAAAGGACTCTCAGTCACCGTGCCACAGAGGAACTGTCACATCCACGTTTACTGCGGCACTCTTCAGAACATCCTGGGAATAGGACCAGACGAGAAATCCACCCGCAGAAGAGTCTGAAGAAAATGTGGTACCCAGTGGAATTTTACGTAGCCATAAGGAAAGCAAAATGGCATTTGCAATAAAAAATGGATGCAATTGGAAATCATTATATTCAGCAAAATAACCAGACTCAGAAAGACAAATACTACAAGTTTTTTCTTACATGTTAACCTACATTTAAAGCTACAAATATATAGGTCATGAAACTAGAACCATGAAAGGGTTTATGAGATCTTAAGGGAGGTGGTAAATAGAGACAGTAACAGAACACATAAAATAAAAAAGCAAAAGGACAGCAAAGTCCAATGACATATTGGTATTACTACAAACGCCTAGATTCTTTCTTTGTTGTAAGTCAGATTTACACCTAGCCTTTAACCCTGGCAAGGTTCTTCTAGTCTTTTGTTATCCTGAGTTGGGAGTGGGCTTAGACCAAGAACACCATGAAAAGATAAGTTTTCATTTAAAAATACAAAAGCTGGGCTGAAGATCTGGTTTAGCACTTGCCTGCAAAGCCAAAGGACTCAAGTTTGATTCTTGAGGACCCACATAAGCCAGATACACAAGTACACAAGGTGGCGCATGTCTGGAGTTTATTTGCAGTGGCTGGAGGCCCTGGCACACCCTTCTCTTTCTCTCTCTCTCTCTCTCTCTCTCTCTCTCTCTCTCTCTCTCTCAAATAAATAAAATAAAATATTAAAAATACAATAAGCCAGGCGTGGTAGTGCACGCCTTTAATCCCAGCACTCAGGAAGCAGAGGTAGGAGGATTGCCGTGAGTTTGAAGCCACCCTGAGACTCCATAGTGAATTCCAGGTCAGCCTGGGCTAGAGTGAGACCCTACCTCGAAAAACCAAAAAAATAAAATAACATAACATAACCTCCCCCATGTAGACCAGCTGACAGAAAGCTGGAAGAAGCCATTCTACATGCAGTTCAATGGGAGAAAGAGAAATCACCAGTGAAGATACCCAGCAGTGGACACTGCAAGCCTTATAATTGGCCAGCCAGGCCAAATGAGCCAACGGGTACAATAGTGGCACGTCTGTCATGGTGGAAACCAACTGCCCTCTAATTGGACTGGAGGCCTTCTCCATGGGAGGGAATACATCCCTGATACTGAAAACCTACAACAGGGGTAGTCATGGGCCCTAGGAGTCTAACATCTGCTGCTGTCGGGCTAAATGTATTTACTATGCTCATCAAACTGCCCAGTAAGCACTTCTTTTAATGTTCATACCCATATATTAATGCTACTCTCACTTTTGGGAGAGAGCCTTCTCTTTTCATATGGCAGTGACCTTGGGGTGACTGAGAAGGCATCATGGTGCTGGGAAGAAGTGACAGGAGTGCTCAGCACTGCAATATCTCTATCACACCTCCCAAGGCTCAGGGTCCATTGCAGAAGAGGAAGTGGAAAGAATGTAAGAGCCAAAGGAAGGGTAGGACTCCTTACAACATGCTCCTCCAGACACAAAATGGCCTGGATATCCATGACCCCACAGTGCCTGACACTACCTACACAAGACCATCATAATAGGAGGAAAAGATCATGACGTCAAAATAAAAGAGAGACTGGTTGAGAGGGGGAGGGGATGTGATGGAGAGTGGAGTTTCAAAGGAGAAAGTGGGGGGAGGGAGGGCATTACCATGGGATATTGTTTACAATCATGAAAGTTGTTAATAAAAAATTAATTAATTTGTAAAAAATACAATAACTAGAGGTGTCAGGTGTTCACACAGAGACGGGCACAAGGCTGAGATGGAGTCTTTTCCATTTTGAAAGCAATGAGTCTCTGTAATGCTATATGATAGCCTAATCCTAGAGGGATTTGCACAAGGATGCAAAGGGAATACAGGCGCCCTTCATTCTACTAATTGCTCTTTATGTAAACTTCCCAAGTGAATACCATTCTGGCAATAGCAGAGGAATCTTGAGATTATAGACCACCTCATTTCTAAAACATTCCAGTTCCTATTAAAATGATAAATCACAATGTTTCCAAAGAACTGGGGCTCATTCACTGTCTAGCAGGTGAAAAATCACCAGATTAAGACTTTCTAACAATTTTATACATGTAATAATGTATAATAGCTCTTTCCAACAATAGGTCAAGAATTCTGAACCTTCAATTTTAATCCATATCATTTTTTAAAGCTATTAAAATCCAAGTATATCAAAAATCAAACTTTCTTTTCTGGTGTTGGTTAAAAAAGCGTTTAGTTGGGGCTGGAGAAATGGCTCAGTGGTTAAGGCATTTGCCTGTAAAAACCTAACAACTCGGGATCAATTCCTCAGTACACACATAAATCCGTATGCACAAAGTGGTGCATACATCAAGTGTTTGTAGTGGCTAGAGGCCCTGGTGGGCACATTCTTTCTGTCTGTCTCTCTTTTCTTTCTCTCTCTCTCCCTCTCTCTCCTTACAAATAAACAAACAAAAATTTTTGGAGAAAAGTTTATTTTAATCTAGTGCCAGAAATATGATTGGAGTGGTAACTCAAAGCAAAACAGCAGAATGACACCCCAATCACTCAAAACAGCAAAAAATAAAATAAAATAAAAAGTGCTTCAGCTATAATAGTCACAATAGCCTTTATCAGTTTTATTTTTTCAACAGCCCATAAAATCAATTCATAGTATAAACTGATTGGTAGGTAGGAAGTGAGTTTAAATGTGCAATTTCTTTTTGCTAGCATGTAAAACAGAGCAAAGTAAAATAAATACAGATAAACAACAAATTGACTAAATTTAAATAGGTGCCAGTTTGAGGAAGTGAATGTAACTTGAATAAAGGTACAATGACTATCTAAAACAGCTGGGCCTTATTCTTCAGTGACGAAGTGATGGGTTTAACTCTTGGTGAAATTTGGTGGGCATATTCTGAGCCAGCCTTGAAACACTGGGCTGCCCAGGGCCTGTTTGGTCAGTCAGTGCTGCTTTCCAACAGGGAGGGTTATATTTTTCATCAACAGTGACTTCACCCACTAAAGTGAGGTCAAGAGATACATCAGTTCTCTCTCTCTCTCTCTCTCTCTCTCTCTCTCTCTCTCTCTTTTTAAAATAGCTCATATGTTTCATAGACCAAGAAAATAGAGGCTGTTAAGAGATTAAATCAAACCAATTCTCAAGGCTCCTGTGAGGAGAAACTGAGATTTCAATATGTATAGGAGAGCTGATAAAGTAAGGAATTTTTCTGTTTTTCCCCCCTTTTTTCCATCTCAGGGGGACAGCTGAGAGATTGTTTTACTGCAGGTGATATGTCGACATGTTACTTACTCATCACGCCTGCCAACCTTGAGAGGGTCTCTTTGTCATTACTTATAACTGCCAATTTACAAGATGGCCCAGTAGGGAATGAAAGAACCAACTGGAACAAATAGAGGTTTTAACACAGCTGCTGTCTGTCTGCTCAGTTCAGCACAGGTGATGAATCTTAAATACGAAAGAACAGCTCAAATACTTCTCCCTCAGGTCACCAGAAACCAAGACCCGAGTGACAGACACCAGCCTCTGGTCGTGGGGTTCATGGAGTGCCTTTTAGGATGAAAGCTGACAGAAGGGGCTTCACTTAATCACGTGAGGGCTTCCTGAACATATTAACTTGTTTAGCATCTACCTGAGGTTTTCTCTTGTCACGTTACTTTCTTGAGTTCAAAATGACAGGGAAGATGTAACCAATGAGGCAGAGGGATCCAGGAAAAACACTGGATGCAGCCCTACGAGGCACATAGGAGGATAACCTTGATGTCCGGACTGCCCAGACCCGGACAGCCAAGACTGGGCAGAAAATGGGCTGCAGTTTTCTGCTCAGCCGCCAACCTCGCTCTGGTCATGTCTGCGTGCCTAGGCAGATCTGCTGAGAGGTTGTGGGGGGCACTACTGTGTGAGGCTCATTTCCTCACCCTGGTCTTCTTTTGCTTTGGCCTTTCAGTTAACTTGGCGCTTTTGAGGTTGTTTGGAAACTGTGCCCTTGCGGGGGGGGGGGGGGGTGCCGTAGTGAGTGGTGAGGGCACCCAAGCAAACGGATGCAATTAATGACCCTTTGAGTGGCCTGTGGACAGTGGAAGGCCATGCTATGGTGTTTTGAATGGCTTTCAGGGGACAGTGTCAGCCCCGCTAATGTGACTGCAGGGTAAACCTAGTTTGTCTGTAACTTTGAAGAGAACGGCACAGGGGACTTTTGAAAGTACCAACGCCAAGGCCACCTCCCGTGGTGTTCATCAGGAATTTTTTTTTTTGGTTTTTTTTTGTTTTTCGAGGTAGGGTCTCACACTGGCCCAGACTGACCTGGAATTCACTCTGTAGTCTCAGGGTGGCCTCGAACTCATGGCGATCCTCCTACCTCTGCCTCCCGAGTGCTGGGAAGGAATGTTTTTAGTCACATAGACATTTCTAATATATAGCCAGGGCTTAGGTCCCCTGCCTTATGTCAAGAAAGGGAGGAGAAAAGCCGTATTCAGAGACGCAGCAGGCTGTTTTGAGCATAAGTCCGCTGCTGTTTCCAAAGCCCGGGAGGCCTCCGTCCTGTCACGTGAGGCTCATCAGCCTCAGAGACGCCCTCAGCCACCTGAAGTATGTGCATCAAGTCATGAAGAGTGGAATCTTAACCCCCCCACCCCCCCACGGTCACAGCATGCCCATGTGCCTCTGTGTCTACATTGTCATGCATGCTGATGTCCTACAAGAATATCGATTTTTAAGCCGGGCGTGGTGGCGCATGCCTTTAATCCCAGCACTCGGGAGGCAGAGGTAGGAGGAGCGCTGTGAGTTCGAGGCCACCCTGAGACTCCATAGTGAATTCCAGGTCAGCCTGGGCTAGAGTGAGACCCTACCTCGAAAAAAAAAAAAAAAAAAAGAATATCGATTTTTGGGCTAGAGAGATGGCTTAGTGGTTAAGCACTTGCCTGTGAAGCCTAAGGACCCCAGTTCAAGGCTCCGTTTCCCAAGACTCGCGTTATCCAGATGCACAAGGGGGCGCATGCGTCTGGAGTTCGTTTGCAGTGGCTGGAGGCCCTGGTGCGCCCATTCTCTCTCTCTCTCTATCTCTTTCTCTCTCTGTCTGTCACTCTCAAGTAAATAAATAAATAAAAATGATAAACAAAAAAAATAAAAATAAAAAAAGAATTATCGATTTTCAAGGAAAATTCAGACTTGGGCAGATTCTATGGAAGGAATGCCTCAGTGATCATGATAAAACTAATGGCCTTTCAGAAGTATAAATCTTCTCTAATTTGGACTTTAAGTCCCTTTTGAATTTGCCATTAAAGAGATTCTCCTATATCTAAAATTTGATATTCCACCACAGTAAGGAAGGCCCCCTGTTTTTAAATTGACACACTTTCTTTGATAAAGTAAAGACTGTCAAAATCATATGCAGAAGCCCTAAGGCAGCAGGAAAGATACTTTCCATCGTGGTGGTAAATAAAGTTCTTGACAGACAGCGTCTGAGAGGAAGAGGAGAGCGGTCCAGCTGGCAATCTCCTGATAGTCACTCTGCCACAGTGAAAGAAAGATTGAGGAAAGGAGAACATAATTAGCTTTCATCAAAGTGTCCCGACAGCATTCTCCCTCCGTGGGGCTAGCCTTATGGATAGATTACTATGCCCAATGCCATTCTATAAATTGGTTGCATTATGCAGCGAATGATAAAAAATGCTTGACGTTCCACGCAGCCTAAATTGAGAAAGCACAGCACATGAATTATGATTTAAGTGAGAAAGCAACCTCGTGGGAAGAAAGCAGTTTCGTCCATGAGAAGCAATTCAAGCAATTCAGCCTTTGCAATCCCTTTGTGTTCCAAGTTTCAATGGGCTGACAGTCGGGAAGTGGTGAATGATTAACTTCAACGCAGGGTGTATAATATTATGTGAGAATTCGAGTTGATGTTGGATATTGACTCATTTCTCTCAAGTATGTATTCGCCCTTCAATTCAGTGAAGTGGGCATGAAACTTGGCATTAGAAATTATGACCCCCAAGCTTTCAGTAGGCAGTGATGAACAACTGGTCATCTTCTTTCATCATCTATAAGCAATAAGATTCTATTCACTCATTTGATCGTTTATTTAAAAAAATACTCATTACTTCTGATGGGACTCAGCGCTGTGCCGGGCACAGCGATAAATAATGCGTGGCCTTCATCTGCAAAGTATATCCTATGAACTACTGAGAAAATGTTGACTATTCAAAGCTATAAGTGTAACAGCAAGAATGGAGACAAAGAAGACAAGATAAAGACTAATCTCGTGGGGAAAGGGAGGTGAGACTCGAAGGGAATCCTAACGGCAAGAAATTCTTTTCTATTTTTTCATCATTATTCATTTCTTGGGTTGTTTTTTTTTTTTTTTTTGAAAATCGCAGACATGTATATAATATGTTCTGATCATCATTCCCCTTTCCTGATGAACTCCTTTTTTCTTCCCAACTAATGTCCTCTTCTACTTTCATGTCTTTGTGTGAGTTTGTGTGACCAAATGAGCCTAGCTAGAGCTGCTGGCGCGGGCATGGCCGGGGGATTATGGACTGGCTCACGAGCAACCTGCCCGTGGCTACACCACTTAAGAAAATCTCTCTTCCTTCCCCAGCGAACGTGACCTGCCCGTAGCTCCTTAAGGATGGTGGGACCCAGGAGCCCTTGCCCCGTCCCTGAGAGGAAGTTGAGGAGCTCCATCTCGTGCAAGTGTTACGCAGGAAAACCCAGCTCTGAATCCAAGGGTACAACGGCCAGAAGACATCCTTCCACAGCACTTTCCCATCCTCCAGCGCTTACACTCCTCCCCAGTGCTCCTTGCTCACTGGAAGGGGAAACACGGACGTCCTGCTTAGGGCTGGGAACTCAACCATCGCTTATTCTTACCACTTTCGCCAGTCCAGCCTCTGCAATAAGTCCTGGTCTTATGGCTTGGACATAAAATGCCCCCCACAAATTTATTTGAACACTTGATCCCCAGGTGGTGGCACCGTTTGAAAAACGTTGTAGAACCATTAGAAGGTAGGCCTGGCTGGAGGAGGTGCTGGGGTAGCAGGAGGTGGTCTTGAGGTGACAGAGACCAGCCCCCTTTGCTTCATTTCTTCGCTGTCTGACTGTGCTATGACACTCATTTTCTTCCATGCCACTGTGTGCCCCCCCCCCCACCTCTGACAACATGAGACTTCCCCTCAACACTTTAAGCTGAAAATTAGCCCTTTCCTTCCCTTAATTGCTTCTGGCCAAGTATTTGTTCACAGCAAGGAAAAAGTAACTGATACTATCGCCCACTGTCAGAAGAGGCTTCTCTGACCAAGGCTGAGAGCAAAATTAGGCCATGGTCACAAACATAAGTATTTAGAAGGCATCTTAAAGGGCACAACATGTTCCTTGAGCAAAACAACAAAAGTAGCTTTCCCCCTTGGACCGACGACCTCCCCAGCCATGGACTTAGACCAGCCTTAGGGTACCAAGCATGAATTCCCTCTTGCGAAACAAGCCTCAAATCCAGTCAGAAAGCCACTGGTCAGCCCCTTAACGGTCATGCCACTATTGCATCAGTGGGCACATGCTGACTGGTAGATTGCTTGTGTAGCTTGCAGGGTCCACGGCTGGGGAAGACTCCTGATGACGCTTCCCTCCCCCTCAGCCGCCCGCACAGGACCTCCCAGCATTATGACGGCTAGCCAGCAGAAAGGAAGCTTCTAGATCAGTTCCAGCTTGACTTCTCAGTGTCCTGCAAAGTGTGAGTTGTCCTTAACAATAGGATGCCTTTTTAAAAAAAAAATTTATGAAGTATATAACTTATTAAATTTTTTAGAGGGCTGGAGAGATGGCTTAGCAGTTAAGCACTTGCCTGTGAAGCCTAAGGACCCCGGTTCGAGGCTCGGTTCCCCAGGTCCCACGTTAGCCAGATGCACAAGGGGGCGCGCGCGTCTGGAGCTCATTTGCAGAGGCTGGAAGCCCTGGCGCGCCCATTCTCTCTCTCTCCCTCTATCTGTCCTTCTCTCTGTGTCTGTCGCTCTCAAATAAATAAATAAATAAATAATAAAATAAATAAATAAATAAATAAATAAATAAATAAATTTTTTAGAGCTTAGACTTTCTATATCTTATCTGTGAAACCATTCCTAAGCCCCAAGTCATGAAGTTACTCCTGTGTTTTCTTCTCTTATGGTTTTAGTTCTTCCAGTTAATGGGTATAAGCCCAGGAGTGATATAATTGGGTCATATAGTAGGTTTTTGTTTGTTTGTTTTTTTGTTTGTTTTTTGAGGTAGGGTCTCACTCTGGCCCAGGCTGACCTGGAATTCACTATGTAGTCTCAGGGTGGCCTCGAATTCACAGCAATCCTCCTACCTCTGCCTCCCAAGTGCTGGGATTAAAGGCCTGCGCCACCATGCCTAGCTCATATAGTAGTTTTAACTTTGTGAGAAACCTGAGTATTGATTTCCATAGTGGCTGCATCACTTTACACTTCCACCAGCAGTGAATAGTAATTCCTCTTTCCCCACAATCTTGCCATCATTTGTTTTCTTTATGATAAACATTCTGACTGGGTAAGACAAAAGCTCACAGTGGTCTTCATTTGCATTTCCCTGATGGCTAAAGATGTTGAATGTTTTAAAAATATCTGTTGGACATTTCTGTCCTTTTTTTTTTTTTTAAGAACTGTCTATTCAGGTTGGAGAGATGGCTTAGCAGTTAATGCACTTGCCTGCGAAGCCAAAGGACCCAGGTTCAATTTCCCAGGACCCATATAAACCAGATATACACAAGGTGGTACATGCATCTGGAGTTCATTTGCAGCAGCTGGAGGCCCTGGTGCGTTCTCTTTCTCTCTCTCTCTCCCTGGTGCATTCTCTTTCTCTCTCCCCCCCCCCCTTACGCTCTCTCAAATAAATAAATAAATATTTTTTTAAAAAAACTATTCATTTCAGGGCTGGAGGGATGGCTTAGTGGTTAAGGCATTTGCTTGCAAAGCCAAAGGCCCCAGGTTTGATTCCCCAGGACCCACATTAGCCAGATGCACAAGGGGGCGCAAGGGCCTAGAGTTTGTTTGCAATGGCTGGAGGCCCTGGCATGCTCATTCTATCTCTCTCTCTCTCTCTCTTCCTCTCTCTCTCTCTCCCTCTTTCTCTGTCAAATAAATAAATATACTTTTTTTAAAACTCTATTCACTTCATTGGCTTATTTGTTGATTGTCAGACTGGGGGTGGTATTTAGTTTCTGGGATTCTTTAGATATTCCGGCCATCAACCTCCTGTGAGAAGGTCGGCAGGCGAGGGTCTTCTCCCATCCTGCAGGCTTTCTGTTGGCTCTGCTGACAGGTTCCTTCATTGCTTTGCAGTCCCACTTGTTGATTCTTGGGACTATTTCCTACGCTATTGGAATCCTGCTCAGAAAGTCCCTGCACAATGTTGTGACTTTGCCTCTATCCCTGAAATCTGATCTTCTGCACAGCCTTGTCTATTGTGGTGATTTTCATTTGAATGCTTGTTTTTTGTTTTTTTTCAATTTCCAGTGTTCCTAGTTGACTCTTTTTCATTATCTCAAATTTTTTGCCAATTTATCCTCCACACTTTCGACTTACACCTCTGATTTGTTTAAGTTCATACTTTGGAGACTGTTTTGTCCAGATCTAGAATGGCAACCAAGAGCATTAGCAATGACCTGTGTTGTTTGGGCGCCTCAGAAGCCTCCCTGACCAACAGCCCATAGGGAAATGTCCCACCTATGGAGCTGGGATTCAAACCCTTTATTTATTCTATTTTTAATAGCTTACACAATAGTAGGATTTCATATGGCTTTTTCATACAACCCTACTGTTAGTTAACCCTGACCCTAATGCTTCTTCTGTGCAATAGATTACCCCTTACGTTTATATCACATGTGGTCTGTCACCCTCCCCACACCATTAATGCCTCTGCCTCCACACACACCCTATGGTCTCATTCTAGCTTCCTGGTCTCTATAGACTCTCTCTCCAATGTAAGATCCAAAAGAAGGGTAGGACTCCTTACAACGTGCTCTTCCAGACACAAAATGGCCTGGATATCCATGACCTCGCAGTGCCTGACACTACCTACACAAGACCATCACAGTAGGAGGAAAAGACGTGATGGAGAGTGAAATTGTGAAGGGGAATGTGGGGGGAGGGAATTACCATAGTTTATTGTCAATAATTATGGGAGATGTCAAGAAAAAAAAAATGTTAATTCAAAAGGATCCACATAAGAGAAAAAGCATGGGTCTTCCAGAGCCTGGGTTACCTCACATACAGTTTCTTCCATTTCCCTGAAAATTTCATAATTGCATTTTCTTTATAGCTGAATACAATTCCATTGCATGCACGTGTCATATTACTCACAGTTGATGGATATCTGGTCCGATTCCATTGTCCAGGTATCATCAAGAGAGCAGCACTTAACATGGGTGGGCGAGTGCCTCTGGGGTGCCCATGTCTCTGTGGGCACATGCCCGGGAGTGCCAGAGCTTAATCATGTGGTGGTTCTACTTTAGTTTTTCTCAGAAGCTTCCGTAATGGCTGCACCAGTTTATTCTCTCACCAATGGTGAATTCGGGTGCCTCTTTCCCCACGCCTTCATCAGCATTTGTTATCATTTGTTTTCTTGATGATGGACATTCTTGTGGGGGGCGGGTGTTTCATACATATACATAGTGTATTTTGACCATGACCTTCTCTGGTCCCCTTTCCCCACACTCTTCCACTGAACCCCCTTCTTCTTCCCAACTAGTCCCTCTTTTACTTTGATGGGATTTTTTCTCTTTTCTTTTCCTTTCTTCCTTCCGCCACCATCTATAATGGAATGTTGATGGTCCCAATACTGTGCAAGATAATAGGCGTCCTGACTGGGGGAATATAGAATCTCACAGAAGTTTATTTGCATTCCCTGATGACTAAGGATATGAAACACCTTTTTAAATATTTATTGCCCATTTGTATTACTTCTCTTGAGAACTCTCTGTTCTATTCCATAGTCTGTTTTCTGATTTGATGTTTGTTTTCTTTATTGTTAAAAAAATATTTTTATTTATTTGAGAAAGAGATAGAGAGAGAATAAATGTGCCAGGGCCTCTAGCCACTGTAAACAAACTCCAAACACATGTGCCCTCTTGTGCATCTGGTTTACATGGGTCCAGGGGAATCGAACCTGGATCCTTTGGCTTTGCAGGCAAGCACCTTAACCACAAGACATCTCTCCAGCCCTGGCTTTTGTTTTCTTGATGTTTCATTTTTTAAAAAAATATTTATTTATTTGAGAGAGAGAAAGAGGCAGAGAGAGAGAGAATGGGCAAGCCAGGGCCAACAGCCACTGCAAAAGAACTCCAGATGCATGAGCCCCCTTGTGCATCTGGCCTACATGGGTCCTGGAGAATTGAACCGGGATCCTTTGGCTTTGTAGGCAAATGCCTTAATGGCTAAGCCATCCCTCCAGCCCCTGATGTTTCATTCTTTAAGCTCTTACTATACTCTGGATATTAGTCCTCCATCAAATGTATAGCTGGTAAGGGTTTCTTCCACAGTGGTTTTCTTTGCTGTACAGAAGCTTTTTAATTTCACGGTACAATTGTTGGCCTTATTTCCTAAACAACTAGAATCCTATTTAGATAGTCCTTACATCTATCTTGAAGTATTTCCCCTACCTTTTCCTCTAGCAATTTCATAGTTTCAAGTCATATGTTAAAATCTTTAATCCTTTTGGAGTTGATTTTTGTGAGGGTGAGAGATAAGGATTGAGTTTCATTCTTCTACATGTGGATATCCAATTTTCCCAGCATACTTTGTGAAAGAGGCTATCTTTTCTCCAATGAGTATTTTTAGAATGTTTGTCAAAAATCAGGTGGCTAGAGCTGGAGAGATGGCTTAGTGGTTAAGGCGTTTGCCTGCAAAGCCAAAGGTCCTCAGTTTGATTCCCCAGAACAGACATAAGCCAGATGCACAGAGTGGCACATGTGTCTGGAATTTGTTTACAGTGGTTGAAGGCCCTGGCGCTCCCATTCTCTCTCTCTCTCTCTCTCTCTCTCTCTCTCTCTCAAATCAATAAATAATTTTTTTTTAAATCAGGTGGCTATATCTGTATGAGTTTATATCTGGATCTTTTCTTATGTTTCATTGATCTAAACCATGTCATTTTTGTACCAGTTCCAGGCAATTTTTGTTACTAAGGCTCTATAATCTACCTTGAACTCAATTATGGTGATACCTTGAAGCATATCATTATCATCATCATCATCATTATTTTCTCAGGATTGTTTTAGCTATCTGAGGTCTTTTACACTTCTAGATGAATTTTAAAAGATTGTTTTTCCTACTTCTGTGGGGAAAAACAGGCATTGGAACTTTAATGAGGATTGCATCAATTCTGTAGAATTCTTTTACTAAGATAGCCGTTTTCACAGCATTGACTCTTCTAATTCATGAGCATGGGAACTCTTTCCATCTTCTAGCATCTTCTTCAATTTCTCTCTTGAGTGTTTTGAAGTTTTCATCATAGAGCCCTTTCCGTTCCTTGGCTAGATTTATTCCACTCTATCTCTGTGGCAGTGAATGGGATTGTTCCCTTGTCTCTTCCTTAGCGTGCTTGTTATCGTCATAGAGAAAGGCTCATGATCTTTGTGTGTCAATTTCTTGCTTAAAGGGTTTATTAGCTCTGAAAGTTTCCTGGTGGAGTCCTTGGGGTCTCCTGCATAGAAAATTACATCAGCTGCTGGTAAGCATACTCCGACCTCTCCCTTTCTTATTTATGTTACCTTGTGTGCGGTTTACAAGGCAGGGTCTCACACTAGCCTGCTGAGACTCACGCTGTATCCCCAGGCTGTCCTTGAACTCAGAACAATCACCCCACTTTAGCATCCCAAGTGCTGGCACTTGAAAGGTGTGCATCGCCACACCTGGCTGCTATTTGTGTCACTTTTATGTGCTTCTTCTGTCTTATCGTCCTAGCTGTCACTTCTAGGATGACATTGACTAGGGGAGAAAGAGGCCAACCTAACTGGCTGGTGTGTTCCGGACCTCACAGTGGTTGTGATTTCCCCCACAAGACCTGTGCTGTTCTGAATCCATCAACATTTTGACATGGAGGACGGAGGAAAGCAAAAGGAATGAGTCATTAAAGCACAGGTAGGAGGGGCTGGAGAGATGGCTCAGCAGTTAAGCACTTGCCAGTGAAGCCTAAGGACCCCAGTTCAAGCCTCGATTCCCCAGGACCCATGTAAGCCAGATACACAAGGTAACACATGCATTTGGAGTTCATTTGCAGTGGCTGGAGGCCCTGGCATGCCCATTCTCTCCCTCTCTCTCTCTCTCTCTCTCCCTCCCTCTTTCTCTCTCTGTCTGTCTGTTTCTCTCAAACAAATAAATAAAAATAAACAAAAACAAGCTGGACAAGTTGGCACACACCTTTAATCCCAGCACTCGGGAGGCAGAGGTAGGAGGATCGCTGAGAGTTCGAGACCACCCTGAGACTACAGAGTGAATTCCAGGTCAGCCTGGACTAAAGTGAGACCCTATCTCAAAAAACCCCCCCAAAAAATAAATTATCAAAAACAATTTTAAAAAACAGAGGTAGGAGGAGGAGGGTCCTCAGTGGGATAAGGGGGGGGGGGTGAATGGGGTAATGGGTCAGGAATACGATCAAATTATAGTATGCTCATGTATTAAAGTTCTCAATAAAAATATTTTTGAGTGGTTAATCTAAAAGTAGGAAATTCTTGAGCAAGGTCATGAGCATGAGACCCACATCAATATTCTGGGATCCTAAAGTGGAAAAGAAAAAGTTCAATAATCACTATGGTTTAACTGTTTCCCCCGAATATTCACATATCGGAAATATCTTTCCCAAATTCAAACGCTAATGGCATATGGAGGTAGAACTGTGGTGTAATTGGGATCAGCTTAGGTCATGAAGACGGGGGTCGCGTGACAGCATCAGTGAGACGGAGCCGAGGCCCAGGTGACAAACGTGCTCTGCTTTGCAGCGCAGTCCCCCCCCCCCCCAACAACACACAGCCACTCATTTGCCAGACGCTTCATGATCGGGGCCTTGGTCGTGCTTGTCTCGTGTCATCCTATTAACATCGTACAAAACAAGCATAATCTCTTTTCACGTATGAAAACAGAAGGCTTAGAAGCTGGGCGTGGTGATGCACTCCTTTAATCCCAGCACTCGGGAGGCAGAGGTAGGAGGATTGCGTGAGTTCGAGGCCACCCTGAGACTACATAGTGAATTCCAGGTCAGCCTGGACTAGAGCAAGACCTTACCTTGGAAACCAAAAAATAAATAAATAAATAAGACTTAGAAAGATTAGTTACTGGGCTGTAGAGAGGGCTTAGTAGTTAAGGCGTTTGTCTACGAAGCCTAAGGACCCAAGTTCAATTCCCCAGTACACACATAAGCCAGATGCACAAGGTGACACATGCGTCTGGAGTTCATTTACAATGGCGATAGGCCCTGGCACACCCTTTCTCATTCTCTCTCTCTCTCTCTCTCTCTCTCTCTCTCTCACTCTTAAAGTAAGTGAAAATAAATTTTTTAAAAAGATTAGTTACTTAGCTCAGAATCAGTTTTTGTTTAACAAAATAAGTTTTTATGCAAGAGCAGTACCTAGCCATAACCATTCGCACAGAGTGGTAACCTAAGTCCAAAGTCAAGGTGTTGGCAACTATGCACCGTCTAGTCTTTGGCATTTTCCAGCTTTTGCTTACTACAAACATTCTGTGGCTGGTAGCAGAATAATGCCAGTCTCTGTCCCCTTCATATGGTTTTGTTTTCCATCTCTATGCTCTCTCCTTCTGTATCAGGACATTGGTTATTAGATATGGGGCCCATCATAATGTGCATGATCTCATTTCAAGAGCCCTACCTTCTGAAGGCCATGTTCACAGGTGTGTGGGTTGAGACACATGCCTCTTTGGAGGGCTTCAGCACAACTTTCTAGAATAGTAGTAGAATTTTTGTGACAACCTGAAGTTCCTCAAAATGAGAGAAGATCTACAGAACAGAGGTAACAACATATGCAAAGACAAGACCAGCTCAGAGAAGACCATATTAAGAAATAATATGTATTTTGTTATTCTGAAAAAACCAAAACCAAGAACAAAGTAAAAACAGATCCTGAGAAATGAGGTTCAAAACTAGAGAATGGCTACTTGGAAAGAAGGGTTTCAGCGAAGGGAGTAAAGAGGAGAGGGGAGGAGAGTGGTGGGAGGTGATTATAACCATGCTGTGTTGTGTCTATGTAGGGAGAGCGTGGGGGATAGAGGCACAGACTCAGGCCCAAGTGCTTGAGGGGCTGAAGCTCGAAGACTCTGGAGCCCAGGAAGTCAAGTCTAGTCTGGGCGGCACAGAGAGGCGCAGTCCCTGAAAATGAGAAACAAAACAACGAAGAGTGAATGTTTCCACTGCCATTAGGGCTACACTAGAAGTTGAGAATCACTGGAGAATTTTTATGCAAGGAAAGAGCAGAATTAATTATGCATGTGATAAAAGTCACTGAAGAGCCAACACAGAGGAAGTTTGATAGGATGAAAGTCTGTGGGCAGAGAGATCCATTAGGTGGCATTTGATATAACCCAGATGAAGGAGAAGAGATCAAAGGCTGTTCAAAAGGAGACGGGGTTATGTAATCACAAGATTACAATAGATGTGGCAAATTTGACAAACAGTTAGATACAGGACATTAAAGAGAAGCCAAAAATGACCTTTAGGCTTGAGCCATGTCATTCATTAAAAGAGCAAACCAGTGACCGGTGGAGTTTAGGGAAGGGCGAGTGCTTGCATTTTCTTCATGTTAACACTGGGGACCTCACGGCACAAAAAGGGATGAAGCAACCGAACATGCAAAGAAAGCTGCTGGTTTGTTTTGTGGAGTATAATTCTGTCACTTCCCTCAGACGAGACTGTTTCGTTTTTATTTTTAATTATTTTTATTTTTTAGAAAGAGAGAGAGAGGGCTGGAGAGATGGCTTAGCAGTTAGGCGCTTGCCTGTGAAGCCTAAGGATCCCAGTTTGAGGCTTGAGTTTTTTAAGCATGTTATTTTAAAAAAAAAAAAAAGGTTAAGTGATATCACAAGAAGTTAAGAGATAGATGTGAGATGCCTCAGCAGTTAAGACACTTGCTTGCAAAGCCTAGTGGCCTAGGTTCGAATCCCTAGTACCCACGTAGAGCCAGATGCACAAGGCGACACCACATGCTTTGGGGAGTTCATTTGCAGCGGCAAGAGGCCCTGGTTTGCCCATTACCTTGCCCATTCATTCTCTCTCTCTTTCTTTCTGCTTGCAAATACATACTGACAATATATTTTTTTAGAGACTTAAGACATCTTAAGGCTTCACAGAGCTGGAAAATATACAACCTCTAACTTCATCAGGAATAGATATGAAGAACCCTTCCCCCTGTGAAAATATACAGGGTGTGTGTGTGTGTGTGTGTGTAGACTATATAATGTCACTGCCAAGTTGTCTTGGCAAGCCTCATTAAGGAGTCTGTTGTCCTACACAACAGTGTCTAGTTTATAACTGAAAATGACAGGGTTTAGTTCTCTGTTTTGTCTAAAATCAGTTAATTGTTCTTAATAGCTCCTTATTTGAAAGCCTGGATGAAAAAATAAGATGCCAACAATGAGAAGCTGAAGGAGCTAATCATTTGAGATCGTTATTACTTTGCATGTTGAGTCTGTACAAAGGCAAGAAAACAAACCAAAGTAGATATTTGTGCATTCATTGGCAAAGCTTAAACTACAATTTTTTAAGTTTCCAAAATAACATTTTGAGTGGAACTTCGAACTCACAATAATTCCAGTTTATGTTTCTTCTTGAAACATCGCTGTAGCTCCTAGACGTTTCTGAACTTCAGGCATGTGTGCCAGAGAGAAAGAGGTAAAAGTGAACAGACTGAATGCTGAGCAAATACTTCTGTGTATCCCTAATGAGGTGCAGTGTCCTCTTCTCTAAAGCTAACTTTCATTTCAACTCAGTTTGAAACATGCTACCTGCGTTTGAGACAGGTTCTCACTGTGTAGCCCAGACTAGCCTCAACCTCATGATCCTCTTGCGTCAGAGTTCTAAGTTAATATTACAGGTTTGTGCCATGTTCAGTTCGTGAAATGCTATTATTCTTAACCTTCAGTATTGTTACAATCCATTGTAATTCACAGACATCAGTTTCATGTCTAGAGTACTTAAAGTGCAATCAGAGAACTGGGAGCATTAAAACAGTAACAAGAACTGGAGAAATGGCTTAGTGGTTAAGGCGCTTACCTGCAAAGCCAAAGTACCCTGGTTCGATTCCCCAGGACTCACATAAGCCAGATGCACAAGGGGGTGTACGCATCTGGGCATCTGGACTTTGTTTGCAGTGGCTGGAGGCCCTGGTGCACCCATTCTCTCTTTCTCTCTCTCTCTCTCCTTCCCTCCCTCCCTCTCCCTATTTCTCTCTTTCTCTCAAATAACTAAATAAATAAGTAAAAGAAAATAACAAATCACCATTAACTATTAAGTATAAAAAGGCAACTGGAGACCTTCTTCATTCTGTGATTCCTATCAGAGTAAACATGTATAAAACTCCATGAAAGCTGGCTTCACTGATCATTGTCAACACAGTAGTAAACTAGCTTTGTCCAGTAACAAGGAGCTTGGAGATTTGTGAGTAAGTCAATGCTACAGAAGACTAATTTTTTTGCTAACAAAAATTACAACTGCCCGGGAAATTCAGGCCAACACGTAACCCATGTCCATGAGCTTTATCCTACTTTCTTTCAACATCAGAAAAGGATCACGTTCAATAGCCATCAGTGTTTAAATATTGTTTGAAAGAACTGGCAAGTGCTAGATTATCTCCCATGACAATCACCGTTTCCTAGGCAGAGGTAAAACAAGTAGGATTAGAAAGAGTTAAATCACCCTACTTAGCAAGAGTTCAGTTCCGGTCAATGAGCTATAACTGAGTTCCTACTACATGGGAGACAAAGATAAATATAATTCCCACTCACGTTACTACCTTACAACCTAACTAGAGGGTAACTTAAATTCAGAAATAATAATGTAGAATAAATGAGGAACATAAATAAAGACTAAGGATAATTTTCACATGAGCTACAAAAGGGTAAAAATGCATCTTCTTGAAAGAAATCAGAGCTGGAAAGATGCTCAGCATTCAAAGGTGCTTGCTTGCAAAGCCTGCTGCCCTAGGCTTTGATTCCTCAGCCACTCACATAAGCCAGATGCAGAAAATGGTGCCCATGTCTGGAGCTCATTTGCAGGGGCAAGAGACCCTGGCATACCCATATACACACATATTCTCTCTCTCTCTCTCTCTCTCTCTCTCTCATAAATATTTTTTAAAAAGCAGCAGATACAGTGAACACATCTAGAGATCTAATGTACAACATGAAGACTATGTTCATAAAATTTGTATTAGGGCTATCATTAAAAAAGATTCATCTCGGGGCAGGAGAGGGGGCTCAGCAGTTAAGGCACTTGTCTGCAAAGCCCAATGATCCAGGTTTGACACCCCAGTAGCCACGTAAAGCCAGATGTGCAAAGTAACACACACCAGTCTGGAGCTTGTTTGTCGTGGCTGGAGTTCCTGGCACGCCCCTTCTCTCTATCTGTCTCTCTATGCTTGCAAATAAATAAATATATTAAAAAAAAAAAAAGATTTGCCAAGCGTGGTGGTGCATGCCTTTAATCCCAGCACTCGGAAGGCAGAGATAGGAGGGTTGTTATGAATTCAAGGCCACCCTGAGACTACATAGTGAATTCCAGCTCAGCATGGACTACAGCGAGATCTTACCTCCAAAAAAAAACAAACAGATTCATCTGCTCCTGCCATACACATGCAATAGAATTATGAGAGCCGGGCGTGGTGGTGCACACCTTTAATCCCAGCACTTGGGAGGCAGAGGTAGGAGGATCATTGTGCGTTCGAGGGCACCCTGAGACTACATAGTGAATTCCAGATCAGCCTGAGCTAGAGTGAGACCCTACCTCGAAAAACCAAAAAGAAAAAACTTACGAGAGGTGACAGATATGACAATCTACTCCACTACAGCAGCCCTTTTACCACAAACACACAGCACAGAAAGTCATGTTTAACCCTGAAGCATACACATAAAATTTGTTTTAACTTTAAAATAAAAGGTAGTGTCTGAGATGAAAGGAAAGTCCACAACTACAGATGAGGAGACAGGAATCTTGTAAGACAGTAAAAGCATGTGCAAAAACAATATGGAAGAAAAATATGGTGCACACAAAGAAAGCACTATGTTCTGCCACAGAAATGTTTTCAATACATGAGATACTGTGTTAGGTAAAGATTTAAGTTCACTTAGAAGATAAGAAAACTAACAAAAACTGTGTAGACTTTAAAAAATGTCAGAGGTGGGCTGGAGAGATGGCTTAGCGGTTAAGCGCTTGCCTGTGAAGCCTAAGGACCCCGGTTCGAGGCTCGGTTCCCCAGGTCCCACATTAGCCAGATGCACAAGGGGGCGCACGCGTCTGGAGTTCGTCTGCAGTGGCTGGAGGCCCTGGCGCGCCCATTCTCTCTCTCTCCCTCTATCTGTCTTTCTCTCTGTGTCTGTCGCTCTCAAATAAATAAATAAATAAATAAATAAATAAATAAATAAATAAATAAATAAAAATGTCAGAGGTAAAATTACAATTCTTTCATTGTTATTATTTATTTATTTATTTGTAGGCACATCAAGAAGGGAGAGAGAGAATGAGAGAGGGGGAAACAGGCACCCCAGGGCCTCCTGCCACTACAAGCAAATTCCAGATGCATGTGCCACTTTGTGTAGCTGGCTCTACGTGAGGACAGGGGAATCCGACCCCAGGCAGTCAGATGTTGCAAGCAAGCGCCTTTAACCGCTGAGCCCCTGGGGCTTTTTGTTTGTTTGTTTTGTTTTGTTTTGTTTTTCGACATAGGGTCTCACTCTAGTTCAGGCAGTATTCCCTATGTAGTCTCAGGGTAGCCTTGAGCTCACAGCGATCCACTTACCTCTGCCTCCCGAGTGCTGGGTTTAAAGGTGGCGCCACCACGCCCCTTATCTAAGCAATGAGTACATAGCAACAAAGGTTGAGATCACATTAGTCCAATAGTGTCAATGGTGCAGATTAGAAGTGATGAGAAAACCCAATACTTCAGCCATGATGGTGGTGACGATGGTTGAATCCATGCTCAGTAAGATATCGCTTGGCCCATCCAGGTGAAAACCGTCCTTTGAGAGCTCAGCAGTGACCATGCTGAAATGCACTCAGGATCAAACACACATGTCGACAGAGTTCACCACAGAACTATCTAAAATAGTGAGGCCCAAGTGCCTCCAGGAAACTGACCTCAAGTAATTCAGTATTATTTTAAACAGGGTTTTGTTTGGGGCTTTTTGTTTTTGTTTTTGTTTTTTGTCCCTCTCTCTTTTTTTCTGCCAGCTCTGGTTAGAAGCATTAAACTGAGTTGTTCAGAATACAGGCCCAAGTTCCAGACTTGTTTCTTAAGTCTATGTTTATGCTTTCAACATTTTAGTCCTTACTTTTTTTTCTTCTTTTGTGTTTTCCAGAAAGGGATTCTGTGACAACTGATACCTATGCTGTTGGAATCTTCCTTATTCTCCAAAGTCTCTTTCTGCTGACGAGAATGCCTTTGTTCAGCAAATCGCCTGACTCTAAATGAGATAAATGGGTGTCCTCCAGGGCCTGTGGCAGAGAGTCCTCTGGTCATTACTGAATACCCTCAATTAGGAAGTGCCATTCCCTCCTGGTGATGGTGACAAGGGACTAAATCCTAAGAAAGTGTAACCAGGCACTTGAATTGCAGGTGACTAATTTGGTTGACTCCATTAGCAAAGTGTGACTGGCCAGTGCAGGTGAAAGGAGCTGACTGAGCATAGATCAAAACTCTTCCCAGAGCTGAGTGACCTTGTTAAGCAACCTAGCTACATCTTTTCTGCAGTGAGTTATGCTCAGCAAAGCATGGATATTTCCCATTAACCTCTGAGGCGACAACGGATTTATCCATTGCCGTTCTCCCTGCTTCCTGTCCTCACTCAAACCCTTCTGCAAAATGTCCCTCACTCCTTTCATGTGCCACCTCCTCATGGAGGCTGTGCAGAATGAGTCCTTGACGAGGACAGCTGTCTATACCGTGTCTCCGGGATTCTCGCGTTCTAAGCGAGTTCCTGGAAATCTAATCTCTATAAGAATCCAAATATAATTTTAAAGCTCCTAAACTAAGCAACAGATGGAGATTTCTCATCTTCCAAGCCATATAAAAAGTCTGGGCGTCTTCATGAAGCTAGATCAAATCACTCCAAATGTATCTTTGCCTGAGTATAAACTGGTCCATTGCTCTGAGACTCAGCTTGGGCGTGTACAAAATGTGGACGACGGCACAAAGTCACGGGGTCTGAACACACAGCACGCCACCAGTGAAAGTGTATTAACTACACTTCTCATCACGGTGACAGAGTGTCTGACAGAAACAACTTAAGGTATGAAGATTCACCATGTCTCACAGTCAAAAGGAATAGTCCGTCGTGAAGGGTAAAGAGGCATGATGCCAGAGCAGCTTGGTAGGCAGCAGCGGGAGTGTGGTGACTGCTTGTTACATGTTACTGACCACAAAGCAGAGAGACCTCAGGTGAAGCCCTGGCTAGGATACCACCTTCCAGGCCAGTCCCCTAGTGACCCACTTCCTGCAACCAGGCCCCAACTCCTGAAGGTTCCACAACCTCCCCAAACAGTGCCACCATCTGGAGACCAAATGTTGAGGACATAGGAGCCTACGGGGTATGTCTCACATGCAAACCATAACAGAACTGCTCCATTGAGCTTGTGCAACTAGTGAGGACGCCTAAATATCTATTGTTTTTACTGACTTTGTTTTTTATTTAGAAAAGCAGTGTTTTGGGGAAGGAGAAAATTAGACCAGTAACTGTACAATAATATCCACATGATCACAATCTGGATAGTTCTCCTTCAGTAGTGGATCGTATGGGGGGGGGGGTTGTGTGTGTACACACACATACCACAGCTCACATGCATGAGGAGATCAGAGGACAACGTTTGAGGTTGGTCCTGGCCTTCTATCTTGTCTGAGACAGGATTTTTCTCTTGCTCATTATTCGTTACTTCATTCACCAGAGTAGCTTGTCTATAAGCTTCTGGAAAATTCTCCTCTCTCTACCTCCCATCTCATTGAAGGCATGCTGGGATTACAGAAGCTCACCATAATTTTTAGCATTTTTGATTTAAATATTTTATTCATTGGTGAGAGAGAGGAAGAGAGTATGGTTGCGCCAGGGCTTCTCGCCATGGCAAACACCCCAGATTCATGCACCACTTTGAGCATCTAGCTTTACATGGGTACTGAGGAATCGAACCCAGGTCATCAAGCTTTCCCAGTAAGCCCCTTTCATCAGTGAGCCATCTCCCAGGCCAGCTTCACGCTTTTGTGTGGTGCCGGGGTTTCTGAACTCAGGTACTCAGGCTTCCGCAGCAAGTATTTTATCCACCAAGCATTGTTCCAGCCTTGAGTAGTAGATCTTTCATCGTTCCTCAGACTAGCATCTTTTTTACAGACGTTCAATTTAGATATGATATTGGAAGCAATATTTATCCCACTGTCGTTAGGAACATTGGTATGTGTGTGGGCATAAAACGTGACGGTACTTAATGCACATTTAATTGTCAGGCAACAAAAAAAGAAGGCCTCAGAGCGCAGCTCGTTCACCAGCCGGCTGGCTCCCAGCATCTCCTCCAGCCTCGGCCAGATTCCAGCTCAGCCGCATCCGCCCTGTGGACCAGCAGCGAACACACGGTGCCGAGCCTGCTGGGGACCAGCCTGCCTGGAACTGCAGCTGCGCCCCCAGAGAAGAGCGAGCTCATGACAGTCCCCCAGCAACCGTGCAGCACGCGTGGAAATCTGCTGGGATTTCTGTCACAGGGCCTGGCAGCCACACAGCTACGTGTTTCTTCTTGTAACCTGTGCCTTAGAACACACATGACCAGCAGATGACACACACGAATTGAGATGGCAGGAAATGTCTCCTAAGTGTTACAGATCTTGTTAGGCTCAATTGTATCAGTTCTTCTCATGGGCTTTAGCCCACAGTGTCATGTGACGCCACGAATGATGTCAAAGCAAGAAGTTGAATGCTCAGGTGGACAGAGGACATTAGAGATGCAAATAATAATAATAATAGTGACTCGGGGATCTGATCTGCAACTTCTGTGCATCTTAAGTATGCTAAGTGCTTAGTAATTCTCCCGGCTTTCCCTGCAATATTTACACTGGTGTGGTGACAATCACAGGGACGATTAGACTTTAAGCCACCCTTCTGCTCCAGTATCAATCCCCTGTGTCTACCCTTAAAAGGTTTTGCTGAAGGACCACTTCTTAGCATGATCAGAAGAAGCTAGTTAAATACTTGACCCTGTCAAACATCTAACACGTTCAAGGTACTCTGAGTGCAAAATTGGAGTTAGTAATATTCATCACGAGCAATTTCTCTTTTAACTTGGATTCAATGTTTTATTCTCCTCCCTTGATCTGAGGATTTTCCTGAGGCATCAAGCCGCCTGGGTTTATACCCAGGTACTTCGAGATCTATACCATGTTATTCATATTGATTGCTGCTCTTATTTTTCTTACTGTGCATTTTCTAGTTTTCTTACTATGAATTTTCCAGCTTTTAATTAAGCTGCTGTTAATATTATGAACAGATCGCAACATCTGGCATAAGGCCTGATCTACTTTTTTAAATCAAGCTGGAAGGAGCAGCTATGCTCTACAAGAGCTGCGGAATCTACTTAAAAGGCTTCATTCATTGAACGGGTCAGCTCTTTATGACTGAGTTAAATTATATGAATTTGGGTTAAACTCATCCCTTTATGAGTGTCCCAAACCCATCCACAGGAGATGCTGGAGAGCAGCCAAGGGCTTCTTTTCTGACTATGATGCAGGTACCATTCCAATAATCAAACCTGCTTCCAGGTGAGTGGCATAGGGACTCTGATAGCCAACATTAAGTCACAGTGAAACCCAAACAAAACTTTGTTTTAGAAATTAGAGAGAAGAGAATGCACAGTGATCTCTGAAACCAAGAAAACAAGACTTTAAGAGAATCCTTTCAATTTTTGTGTTTTTATTGACAATTTTCACCTATAAATACCGTGTATTTTGATCATAACCCCTCCCATTACTTTCTTTTGTCCTCTTTCCCCCCACCCCTTTCCACTAAACCTCTTCTTTCCCACTAGTCCTTCTTCCATTTTAATGTCTTTTTTTTTTTTTTGCCCTTCTCCATCACCCATGACAACGTGCTGAGGTATCCAGTATTTTGCAAGTCTTATACAGATAAAGATAGCCATAAATAAAATCTTTTAATGTTGTCAACTTTGATTTTCTGAAATGCATCTTGAACAAATAATGTCAAAAAAAAAGTCTTCCAGGGAAAGGAGAGGAGGAGTTATCTGACAGGTTGGGAGGGGACAGAATGTTGCAGGTGGTGGAGGAGCCTTAGTGAGGCAGGCAGTATGGAGGGTGGGGAGGGAATTACACAAAAGTTGAGACAACATGAAGCAGTTCAATAGAAACCTCATTCTGGATAGCATTCTACAAGATATACCCACCAATAAGTCGGGGTGGGGGGCGGGAGACAGTCTGGGCAAAAGGTGAAAACAGCATGACTTTAAAATCATGGGCTCTGGCTGCAAAATCCCTACTCCTGGAATTGGATTGTCCCCCACCGAGAGCTGTTGGCCAGGGATATCCATGAGGTCCCCAAAACAACACAGGCCATTGCCAAAACACTTGATTACCTGCCAGAACTAAAAAGGAAGACCCTACTTCTGAAGACACCACAGCCTGCAGTCACAGGACATCAGAACACCATGCTGGAACCAAAAGGGAAACTAGCAGCCACCTGGCTAGCCTTCAAAGTGTGCTGGAAAGAAAGCCCCTGGGGGAGACACTGGGGGAAAACAGTCACCAGAAGCAGGAGACCCTCAGCACACCATGAAATGCCACATCTGCCAGGGCCCAGGAGAAACTGCAGGGGAAGTGACAACATGAACACGGCTCTTACTTCTAGCCTGACAACCAGCCCCAGGTTGATGGCAACAAACATGGTAACCAATCAAAACCTATCAAGGGCTGGAGAGATGGCTTAGTAGTTAAGGCATTTGCCTGCAAAGCCAAAGGACCCCAGATTGATTCCCCAGAACCCACATAAGACAATTATACAAGGTGGCACTTGCATCTGGAGTTCATTTGCAATGGATGGAGCATGCTTATTCTCTCTCTCTCTCTCTCTCTCTCTCTCTCTCTCTCTCTCTCTCTCTCTGTGTGTGTGTGTGTGTGTGTGTGTGTGTGTGTGTGTGTGTGTCTGTAGCTTTCAAATAAATAAATAAAAATAAACAAAAAAATTTATAAATGGCCTTACCACATCACATCAGCTATAACTTACTTTAAAAGACTGCTTCAAGAAAAAAAAAAAAAGACTACTGTTGAGTAGAGTGAGTAACAATAAGCTCATTTTAATATTATTCATAAATGAGATCTGTAAAACATTTGACAGATGCTAAAATTCAAATCTCTAAGATTGCCATGTTCATAAAAAATATAAAAATTATCTTTCCACATGAAGGGGCAAAGCACAAAAGCAAATAGATAACTGTGATTCCAGGAAACTGTACATTAGGTATGTTTCTATTTATTCTATACAAAATGATTTCTCCAACAAGTATAAATATTTTAAACTAGCTATAAATTTGAGTCTTTCTAGCGCTTAGTACTTACTAGCTCTTGAATGTTCCATTATAGAACTGAATAAGCTACTTCAAGAAATTTATTGATAAAAATATGTTAAGAGGGTTGGAGTGATGGCTTAGCAGTTAAGGCACTTACATACAAAGCCTAAGGACTCGTGTTCAGTTCTCCAGATCCCACAGAAGCCAGATACACAAAGGTGAGGCAAGTGCAAGGTCACACATGTCCACTAGGTGGCACAAGCATCTGGAGTTAGGTTGTAGTGGCTGAGGCCCTGGTGTGCCAATTCTCTCTCTCTCTCTCTCTCTCTCTCTCTCTCTCTCTCTCTTTATAATAAAAAATGTTAAGAAAATGGTAATTTCAATGCATTTATAATGTGAAATAAGCATTGTATTTTAGTTATAAAAGACCATTAATGTGCTATTTTTTAAAAGTACTAGAGGGTTGGAGAGATGGCTCAGCAGTTAAAGGTGCTAGTTTGCAAAGCCTGGTAGCCTGGGTTTGATTCCCCAGGACTCATGTAAAGCCAGATGTGCAAAGTGGTGCATGCATCTGGAGTTCCTTTGGGGGCTAAGGGAGCCCTGTTGCACCCAAGCCCACTCTGTGGTGGTTTGAATGTGAATGTGTGTCCTCCATAGACTCAGGTGTTTTATTAAAGCTTGTCACTTGGATCTCCAGCCACTTAGTTGGAGGAGGTGTCACTGGGCATGGCTCCTGAAGTCCAGCCCTAAGGTGTCACTGGGAGCAGATTTGAATTGCAACCCAAAGGTGTAAAAGAGCAGTTTGAACTCGGTGGGGCGGGGGGGGGGGCTCCTGCTAGTTGCTGGATTTTTGTGATTGCTGCTTTTGGTTTTTGCTGGCTGCTTGGTTGTTTCTCTCTGCTTGGATGTATGGAAGCAGCTTTTTCTACCAAAGATAGGACTTCCCCTGCATCTGTAAGCTTGAAATAAATCGCTACCTCCCATTAAAAGAAAATATTTTTTAAGACTCCTAGGATCATGACATATTTAAAAGCATAAAGTTTACTTTAATTTGGTATACAACATACACCTTTGCTTTATGTGGTCCAAGGGATGTGAACAGAAAGATTAAATGAAAGCAAGTAAATATTTTACTACCAGCCATGATTCAAGTATCTTAGCCTCATGAAAGCCAGGAAAACCCTACCTGTTCTTTTCTCCCCGAACTCATAACTTGCCCCAGGTTAAGAAGCCCACCTAGAATCCGTTCCCCAGATTCTGTCTCCTGAGGTCTAGCCTCGTTTTATCACATCTCACAAGCTGGCGAAGCCTGGTCCAATGGCAATAAACCAATCCCATGGGAAATCCTGGAAAAGAACTAAGATCCACCAGAAACACAAATTCCCCCCTCTACCAAAAAAGGACCTTCTTATAAAGACACAAATTTCTATTTACAACCCATATCAAAATCTTTACTGGGGCTGGAGAGATGGCTTAGCGGTTAAACGCTTGCCTGTGAAGCCTAAGGACCCCGGTTCGAGGCTCGGTTCCCCAGGTCCCACGTTAGCCAGATGCACAAGGGGGCGCACGCGTCTGGAGTTCGTTTGCAGAGGCTGGAAGCCCTGGCGTGCCCATTCTCTCTCTCTCCCTCTATCTGTCCTTCTCTCTGTGTCTGTCACTCTCAAATAAATAAATAAATAAAAATTTAAAAAAAAAATCTTTACTGATTAGCTTCCTGAACCACTAGGTAATGTTGAAGATTTGGCGTATTTTTTGTAAGAGTCCTGAGCAAGAAGTCAGAATGTGACATTACTTAGAAGGGCCGGAAGGCTTCCTGCACAATATTCTACATGTGAACTCACATGGGCTTGCAGGAGGGACCAGAATGGCACATCCCACCCGCCTCCATCATTGCTGATGTTTTCTTTTGCACACCTTCACCCAAATTTGGGAACAGCATCATTTCGATAGTACTTGCTTACAGAGGCTTTTTCTACCCACAGAAGTAGAATCATCCACAGAAAATTAGCCAAAACATTTGCATTCACATGACCAGAGAAAACAGTCTGTGGGAAAGAAAAGAAAGGTGACGAGATAGGATGCTTGACAGGAAACGTCATAAGGAAGAGGTTCAAAGGTCTACATATATAATTTTTTCCTCTGGGCAACAGGAGTTTCTAGGATGTTTTTTTCTACAAATAAAATATAGAGAAAATAATTTTTTTCCCAGCCACCACCTTTCACCTCCAATCTTAACAGAAGACAAGGAAATCTCCTATGTTCACTCCTCTATAGTACAGGGGTTCAGGAGGGACACTTCAATTCTGGGAACTATTGAAATTGTCTTTGATTCCCTCGTGTACCGGCTGTGAAACTGCAAATTTAACACAAAAGTCTCACCATGCCTTATGAATTCATTGCTCCAGCCCTCAGGGAGTTCTCCAGTTCTGAAAGGCAAGACAAATTCTATACTAACCGCTAAGAATGTGAGGTATTATTTGTTTCTTTAAAACGAATAGCTTTAAACAACCCACACCCTCCCTTCCAGTTAACACCAGCAGGGTTTGAAACTAAAATATTCAAGTTGCCTTTTTAAAAGTATCTTAACACTCAGCCACCCTCACCAGGAAGCTAGAAGTGAGTCTGTAGCAAGGTCTACATAATAAATAATTTATATAAAGAATTCAGGAGCCAGGCGTGGTAGCACATGCCTTTAATCTCAGCACTTGGGAGTCTAAGGTATGAGGTTACTGTGAGCTCAAGGCCAGCCTGAGAGTACATAGTGAATTCCAGATCAGCTTGGACTAGAGTGAAACCCTACCCTGAAAAAAAAAGAGAAAAAGAAAAAGAATTCAGTGGCTGGAGAGATGGCTCATTGGTTAAAGGCAGCTACTTGCAAAGTTTGATGGTCCAGGCTTGATTCCCCAGTACCCATGGAACGCCAGATGCACAAGGGAGCACGTACGACTGGAATTTGTTTGCAAAGCCTAGAGACCCTGGTGTGCCCAAGCCCTCCCCCTCCCCCACCCCATGCACTGCCTTTCTCTTTCTCATTCTCTCCTAATAAATAAATAATAAAACACTCATCCAAGCAGAATATGGTCCTCAAGTTTCCCCTCCTGGGAGAAGCAACTGTCCTACCTACAATCCAAAATAATGTCTTATGCGTATAAAATTATAACGAATAAAGAGTTTGCTTACAATTATTTATAATGTTGACCAGAGAGTGAAGAAAGAGAGCGTGGTATTCAAATGAGGTTTTCATCGAAACCAAGTGACGCAGGAGGAGATGCGACAGCATGAGTGGCCGCTGGCCTTCTGCTTTTAGTCACAATCATGGTAACACATGAAGACTGGTCACCAGAGTGGACTGTGTTCTCAGCCTTTACGTGAGAACCCACCAGCACAACGAAGAAATCATAGCAAGAGGTCATTTGCAGGTAAAGTATTTTAAAGCTATGTCACTTTCTCTAAAACAGAAACAAACAGGTACTTGTACCCATGCTCCTTGATTTCTTAGTTTCTTGAAGAAATTTTCATAGTAGGTGTACCAATCCCATGACATCTCCAAAAGATATCTATTTTATTTCATGGAATAAAAACTTATTTTTATTTTACAGTTTATTTTTAAGAGCATAGCTGGTCTTGTGTCTAAAGAAATTATCTTTTTGGCTAGGGAGTAACTCAGGGGAAGAACTCTTGTCTAGAATGTTCAAGGCCCTGGGTTCAACTCTCAGCAAGGCCAGGAAAAAAAAAAAAAAACATTTTCTATAAAGATAAAGGAAAAGGCAATATTTATTGACTGCGTTAAGGCATGATTTAGATGAGTGAGCATAATGTGTCCTGTGGGAAACACAGACCGGAAGGAGGGTCAGCACAGCACAGCAGTGGTTCAGGTGACCTAACGCTACAGCGGTAATGGCTGACAGCATGGGACAGAAATGTTTCGATGGTGAAGCAGAAGCTTTCTTATGGATGCATCTACTGGAGCTGGAGAATAAAGAAAAGAGACAAATCAAGGATAAGTGAAGAAATTCAGAGCATGGTGTGTATGTACTAAAAAACCAGAGGAAGAACAGAGAGAGAAAGCATGTAGGTTTGAGATATGGATCAAAACTGCACCTAAGTAGGTGGATGGATTCCAGAAAAAGTGTAGGTTGGAATATTTGGAACGTGAAGGTGAAATTAAACAAGGGCTAAGGAGAGAATTCCTCTTCAGGTGGACGCTATAAGCAGACTTGTACATTGGGTTATGAGAATTCAGTGCAAAGGAAGACATGATACAGGAACAAAAGGGATAAATGCACGAGGAAAAGCCCCGTGGAGACAAGAATCCTGGGACTGAGGACCTCCACCCTTCACCCGAGAGAGCCTGGCTTCAGGTGCGGGAAGGATGGACGGCCCGGGGTGACCACGGTGAGCAGGGGAGAAAGTGACAAGTGAGATGACTTCCTAACGGAAAAGCAAGCCTCAGTACAACTTCATCGTCAAGAGGTGTGTTCTGGAAAGGAAGCAGGGCAGAAAAGGAAGAGGAGACGAAGACAGTCATTTTGGAGAGGGAAATGAACTGCAGGTTCGGCCGGTTGGAGCCAGGTATCACGGCACACACCTGTAACCCCGGCAGAGCTTGGGAGGCTAAAATAGGAGGGTCACAAAATGGATTGATCAGAGTTGATTGCCTACTGAAGATCTGTGGTCACAGTTATGTTTAAAACATGATTAATATAACCCTCAGGCTGGAGAGATGGCTTAGTGGTTAAGCACTTGCCTGTGAAGCCTAAGGACCCTGGTTCAAGGCTCGATTCTCCAGGACCCATGTTAGCCAGATGCACAAGGGGGCACATGTGTCTGGGGTTTGTTTACAGTGGCTGGAGGCCCTGGTGGGCCCATTCTCTCTCTCTATCTGCCTCTTCCTCTCTTTGTCCGTAGCTCTCAAATAAATGAAAATAAACCAAAAAATTTTAAATATATATATAACCCTAACTTCTACTTTTTGTTTCCTTTCAAGAGAAAAAACTTCAAGGATAGACTAAGCAAATAAAAAGCAAGATACACCAGGTGTGGTGATGCATGCCTTTAATTCCAGCATTCAGACGGTGGAGGTAGAAGGATCGCATGAGTTCAAGGCCAGCCTGAGACTACATAGTGAATTCCAGGTTAGTCTCAGCTAGAGTGAGACCCTACCTCAAAAAATATGTGATAAAGATACAAATTCAAACATAGCTTTAATGATCAGTTTAAGTTTACACACCAAAACAATTGGTGACCTACACAGGATAACATAGCACTCCTAAGATTCACCAAAAATCATAATGTATATGAGCACAGATTTCTAGTTATGAAATTTCTACTATAGGCCCTCAGCCCCGTGAATTTCAGTCTTCCATGTCTAAGATGGAGATGGCTTCATGGAATTTCTACAGAGATTGCTGTGTACTGACGTGGGTTAAGGACTCACCACAGACAACGACCTACAGTGACGAGACAGTAAAAGGCAGCAATCCTTTTTTTTTTTTTTTTTTTTTTGTTTTTCGAGGTACGGTCTCCTCTAGCCCAGGCTGACCTGGAATTCACTATGGAGTCTCAGGGTGGCCTCGAACTCACGGCGATCCTCCTACCTCTGCCTCCCAAGTGCTGGGATTAAAGGAGTGCACCACCCCGCCCGGCGAAAAGGCAGCAATTCTTATTACTCATTATGTGAGTGGTTTAGATCTGAATCTTGATTTAACCTACTCATTTCTGTTGTTTGTTTGTTTCTTTGTTTGTTTGTTTTTTTTCCAGGTAGGGTCTCACTCTATCTCAGGCTGACCTGGAATTCACTATGTAGTCTCAGGGTGGCCTTGAACTCATGGCAATCCTCCCACCTCTACCTCCCAAGTGCTGGGATTAAAGGCGTGCACCACCACACCGGCTTAACCTACTAATTTCTGATCCATAAAGTGACCAAGTCACAAGAAATAAAGGAAGGCTAATAAGGAAATGTATCATTAAGGACACACTGTACTTCATTCATTATTTTTTATGTGATTTACTGTCTCTAATCCTCATTTCCCCAGGTTCAGTCCTCAGTACTGCATAAGCAGCGGGTGGTGGTGTGCACCTGTAATCCCAGTGCTAGGAAGGTAGAAGAAGGAGGAGGACTGAAAATTTAAGGTCATCCTTAACAACATAGGGACTGCAAGGCCAGCCTAGGCTACATGAGACCCTGTCTCAAACACAAACATAAATACCTACATTAATAAATCCATACGAAGAGGGCTAGCTCCTATGGCAACCAAGCAAAGGAGAAACAGGAAAGTATATTTCATACAGACAGGCAACCAGGAAGCCCTGTGACATGTCTAGAAATAAAAGAGCAGTCAGTTTTCAGGTTGGAACTGGAAAATTATTGTACTCCCAAGCATTGAAGTTAACATACATTTTTTCTGTGTAACTGACTATTCATCTTATGCATCATAAAATATAAATAAACCTAAAAGTTAAAAAAAACTCATATAAAGCCGGGCGTGGTGGCACATCCCCTAGAGCCTGTGAGCCAAAATAAACCTCTTTTTCCCAGAAGTTGCTCTTGGTTGGATGATTTCTACAGCAATGGGACCCTGACTGCAACAATCCAATCATTATTAGTTAAAGTAATTTAAGTGAGTGACTATTTATACCAACATATAGGATGAGACTTCATGGAAATGGACAACCTTGGGTTTCCTGCTCACAAATGCTTTCCAATATAAAAAACGACCACTGTGGTCTGCAGGGGCAAGAGTAACCTGGACAGGAAACACTGGTTCATGTCTTTGAAGCAAGTTTTATGTTCAGAGAAAGCTACTAATTAGGAGCTGGCAAGAGTGCTTCATGGTTAAAGGTGCTTGCTTGCAAAGCCTGCCATCCCAGGTTCAATTCCCCAGCACCCAGATAAAGCCAGGTGCACGAAGCAGCACGCGTGTCTGTGTTTGTCTGCAGGGGCAGTAGAGGCCCTGGCGTGCCCGTTCCCTATCTGCCACCTGTTTACCCACCTGGATGTTTCTACCTCCCTCAAGTAAATACACGAGTGAAAGATCTCCACAGGAGATCACTCAGTCCCTTCAGCCTCGGTCAAGACCTATGCAGCACTTTCTCCGGGAACTTCAGTTCCCAGTAGTATCTGTTGCCTCCAGTATTTAACCGTAGTCTCGTTGTGTGTGTGTGTGGGTGTACGTGTGTGGATGTGTAAGTACATGTGTGCAGAGACCAGGCATTAACCTCAAGTATCTTTCTCAGTTGCTCTCCACCTTTTTTTGTTGTTGTTGTTTATTTTTATTTATTTGAGAGTGACAGAGAGAGAAAGAGGCAGAGAGAGAGGGGGAGAGAGAATGGGCGCGCCGGGGCCTCCAGCCACTGCAAAGGAACTCCAGACGCGTGCGCCCCCTTGTGCATCTGGCTAACGTGGGTCCTGGGGAATCGAGTCTCGATCCAGAGTCCTCAGGCTTCACAGGCAAGCGCTTAACCGCTAAGCCATCTCTCCAGCCCTCCACCTTTATTTTTGAGACAGGGTCTATCAGAACCTGGAGCTCACCTATTCAAGTAGACTAGCTAGCTGACAACCTCCAAGGAGCCTCCCATGCCCAGCCCCTAGTGTGATTTATTTTTATTTCAGATTTTAAGAATTATGCCCATGATTAAGATGGCTTTTCTGACAGTTTGTTATGAAAGAGCCAAAGGATCACCATTAACATTCCGAATGGGGACAATGACGGTCAGGAAACAATTGAGAAACACCTCTCAGTGCACAGTAAATAGATTTAATTATAATTTGTTTCCCTGTTATCAAGTATTCTGCTACAAAAAAGGTATATGCACCTGCAATTTTTTTTTAGTCATGCATTTTAGACAGTGAAGAATACTGAACTCACATGACAATCTTTCAGACTGAAATTACATTCTATGGCTTATTATTTTTAAGGTCTTCAAAAATGTCCTCAAATAACTCAGAAGAAAGTGTCCTACACGTTTCTGCCTACTCACCATAAACTCTGGGTCCATCGATGCCTCCTGCTGAGCAGATGCACTACAGTCCACATTAATAAATCTTAGCTCACTGAAACTAGATTTAACTAGGTGAAGCTATTCTGTCAGACCTTAATAAATGGGAATATAACAGATCTATTCATTTTCTAATTTATGACCTCACATGCAGTATTTAAAAGAAAGGGAGGAAATTGGGCTGTGGTACTTCCAAAGGCTCACGCCTACACCTCAGTCACATCATAACTAAAAGATGTTTCCCTTGTTTAGACATTATTTAGCTCAGGACAAAGGAAGTGAAAGGCAGCTATGGAAAGCTGAGTTTGGGCTTATGACAAATGGAGGTGTGTTCATTACTTAAAATAAGCTCTTTTTCCTCTTCCAGCCAGTGACTTTGTCAGAGGAGAGGCGGCGTTAATTGTAAGCCATTAGGAGCTGTTCCGGAGGATTTGGGGAATCCTTTGTTGCTTGGCAATTAATCATTCTCCAGAAGAGTTTGAGGTGCTGCTCCCCTGTTACTCTATGAGTTCGAAAGAAAACACTAGTTGAAGATTTGAAAGTCTTTTAATAGTCAAGCCTGCTCCTCCCATCCCCCTCCTCTCCAGGGTGTGTTGGTTTGGAAGGATGAGCACAGATGCCTCTTGTAACGTGCTGAGTCACTCCAGAGTGACTCAGCAACACCCTTGATTCAAGTCCATCTTGCTCATTGCGAAATGACCATGAGGTGGTTTGAATGTGAAATGTCCCCCATACAAAAGAAGACAATGGGACGAGAATACGATCAAACCACAGTATGTTCATAAATTAAAGTCCTCATTAAAAAACTGGGGGGAGGCTGAGGAGATGGCTTAGTGATTAAGGCACTTGCCTGTGAAGCCTAAGGACTTGTGTGCAATTCCCCAGTACCCACGTACGTCAGATGCACAAGGTAGGACATGCATATAGAGTTTATTTGCAGTGGCTGGAGGCCCTGGTGCATCCATTCTCCCCCTCTCCCCCTCCCCCCCCCCCGTCTTAAATAAATAAAATATTTTTGAAAATATACATTTGAAACAGAGGTTTCTGCCTGGGCCAGAGGAGTGAGGTCATGCCAAAAGGATGTTTTAGCAATTGTAAGAAGAGATTAGGAGTCTAACTGTACCCTTCACTTGTTTTTCTAACAGAAAGTTCTGAACTGAAAATGCAAGCACCTCACTCTCACCAGGGTGTGCAAGAGATGGTTCCTTCTCAACAAAATATGGCCCAGTGGTAATGATGCACTTTATGAAGAACTTGCCTCCTCCCATAAAAAGATTTGGATTCCTGTCAAAGTCTCTTAAAGGGAGGTTAATAACTATTGTACCTATTGTATTTAATATCAGTTTTCTGTACAACCATTTGCAATGACTTTCCCTATTGTGCAGCAATAATAGGCCTTTGTTCAGAATGTACAGTACTTTCAGATAAGCCCTGTTCCAGCCACATTCCTCAGAGGGGAAAGCGGGCGGCCTGTCCATAGTAAGTCCTGAGTGCTCTGTTATCTGGACACAACGACCAGGTAAGACTGCTTTTCCACTCTCTCTCAATAGCACGGTGCTAGAGGCTTGATTAGGAAATACAGTGAAAGCATTAATGGGAAATGAGTGCATCCACTACTCTATAAAGTGGCACATGCAGTGTGGAATATATTAAGCTCGTGGGTACACATGCGCAAACAATGTGAGATTCTAGTTCCTTTGACTCTAAGCTTTTACACACTCAGAAGGCTTAGGTAGAAGAACTGCCAGGAGTTCAAGGCCAGCCTGAGACTACATAGTGAATTCCAGGTCAGCCTGGGCTACAGCAAGACCCTACCTCAAAAAAACAGGTTTAAGGGAAAACTAGCCTTGTTTCTGTTCCCATTTCATGAAACCATAGCTATTTGCCTCTCATTAAACTGTCTTCCCTAATGCTGGCCATGGTGGTATACACCTTTAATCCCAGCACTCCAGAGGCTGAGACTGGAGGATTGCCATGAGTTTGAGGCCAGCCTGGTACTAAAGAGTGAGTTCCAGGTCAGCCTGGGCTGGAGTGAGACGGTACCTCAAGAAAAAAAAAATAAAACAATGTCTTCCCATTGACATTAATTTGAGCTATAGATTTTTTTTTTCACTTAAGTATTAAGGTTTCGCCGGGCGTGGTGGCACACGCCTTTAATCCCACTCGAGAGGCAGAGGTAGGAGGATTGCCATGAGTTCAAGGCCACCCTGAGATGACAGAGTTAATTCCAGGTCAGCCTGGACCAGAGTGAGACCCTACCTTGAAAAACAAAACAAACAAACAAAAAAAAAAGTATTAAGGTTTCATTTATTTATTTATTTTTAAATATTATTTATTTATTTATTTGAGACAGAAAAAGAGGGAGAGAGATAGAGAGAATGGGCCGCCAGGGCCTCCAACCACTACAAGCGAATTCCAGATGCATGCACCTCCTTGTGCATCTGGCTTACGTGGGTCCTGGAGAATCCAACCGAGATCCTTTGACTTTGCAGGCAAACACCTTAACTGCTAAGCCATCTCTTCAGGCCTTATTTATTTTGCTATCGTGGGGTATTTTTTTCTTGAATGATGGCATGTGCTACTAACTATAACTTTAAAATCATATCACAGTATGATCTAAGATCAAGATATTTACCACAGTAGTTTTTGTAACCTATTATGTGATCTGTGGTGCTCCATATCTTTTTGCTTCTACCAATCCCTTTTTCCTAGTTTTTCGACTCTTGTGAGTATCTTGTCCCATCAGTACTTGGGTTCACTCATGCTAACAGAAGCCAGTGGAGCAATCAACAACAGTAACTACTCGTAAACTCTGTGAGGCTCCATGCACTGTGAAGGTGGAAAACCCGGCCGAGCATCCCGTGAAGCCCCTATTTAATCGGGTGGGAGCGACAGAAAAACACACACGTTCACGTCACCTTGGGAAAAGCGACAGTGGAGGGACTAGGAGTCTCGATGATCCCACAGACATGAGGGCCAGAGAGCAGACCCCCAGCACTCGCGAAAGCTGTTGGGCATGCTGGCGTAGGTCTGCGATTTCAGCACTGGGGAGGTAGAAACAGCGAAGCCCTGGGCTCACCAGCTGGCTAGTCTAGATAAATCTGCGAGTTCTGGGTGCAGAAAGAAATCCCGTCTCGTTGAAATAGCGAATTCCAGGTCAGCCTGAGCTACGGTGAGACCTTACCTCAAAGCAGCAGCAACAATAGCAACAACAAAAAAAATCCTGTCTCATAAAAATAAGGTGAAGCGGGCTGGAGAGATGGCTTAGCGGTTAAGCGCTTGCCTGTGAAGCCTAAGGACCCCGGTTCGAGGCTCGGTTCCCCAGGTCTCACGTTAGCCAGATGCACAAGGGGGCGCACGCGTCTGGAGTTCGTTTGCAGAGGCTGGAAGCCCTGGCGCGCCCATTCTCTCTCTCTCCCTCCATCTGTCTTTCTCTCTGTGTCTGTCGCTCTCAAATAAATAAATAAATAAATAAATAAATAAATAAATAAATAAATAAATAAATAAATTTAAAAAAAAATAAGGTGAAGAAATAATAAAGGAAAGCAAACAATATCAACTTCTGGCTTCCACACACACATATGTCCACATACACATGAACATGCATACACATATACAATACACATGCACACACGGACAAAAAATTTCAAGAAACATGCATATAGTAGCTAGAAACTGAAGCCTACTGGTAGTTTTAAAAAAATGTGTAGACACAGAGAACACTCAACTCCTACCAAACCAGATATCCAGAGACACAGAGGCTACCAAGACCTCCTCACTGAAGCAGACCTAAAGTGAACCCAACATGGCTCAGGGAAATTTGTAGAAGACGGGGAAGAAAGAACGTCAGTGCCACACGTTGGGTCATGATACACAGAGACATTGCCTCCTATCCATAACTGATGGCTTCCCCACAATGCACGACCTATATTCCCCAACATGGAGGGTCCCTGCGGACGGGGGAGGACGGGGAGGAGGCTAATGATGGTACCAACTTGACTGTATATACTAAGTACAAAACTGATAAATTATATATATACATATGTGTGTGTGTGTGTGTGTGTGTGTGTGTGTGTGTGTGTGTGTACTGAAAATAAAAGAACAAAAAATCCCATTAAAAAAAATTGTGGGCTGGAGGGATGGCTTAGCAGTTAAGGCACTTTTCCTGCAAAGCCAAAGGACCTAGGTTCGATTCTCCATGACCCACATAAGCCACATGCACAAGGTGATGGCACATGCATCTGGAGTTCATCTGAGGTGACTGGAGGCCCTGGTGTGCCCATTCTCTCCCCCTCCCCTTTCTCTGTCTGTCTGTCCGAAATAAATTTTTAAAAAAATACATGTAAAGTATTTCTGTTTAGCCTAATAAGTTTGGCCTCTCTTCCATTAAAAATTCAAGTAAGGGGCCTGGAGAGAGGCTTAGCAGTTAAGGCATATGCCTGCGAAACCTAAGGACCCAGGTTCGATTCTCCAGGTCCCATGTAAGCCAGATACACAAGGGGGCACACACATCTGCAGCTTGTTTGCAGTGGTTGGAGGCCCTGGCGCACCCATTCTCTCTCTCTCTCTCTCTCTCTCTCTCTCCCTCTCATAAATTAATAAAAATAAAATGTTTTAAAACAATTCAAGTAAGGGCTGGAGAGATGGCTTAGCATTTAAGGCACTTGCCTGCAAAGCCTAAGGACTCAGGTTCAACTCTCCAGATCCCATCTCAGCCAGATGCATGGTAAGACAAGCACAAGAGCACACATGCCCACTAGGTGGCCCACATCTCTGACGTTCTAGTCAGGGGCTGAGGCCCCGGCGTGCCAATTCTTCCCTCACCCCCTCACCCCCACCCTCTGTCTCGCTCTCTCCAAAATTTTTAAAAAGAAATCAAGTAAAATTGGGGCTAGATAGATGGAGCAGTGGTTAAGACACTTGCCTGCAAAGCCTAACACCCTGGGTTTGATTCCCCAATACCCATGTAAAGCCAGATATACATCTGGAGTTTGTTTGCAGTGGCTATAGGCCCTGGCACACCCATTCATCCCACGACCCCCCTCAACGTTGCAAATAAATTTTTTAAAATATTTTTAAATTTTTCAAGTAAATTTGGATAAAACAACCAACATTACAACTTGGAAAGTCCAGAAACCTCTATCATTTCTGCAAATCCATACCTTATTCCCTGAGATTATAGCTCAGAAAGGTAGCTCAGTCCCATTCTTGCATCTGTGAGCTACCCAATCACATGATCTAAGAGCGTATTACTCTTTAGGACTAAAGACACTACGGGAAATAAGACCACGAACCCCACCTTCTGCCATGCTGGTGGCTCTAGTGCACCTCTGTGCTGGCTTGACTCAGGTGTCCCCATAAACTCAGCTGTTCTGCATGCTAGGTTCCCAGCTGACGGAGATTTGGAAATGAACACCTCCTGGAGTCAGTGTATTGTTGGGGGCGGGCTTATGGGTGTTATAGCCAGTGTCCCCTTGCCAGTGTTTGGCACACTCTCCTGCTCCTGTTGTCTGCTTTATGTGGGCCAGGGGTTGATGTCCACCCACTGCCCATGCCATCGTTTCCCCCTGCCATCGTGGAGTTTCCTCCTTGAGCCTGAAAGCCAAAATAAATCTCTGTTTTCCCACCAGCTGCTCTTGGTCAGGTGATTTCTACCAGCAGTGTGAAGCTGACTGCAACATCCTCCCTCCCTGTGCTGCCCTCCTTCCACGGCACCCTTCCCATCGCCCAGCACCCCCTGGCAAATAGAATACTATTTATTCTCAGGACACTATTTATTATCTAGACAGACCCAGCCTCCCTGAAATTCTATGAATAAAATTTTCTCCATTCCAATTATAGCACGAAAGCCATCAGCCCCCTACCTCCCCCCATCAATAAATGGCAGAATGTTAAAGTATCTAAGGTTTGGGGTGTAAATCCAAAGATTATTATTCAATAACTATTTTCTATGCATTCACAATTCTAATGAAAACAAGCAGCAATTACAACTATGTGATCAATTATACTTGGCGCTGCTTTGCGTAACCTGTTTCTATCCTAATATATGCCTGTGTGGCTTCTCAGCATTAAAAATGGATGACAAAAAAAAGAAAAGGAAAAAAATAAATAAATAAAAAATAAAAATGGATGACATGTTTTTCCTCTAAAAGTCACACAGTCAAAAATGGGACACTTAGAACACTCATTACAGATTTGCTATTTAATTTATATGGCTAACTTATAGACTCATTTTTATTCTGTAGACCAAATATGTATGCCAAAGAAAGAGAAAGAAGGAGGTTGTTTAGAAGTGGGCCCACTGCCCAGTGTAAATAAACTGAGCATGGTGGGCTACAGAGATGGCTCAGCAGTTAAAGGCGCTTGCTTGCACCGCCTGATAGCCCAGGTTGGATTCCTCAGTGCCCACATAAAGCCAGATGCACAAAGTGGCTCATGTTTCTGGATTTCGTTTACAGTGCAAAGAGACTATGGCGCATATGCACATGCATACACATAAATAACTTTAAAAAAAATTAAAGAAAGTTAAAATGGGGCTGGGAGATGGCTTAGCAGTTAAGATGTTTGCCTACAAAGCCAAAGGACCCAGCTTCAATTTTCCAGGACTCACATAAGCCAGATACACAAGGTGGTGCATGGGTCTGGAGTTTGTTTGCAGTGGCTGGAGGCCCTGGCATGTCCATTCTCTCTCTCTCTCTCTCTCTCTCTCTCTCTCTCTCTCTCTCTCTTCTCTCTCTCTCACTTTTTCTCTCCTTCTTTCTCTCTCAAATAAATAAATTAAAATTAAATATGTTTTTAAAAAAAGAAAGTTAAAATGGATGAAGAAGGAGAACATTTCAATCCATTATATATGATGTGTATAAAATAGGGGCAATAAAAAGAGCATCTAGACAGCACAAGTAAGATGAGAGAGTACATGAGACAAGAAGAGATATATATAAATATATATATGGCAAGTTTAAAAGCCTGTACTCCAGAGTTTTAATTTAATTCAAATTACAATGTCAGCCACTATAAACAAAAGGATAATAATTTAATGGAGTCTCGAATTTAAAGGCTCTCTCAGACCCTTAAAGGATGGGAGATTCTCTGGCACTATGATAAGTGGCTATTCAGATTGCAACACATCTTAAGGAAATGAAATTTGTTTCTGACTAAGGACCTTCTTGCCTTTGAGAGTGAATAATTATTTGAATACTCTTAATTTCAGCAGTCTCCATATTTGGTGGACATGCCTTGTCGTGACATGTGGCACCACACAGAAGAACCACCTCCGTGACGCCCTTCAGCCCTGAGAGTGCTTGAAACAACCACAGAAAGAAACAATGGGACTGGGGAATTGCTCAGTTTACAAAGCCTGCCGGCCCAGGCTCAATTTCTCAGTGCCCACGTAAAGCCAGATGCACAAAATGATGCATGCATCTGGAGTTCATTTGCAGCAGCAAGAAGCCTGGCATGCTCACACTTTTTTTTCTTCTCTCCTTCCCTCTCCCTGCCTCCTTCCCTCCCTTCCTCCCACCCCCCCCCCCCGCAAATAAATAATTTTTTTAAAAACTAGACCCAGGGAAAGTGAGAGTGGAGAGAATTATCATGGTTTATTGTCTACAATTATGGAAGTTGTCAATTTGTTAAAAATGAAAAAAAAACTATACCCTTGGGCTGGAGAGATTGCTCAGTAGTTAAGGCGCTTGCTTAAAAAGGCCTGACGGGCTGGAGAGATGGCTTAGTGGTTAAGCGCTTGCCTGTGAAGCCTAAGGACCCCGGTTCGAGGCTCGGTTCCCCAGGTCCCACGTTAGCCAGATGCACAAGGGGGCGCATGCGTCTGGAGTTCGTTTGCAGTGGCTGGAGGCCCCGGCGCGCCCATTCTCTCTCTGTCTCTTTCTCTCTCTGTCTGTCACTCTCAAAGAAAGAAAGAAAGCCAACTAGCCTGGGTTGGATTCCCCAGTGCCCACGTAAAGCCAGATGCACAAGTGGCACATGCATCTGGAGTTTGCAGTAGCAAGAGGCCCTGGCACACTCGTTTTTGTGTTCTCTCTCTCTCTCCTCTCTCTTTCTTTCTCCTCTCCTCTCTGTCTCTCCCCCCCATACCTGTAAGTAAATAAATAAAAATGTTTATTTAGCTGGGCATAGTGGCACAATCCTTTAATCCCAGCACTCTGGAGGCAGAGGTAGGAGGATCACCATGAGCCCAAGGCCACCCTGAGACTACATAATGAATCCAGGTCAGCCTGGGCTAGAGCAAAACCCTACATGGAAAAACCAAAAAAAAAAAAAAAAAAAATCACAAGCGCTGACTAGGGCATATGGTATCATCAACTTTTCATCCTGTCCACGGGTTTAAATCTAAAGTGCCTCTGCATTTTCTCTTATCCTCTTCAATATGGTAAAATCTAACTGGAGATCATTTTTTCTCACCAATATTTTACTTCATAATTTGAAATTGTCCTAAAAATGAAGACATTAAGACATACTCATTCTCTAACCAGTAAACAAAATGAAATTCTTACATTTTCAGTCTTTTATATTTACCATTCAATTCCCTGATGACTCAGTCTTGATCGCTGGCTTCTCTTTGTGTATTTCTTCCTCTGGCTGCTTTACATAACACTTTGTCTGTAAAAGACAGAGTTAGGTGGCAAGACCACACCTGTCATCCCAGCACTAGGAAGGCTGAGACATTAATATTGCTATAAGGCAGTCTGGGCTACATAGTGAGAGTCTGTCTCAAAACAAAAACAAACACTAAATAATAAAGTAATCAATCAATAATTAAAGCTATAAGTTCTACTTTTTTTTTTCCTTCCTCTAGCCCCTTAAATATTGCTGTTTCTTGAGGATCCATCTTTTTTTTTTTTTTCTTTATATTTTTCACCTTACCTTTTCCCAAGCAAGCTCGCCTTCTCTCATGAGACCATTGTAATTCTTCCTTGGTGTCCCCACTGAGCTGCTCCAGAGGCCCTTCTAGAGTAAGAATGTCCAGACCCAACTTTCATTCCCTACAAACCTGCTTCTCAGCCAAAACTCACCCCAGGTTCCCGTGCGCCGCCATCCGCACAGACCAGAAGCCCGGAGTCGCGGTCCTGTCTGCTCGCACACTGGGGTCCACCTTCCAGCAGTCACAAGAGTACTCGGTTCCATCTGTTCCTCTGACCCTGAAACTCTCCTCTCCACTGCGTTCTCCCTCCCCCACCCCACCACAAAGGTTGACCCCTGACTGACCTCCTACTGAGTCTTTTTCACGCCCATCAGAAAGATTGGACTAAAAGGCCAGTTACCTCATGTTGTTTCAAATCCTTAAAACGCAGCCAGGCGTGGTGGCGCACGCCTTTAATCCCACCACCCGGGAGGCAGAGGTAGGAGGATCGCCATGAGTTCAAGGCCACCCTGAGATGACAGAGTTAATCCCAGGTCAGCCCGGACCAGAGTGAGACCCTACCTCGGAAAACCAAAAATAAAAAATCAAATCCTTAAAACTCTTCACTTTTCTCCCCCATCTAACAGATTGCCTCTCTTTTCTTTTTAAATTTAGCAGATTGCCTTTCACAGTCTGGCTTCTGCCATGTTTCCTTTTTTTTTTTTTTTTTCCTGTCAACCTATCTTGCATTGTGTAGACTTAAAAATTTACAGAGAGGGCTGGAGAGATGGCTTAGCGGTTAAGCGCTTGCCTGAGAAGCCTAAGGACCCCGGTTCGAGGCTCGGTTCCCCAGGTCCCACGTTAGCCAGATGCACAAGGGGGCGCACGCGTCTGGAGTTCGTTTGCAGAGGCTGGAGGCCCTGGCGCGCCCATTCTCTCTCTCTCTCTTTCTCTCCCTCTTTCTTTCTCTGCCTGTCACTCTCAAATATATAAATAAAAATAAACAAAAAATAAATAAATAAACAAAAAAAAATTTTTTTAATTTACAGAGGAAAAAAGAGTCTGAAAATAAAGGTGAGGAACCTCACACCTTTCCAAAGCAAAACCCAGGAACCCGACCTGGACTGCGTCCCTGTCATGCTCCCACCTTCTCTCTGAGACCCACTCTTCCGTCTCAGGGGTGGGGCCCGTGGCACCGTGTCGGTATCTCCCACCCCTCCATCCACAGAAATATCGCTTGTTTAAAGTCATCAACAGACTTCAATGATACCAAATTTAAACCTACTATTTTTATTTATTTATTTATTTGACAGAGAAAGGGGGGAAGAGAGAGAGAATGGGTGCCGCCAGGGCCTCCAGCCACTGCAAATGAACTCCAGATGCATGCGCCATCTTGTGCATCCGGCTAGCGTGGGTCCTGGGGAATCGAACCTGGTTCCTTTGGCTTTGTAGGCAAACGCCTTAACCACTAAGCCATCCGTCTAGCCCTTAAACCTACTTTTTATTCTCCGTCTTACTAGACTTCACATCAGTGATTAACATGTTTCACCATTCCCTGTTTATTGAAACATTCTTGCTTTTCATTTTTTATAGCAACAACAAAAATGGAAAGAAGGAAGGAAAGGAGAAAGGGAAGGAAAGAGAAAGAAGGAAGAAAAGCTCTAGAGTTTATCTCATTCTGGCTGGTTTTTCTCATTGTTTGAAACTCAGTCTTTGCTACCTGCAACAGACTATAAGAAATTCTTGAAGCATGTGTGTACATACGTTCTCTACGATTGTAACATATATACAAGACAAAAATCAACTTATAGCCGGGTGTGGTGATGCACACCTTTAGTCCCAGCACTCAGGGACAGAGGTAGGAGGATTGCCATGAGTTCAAGGCCACTCTGAAACTACATAGTGAATTCCAGGTCAGCCTGGGCTAGAGTGAAATCCTACCTCAAAAAAACCACAAAAAAAAAAAAAAATCAACTTATAAATAAGAAAAGGTTTATATGGACTCACACCATGGTCACGTGGCCCCATTTTGGCTGAAGCAAGGTGGTACATCACAGCAGGAGTTTATAGCATAGGAAAACTGCTCGTCTCATGACATCAAGAAGCAAAAAAAGTGGAGTGGCTAGGGTTCCAATACTCATTCCAAGGTGTGATAGTTTGAATGTGTGTCCCCCATAGACTCAGGTGTCTTATTAAAATTGAGTTGGCAGGGCTGGAGAGATGGCTTAGCAGTTAAAGCACTTGCCTGCAAAGCCTACGGACCTAGGTTTGGTTCCCCAGTACCCATGTAAGCCAGATGCACAAGGTGGTACATGTGTTTGAGGTTCGTATGCAGTGGCCAGAGGCCCTGGCAAGCCCATTCTCCCTCTGTGTCTACCTCTTTCTCTCTCTCGCTCACTCTCTTTCTAATTTTTTCTCAAATGAATAAATAAAAATATTTTAAAAATTAAAAACTAAACAAAATTAAAAATAAACATAGCTACTCCTAAAATGCATAAACTACAACCCCATGGGGAATACCCACAACCCCACTGAGGAGCATCCCCAACGGAATGGGGGCAGGGACAAGGGAAAAGAGGGTGCCAACACCTGATGTATCCATCCAAAACATCATGTTAATACTACTACTAATAATAATAATAATAAACATTAAGGCACTTTCCTGCAAAGCCTAAGGTCTCAGGTTCAATTCCCCAAGACCCATATAAGCCAGATGCACAAGGTGGCACATGTGTCTGAAGCTCATTTGCAGTGGCTGAAGGCCCTGGCATGCCCATTTTCTCTCTCTCTCTCTCTCTCTCTCTCCATATATATACACACATCTTCCTTTTTAAAAGAAGAGGGGCTGGAGGGATGGCTTAGCAGTTAAGGCAATAATAATTTAAAAAAAAAAAACATTTAAAACTCCTAAAAATAAAATAAAATAAACCACACCATGGAGTTCGTAGCTTCAGCCCCTGGAGGCAGACTCCTGCGTGGAGAGGGGAGCGTTCCTATAGAGCAGATCTGAGTTCCCGCCTGAAGGTCTGCAGAGAGCTTCGGAGCTCTGGCTGTGCTGGCTGGTGGTGCTGGCTGTCTGCTGATGTCTCTCTGCTTGGATTTATGAATGGGAGCCAGCTTCTGCTGCCACTTGATGGAACTCCCCCTGGATCTGTAAGCTTGAAATAAATCCCGACCTCCCATAAACTGGTTTGAATGTTCATCCCGGCACATGGAGCTGACTGTAACACTAGCTCATGCCAACTCCAGCCAGAACACTTTCAACTAGGACCCATCTCATTCTTTTTTTTTTCTTTTTGAGGTAGGGTCTCACTGTAGCCCAGGCTGGCCTTGAGCTCACAGCTATCCTCCTACCTCAGCCTCCTGAGTGCTAAAATTAGAGTTGTATGCCACCACACCTGGCTAAAGTTATATTTCTTTATTTATTTGCACATGAGGGGACATACCAGGGTCTCTTGCCACTGTGAGTGAATACCAGATGCATGCATCACTTTTGTGTCTGGCTTTACATGGGTACTTGGGAATCAAACCTGGGCCAGCAGGCTTTGTAAGTAAGTGCCTTTAACTACTGAGCCAACTCCCCAGCTCTGGGTCCTCTTTCTTAAACGTAATATCAACTTCCACATAGCACCATAGGGCCCTTTAGGGAATACTTGTCTAATCTATAGCAGCCCTGTCTTCTTTCCATACTCTCATATTTTCTTAAGTGGTCACACCTACTCTTATGCCATTAAAAATGACATGGAGAGGGTTGGAGAGATGGCTTAGCGTTAAGGTGCTTGCTTGCAAAGCCTAAGGATTCATGTTCTATATCTCTCCAGAGCCCACGTAAGCCAGACATACAAAGGTGAGGCAAGTGCAAGGTCACACATGCTCACTAGGTGGTGCAAGCATCTGGAGTTCAATTATAGTGGCTGAAGCCCTGGTGCACCAATTCTCTCTCTCTCTCAAAAAAAAAAAAAAAGACATGGATAAATAAGATGCGGCGTGACCACAGTGGAATATTATTCAGCTATAAGAAGAGCATACATAATCCAAGCTACAATATGGATGAACTTTGAAAATATTAACACTAAGTAGCATATGTATCATTATACTAAATGTTACCAAAAAAGCCCCATATATGGTACGATCTCATTCTTATGAACTGTTCAGAATGGAGAAATATAGTAGAAACAGATAAGTGTGTATTTAAGTCTTGAGGGTGGGAAACATCTGGAACAGAGGGCAGAGGAATAGCTAAGGTGCATAGGTTTGGGGAGAAGGGAATTAAAATGCTGCAACAAACATTGGCTGTGGTGATGGATGATCACAGTTACCTGTGAACATCCTGAAAACCATTGAATTATGCATTGTATGCCTGAATTGTAGATGTTTTGTGAAATATGTTTTAATATAGCTATTTTTTGTTTTTTGGTTTTTCGAGCTGGAGTCTCACTCAAGCCCATGCTGACCTGGAACTCACTATGGAGTCTCAGGGTGGCCTCAAACTTATGGCAAGCTTCCTACCTCTGCCTCCCAAGTGCTGGGATTAAAGGCGTGCACCACCATGCCTAGCTTAATATAGGTAATTTTTTAATATTTCCTTTTTTATTTATTTGAGAGAGAGAGAGAAAGAAAGAGGCAGAGAGAAAGAGAGAGAATGGGCATTCCAGGGCCTCCAGCTGCTGTGAACAAACTCCATACGCATGTGCCTCCTTGTACATCTGGCTTGCATGGGTACTGGGGAATCAAACCTGGGTCCTTAGCTTTGCAGGCAAGCGCCTTAAGCACTAAGCTATCTCTCCTGTCCCAAAGTAGCTATTTTTTTAAATTTTTATTTATTTATTTATTTGAGAGCGACAGACACAGAGAGAAAGACAGATAGAGGGAGAGAGAGAGAATGGGCGCGCCAGGGCTTCCAGCCTCTGCAAACGAACTCCAGACGCGTGCGCCCCCTTGTGCATCTGGCTAACGTGGGACCTGGGGAACCGAGCCTCAAACCGGGGTCCTTAGGCTTCACAGGCAAGCGCTTAACCGCTAAGCCATCTCTCCAGCCCAGCTATTTTTTAAAATTAGCAACAGCAACAAAAAGGTAATGACTATCAAAGTCTCTTTAAACTTTATCTCCACCTTAGACTTCTCTGACCTTCAGATTTATGTAGCAATTTCCATATATCACAAACATAATCCAAAATCTGCATGTGCACGCACACACACACACACACACACACACACACACACACACTTGGCATCCTCTTCACAGCCTCTCTTCTCCAATCTGATGTATGTACAATGTACCTTAGCGAATTATGTCACCTTCTTTCATCTTGTTATGCAAGCCTCAATCCAATGACCATCTCTAAACCTCCTTTTCTTACTTCCACTATCAGACCCAAGCTAACCAGTCTTTTCCATTCACCTCGGCTCCCAACACCCTGGCCCAGGCTCTGCTTATGTCTCGGCTGCAGTAATGCAAGAGCTGCCTGTCTTGCCGCAGCCCTTGTCCTCGCTCATCCATGCAACCCCTTCTCTGATTCCATGCAGAGCTCGGAAACAAAGGTGGATGTATAGGATCTCTCTCACATCTGTTCTGTCTCAGACACCAGCATCCTTGCTTTGGCCTATGTGAGCCTTCTGGAACAGGAAACTATTCCTGCCTTGAATTATCTCATCACTTACTTTTTCCTTTCCCTAGTTAAATCTTTTCCTTACTTCAAATTCAGCTTCTTGGAGAATACAATTCGGACCTCTCTAAGGACACCATGTGTTCAAACAAGGTGATGCCATTCCCACCCACTGAGCTCTTATTCCATCACTTATATTTGCATGTTCACGGCTCCTTAGGTTTCGACTATCTGTGCTCCTAGGCAGTTCTCTCATTGATGGCTCAGATCTTCCTTTCAGCTTTGTAGAACTGACAATTACTGTCTCGCTGTCCTTATATCATCATACGGGCCACACAGAGTATCTGGGCCACAGTAATAGCTTGTTTATTAGAGAGAGAAAGACAGAACGGACACACCAGGGCCTCTAGCTACTGTGAACTCCAGAGGCATGTGGATCTGGCTTATGTGGGATCTGGAGAATTGAACCAGATCCACAGGCTTCACAGGCAAGTGACCTAACCGCTAAGCCATCTCTCCAGCCAAGGAACAGTTTTTTTGTTTTTTTTTTTAAATTTTATCATTTTTTTGTTATTATTTATTTATTTATTTGAGAGCGACAGACACAGAGAGAAGGACAGATAGAGGGAGAGAGAGAGAATGGGCGCGCCAGGGCTTCCAGCCTCTGCGAACGAACTCCAGACGTGTGCACCCCCTTGTGCATCTGGCTAACGTGGGACCTGGGGAACCGAGCCTCGAACCGGGGTCCTTAGGCTTCACAGGCAAGCGTTTAACCGCTAAGCCATCTCTCCAGCCCCAAGGAACAGTTTTAATTATAACTTTAAAGAAAATTCTCATTTTACTTAAGGAAATTTCAATACTTTCTTGTGAACTCCCCAGAAGTGAAATCTGACCTAGCAGGGTAGAATGTTCTCAACCTCTCTGGGAGGGAGAGCTGCTATCAACGCTTGCATAACTTGGGCTTTTGTTTGGCAAAGTGGAGGGTGCAGAGATGACTCCATTAAACATGAGCAGATGGTTTGGAAAGTGAAGCTATGACTATAGGATGTGAGGTGGGAAGAGGAAAGAAATGAACTAGCTAAAAGTGAGAAAGGAACTTGGGCGGAGGGAATCGTGTAATGGAAAATTTTTGCGATGCCTTGCCCTGTGGTGTTCCATGTAAATACTTTTCCTGATCCTCCATTAAACTCCTGGTAACATTTAATTAAGTTGCTAATGAGCAGTAAAACTGTGTCTGGCCTGGGCAGAGGCAATGCCAGAAGAGAGGGAAGCAAGTTGCGGACCTTGGCTTCCATGTGATGCAGGATGGGTGCAACACAGCTCGCTGGAATTCAAACGCCTCCCAGAGTAAGAGAACGGTTCCTTCTCTCTTCCTTCTTTAACAGATACAAAATGTCAGCTGGCGTATATTCCTGTCTTTCCAGCTCTCTCATATTATTGCAAATTGGCACTCTGATATGTCATAAATGCAGAATTTCAAATAAAGTGGCTTGACCATGTAAGGAAGGTATTGTTTTGCTCCCAATAAACAGAGATCATTTCCAAGAATATTTTCTAAATGCCACTTAGCTGGTATTTTGGTGGCTTGTTTATTTTTGTCTCTAAGGCAGTGAATAATGAGGAACTACGGGCCTGCGCACCCTCCAGGTTTATGAAAGTGCTAAGCGCTGGAGTTAACAGTTGCACAATGGAGATACAGCTGATTGCTATGGATGCTCGAGAAGCTGAATGAGGATTTCAGGAAGAGCATTTTGATGGGATAAATGGGCAAGAAAATTAAATCTGCTTACTTTGTACTAAAATCATTGCATGATTGAGATTCATGAATACATTAATCCTGGAGGCTGTGCCTGGAAGGTAGAATTAAAACTCTGTTGTGCGGCACTCGTGACATCTTTTCTGATTTTTAAAGCAGAATATCTCTCTTATTGGCTCTGCCTCGCAGCAGTACTACAAGATGAGTCGCTATCCTCATCCTAACAGTATAGGCGAGCCCAGTGGCAGGTGGAATAAACTGTGAGCTTCACCAGGAGAGGGTGAGGTAAGTACAGTCCATGCTTTTTGATCTGGATCACCAGGTAGGTTTCACTTTGCTCCATGCCACCACAGGAATTTCATGGGCACACATATGCTGGCTTACCGGGAAAGAGCTTCGAATTATTTTTGTTTGTTTAGTTATTCATTTATCTGCTAGCAGAGAGAGAGAGAGAGTGTGAGAATGGGTAAACCAGAGCCTAGCGCCACTGGAAATATACTGCAGACACGTGTGCCCCTTTGCGCCTCTGGCTTTTTGTGGGTACTAGAGAATCGAACCCATGCCATCAGGCTTCCCAAGAAAGTGCCCAGATCTTCAAATTTAAGGACAATTCTGATTCATGTGTACAGAAAGCATTTTTTAAATATTTTTGTTTATTTTTATTTATTTGAGAGCAAGAGGCAGAGAGAGAGAGAGAGAGTGAGAGAGAGAGAAAATGGGCGCGCCAGGGCCTCCAGCCACTACAAATGAACTCCAGATGCTTGCGCCCCCTTGTGCATCTCACTAACGTGGGTCCTGGGGAATCAAGCCTCGAACCAGGGTCCTTAGGCTTCACAAGCAAGCGCTTAACCACTAAGCCATCTCTCCAGCCCCAGAAAGCATTTTTCATTGACAAGATAACCTTGCATTCACAATCCTACTGATTAAAGCAACCATGGCTTCCAGCTTTATCAATCCAGTGCAGTGAAATCATGTTCAGGACTCTGCAACTAAAGAAACTCAGGCCAGAATCTCACTGAATCAAAATCCAGTCTTGCTGCGTTACAGCCTCATATGTACACATTACACTAAGCATCATACAATCCTGGCCAAGTACCTGGAATCCTAGTGTTTGGGAGGTTGGCGGCAGAATGACCAGAGTCATCCTCAGCTACATAGCAAGTTGGAGGTCAGCCTGGGCTACATGAGACCCTAACTTGAAAAACCCAAACAAAACAGAACAGAAAGATTATTTGTTTCTAAAACCAGCCCAAGCTGCACTGCACAGTTTTCAAAGAAACAGACATGGTCATGTCCATGCTGTGCAAACTGAAAATATGAATTAAACCAGGATTCCTGGTCTTGGTGGCAAATAAGAGCTTTTTCTCAAAAACATGGAGATGGGATCAATTTTTCATAACATATAACCATAGAATGAAAAAAGAAAAAAAAGCCAGGCGTGGTGGCACACGCCTTTAATCCCAGCACTCGGGAGGCAGAGGAAGAAGGACTGCAGTGAGTTTGAGGCCATCCTGAGACTCCATAGTGAATTCCAGGTCAGCCTGGGCTAGAGTGAGACCCTACCTCAAAAAACCAAAAAGAAAAAGAAAAAGAAAACATTTACAAAGCATGTCATTTTGTGATATGCAATTATGCAAAGAAAACCAAAGGAAACAAAACTATCTACAAAGATTTGTTATAGAGTGCACCAAAGGAAAGAACAAAATCCCAATCTTTCATTCCACTGTCTCTAAATACAGAGTGAGCCAACTTAATGGGCTTTGGGTTTGTTTAATAAAGTAAAATATACATATATATAAGGAAGAACAAAGGAAATGAACCAGCTCATCAAACCATGTTTTAAAAAGAATATATTCTGAGGCACAGGATCTATCAGCTCAATAGAGATATTTTCTAGCAGAAAGAATACTTTTGGAAAGAATCACATAGCCTAGAGGGAGAATGTTTTCCAGCAAAGAAAAATAGATGTTTTAGGAAATATTTAACAGAACAACAGCATACTTGTTTTAAATTCTCCAAATGTCTGCATTTTTCATTGCAAAAAAAAAAAAAAAGAATCCTATAATCCACTGGGAAAAAATGTGTTCCAAAACATTAAAGTTGTTTTTTTCTTTCTTTCTCTCTCAATTAAAATTTGGCTGTGCACATGATTGTACGTTTTCAGAGACAAAACTCTCACTGTGTGCTTTACCTGTGTAACTGTATAACAATACAGCAGTTTCAGGACTGCTCACGGAGCTTCCAACTCCATTAAAATGAAAAAGGGCATTAAAATGTATAGCTCTTGACACTGAAAATGTTCTACAGTTACATCACCCATCCAAACAGACGCCAGGAGGAATTGTTTAAAGGAGCTGCAGAGTAACTTGTTCGATAAAGCAGATTGGCAGCTAATATAAATCGCTCCATTATTTACATATCTCTGCTTCATTGTTCCAGAGAGGAGCAAGAAAGAATCCTGTGTTGTTTTGTTGGCTTTTGTCCCCCCATTAAAGGCTTTTCTCCAGCCCTGATCAGCTTCTGCACCTGAAGAATGACTTCACATCCCAAACCAATTAGTAGGTAAATCTTCAGCGGAGTAATTGAAACCGCAATTCAGACTTCTGATTAAGACCCAAGTCAGCAGGTCAATAATGGCACCCAGGTTCCAGACGGCAGTGCCTCAGACAGAGAGCATTTTAAAAGAGGGGGAGCTAAATAAATAAAGGTAGTACTTGGAAGGATAAGGGTAGAAAAGAGATAACAGAGGAAATAAGGGCAGATAAAGAAGAGGGTATTGGAATGTAAGAGAGAAAGAGATAAAATGTAATGGACTAAGACGGTGAGGACAGCCGTACCCTGAATGGAAAAACCCAGCAAACGCCGTTGCTCTTCTCGTTCTCTAAGTGTGATGCATGTACATATGATTTTTCTTGACTCGGTCTGCTTCTATCAGCAATTTCATATGTGAGCTGCACGTGCTGGGAAAGCTCAGCAAGATTAACACATACAAAAGAACAGATCCTATGCAGAAAGCATTCCGTCAGGGAAGGTGCCTACCTGAGACTGTATTTCAGATACCAGCAACTGAATGATCAATCCTAGACTGCCCAACATGCCAGCCTCTCTTCATGACAAGCACTGAATAGGAGCTTCTAAATTTACAGCTTTCATTTTCGCGTGGGCACGGCCGTGTGGTGCGGTGCGGGGCGCGGGGCGCGGGGCGCACGCAGGTGTGCGTGCAGATGTGGCTGCTCGTGCGCTGGCCCGCAGCAGCTGGAGGAGGACGTCAGGTGTCATCACTCGCCCACTTCTTTCTCCCAGTGACAGAGCCTCTCGCCGATTCCGCAGCCTGCCACTGAGGAGCCCTCGTGATGCTCCACGCAGCACTGGGGTTCTAGATGGACTTGGCCACATCAAGCTGTCTTTTACGTGTGGACTCTGGAGGTTCAGTCTTGGGCACGCTCCGCTCTCGGGCTAGCACATCTCTCTAGCCCTTATCTCTCTTTTTTTTTTGTTTGTTTGTTTATTTTATTTTATTTATTTATTTATTTGAGAGTGACAGGCAGAGAGAAAGAGGCAGAGGGGGGGGGAGGGAGGGAGAGAGAGAGAGAATGGGCGCGCCAGGGCCTCCAGCCACTGCAAATGAACTCCAGATGCGTGCGCCCCCTCGTGCATCTGGCTAACGTGGGTCCTGGGGAATCAAGCCTCGAACCGGGGTCCTTAGGCTTCACAGGCAAGCGCTTAACCGCTAAGCCATCTCTCCAGCCCTCCTTTTGTTTTTTTTTAATGGCTACAATAAGCACGCATATTTGTGGGTGTAGTGTGGCATTTTAGCACACGTATGCACTGTGTAATGATCGTATCAGAGTAACCAGTATAATATATTCATCATGTCAAAGACTGATTGTGTCTTGATATAGGTAACGTTCAAAATCCTCCTGTGCTATTTTAAAAATGCGCGGTTTGTTCTTGTCAGTCCTATTCTGCTGTGGTGCAGCACCCCTTATCCACAGCCACCCCTTATCCAAAGCACCCCTTATCCACAGCACTCCTTCTCTGGCCCAGTCCTGACACCGCAGCCACTAGTAAGCACTGCTTCACTGTTTCCACTTCTATGAGGTCGACGTGTACTTTCCACATGCAGGGGAAATCACAAGGCATTACTCTTTTTTTTCCTTTTCCTTTTCCTTTTCCTTTTTCTTTCTTTCTTTTTTTTTTTTTTTGCTTTGGTTTTGGTTTTTGGAGGTAAGGACTCACGTTGGTCCAGGTTGACCTGGAATTCACCATGTCATCTCAGGGTGGCCTCGAACTCACAGCGATCCTCCTACCTCTGCCTCCTGAGTGCTGGGATTAAAGGCGTGCGCCACCACGCCCAGCAACATCTCTTTCTGTACCTGACTTTTATCTACTTAGAGTGATGTTCTCCAAGCTCATCCACATTGCCAGAAATGACAGAATTTCATTTTTTCTTATGGTTGAATAATATTCCATTGGGTATATAGACCCTATTTTCTTTTGATTGTTTTGATTTATTTTTATTGACAACTTTTTTATTCTTCTTTTAAGTTTTACTTTATTTTATGTATATTACAACGGGTTATATGTTTTTATCCCCTTGACTCTGCTCCCATTTCCCTGGAGCCCTCCTCAGTGGGGTTGTAGGGGTCACCGTGGGGTCATGAAGGCCTCAGTCAGTCCCGGTGGGGAAGCAGGGGGGGCCGTGTGTCAGGGTATTCCTACACACTCTTTGGCTTGCACAATCTTTCCACCTCATCTCCCACGGTGGTCCCTGAGCCGTGGCACGACTGTTGGCAGTCTAATGTAGGGCTCAGTTCTTCAGAGTCTCTTGATTCCTGCTTTGATAGGGTTTTGGTGGTGTTTTGTTGTGTTTTGATTACCATGTCTGTCGCCATCACCCTAGAGCTGGTTGTTGGGCTAGCAGTAAGGGCAGCATTTACTTCACTGCTTCCTCTGCAATTTCTCCTCGGCCCCAGCACATGTAGTAAGGTGGCATGTCTCGTGGTGGGCATTCAACTATCCTCTTGTCTTAGTGATGGATCTCGGCTCTCCTCCATTATCAGCAAGTTTTAGTCATGGATACAATGTATTCCACACATAATCTCCTCTCATTACCCTCTCTTGTCTCCCTCCCCATTCTTTTTTTTTTTAATTTTTTATTTATTTATTTGAGAGCAACAGACACAGAGAGAAAGACAGATAGAAGGAGAGAGAGAGAATGGGCGCGCCAGGGCTTCCAGCCTCTGCAAACGAACTCCAGACGCGTGCGCCCCTTGTGCATCTGGCTAACGTGGGACCTGGGGAACCGAGCCTCGAACCGGGGTCCTTAGGCTTCACAGGCAAGCGCTTAACCGCTAAGCCATCTCTCCAGCCCTCCCTCCCCATTCTTCTTCCACTGAGCCCCCAGCTCTTCTCAGCTAACCCCTCTTCTACTTACGTGTCTCTTGTGTGTGTACGTGTGTGCTCGTGTGAGCCTCTGAGTGTAGTTAGGATTGCTTGCATGAGCCTGGGGTGGGGGCTTTACTTAACAGGGCACGTGCAAGTTGCCAGTGGCTACACCAGTGCAGAAAACGTCTCCCATTCCCACAGCAACTGTTAATTGCCTCTAACCCGAAAGGAGGAATGTGGGAGGCCTTATGCCTTCCTCCATCATCCAGGGGAGGAGAGCACATTTTCTTAACTCATTCGCTGTTGACGGATGCCGGGTTGATTCTGTATCTTGACTTTGTCAGTAGTGCTACAGTAAACACGTGAGTACGGGCATCGCTTCCAAATACTGATTTCTTTTTCTTTGAAGGCAGATTTATCAATCTGTAGTTCTTGAGGAAACTGCTAACTTATACACCCGGCAACAGTGTCTGAAAGTTCCCCTATACCCTTGTCCTTGACAGTATTTGTTAAGATTTTGTCTTTTTACTAATATGCATGCTAACTATGGAGAATTGATACCATAGTTTTGTAGTTCACTAATGATTAGGGATATTGAGCAATTTTTTTCATTTATTTGCCTTTTTTTTTTTTTAGAGGTGGGGGGAGACAGAGACAAAGAGAATTGGCATGCCAGGGCCTCAGCCACTGTAATTGAATTCCAAACTCTTGTGCCACCTAGTGGGCATGTGTGACCTTGCCCTTGCCTCACCTTTATGCATCTGGCTAACATGGGCTCTGGAGAGTGGAACATGGATCCTTAGGCTTTGCAGGCAATCGCCTTAACCTCTAGTCATCTCTCCAGCCGTGTTTGTCATTTTATTTCTTCTTTTGAGAAACGTCAGTTTAGATGAGCTGCTTGTTTTAATTAGATTGTGTTCACTTATTTTTGCTATTGAGTAGAGCTCCTTATATACTCCCAAAATTAATCCCTTTTCAAATTAACACTTTCTCTTGAATAGTGTTTTTTGTTGTTATTTTTTCAAGGTAAGTTCTCACTGTAGTCCAGGCTGACCTGGAGCTCATAGCGTTCCTCTTACCTCTGCCTCCTAAATTCTGCAGTGGAAGGTGTGCGCCACCACACCTAGCTAGAATGGTAATTCTAATTGGGGTGATATTACCTCAATTGTAGACCTAAGAATGACGCTTATAACATTCAAGTCTCTGTGCAGAGTGAAACTATTGAAGCAGAGGGATGGCTCAGTGGATAAGCACTTGCTGTGCAAACGTAAGCACTTGAGTTCACATAGCCAGGCGCCAGGTAAAAGCTGGAAGTCGTACCATGCCAGGAGGTAGAGGCAGGGTACTTCCTGGAAGTTGGCCAGCTAGCCTGATGAACTCACTGGTGAACAATGACAATGAGAGACTGTCTCAAAAGGGATGGAAGGCAAGAACCAGAAGTGGTCCTCTGACCTCTACATGCATACCACGGCATTGACACACATGGATACACACACACACACACACACACACACACACACACACAGTCAAAAAAAGAAAAAGAAAGGGGCCAGGCATGGTACCGCACACCTTTAATCCCAGCACTCGGGAGGCAGAGGTAGGATCGCCATGAGTTTGAGGCCACCCTGAGACTCCATAGTAAATTCCAGGTCAGCCTGAGCTAGAGTGAGACCCTTCCTTGAAAAAAAAAAAAAAAAAGCTAGATATAGTGGTGCACACCTTTAATCCTAACACTCGAGAGGTTGAAGTAAAAGGAACACTGTAAATTCAAGGCCAGTCTGGGGCTAGAATGAGTTGCAGGTAGTCTGGACTAGAAAATAAAAAGAAAAGAAATAAATTAAAATTAAAACAAGATATTATCATTGACTCATAAAAAGAAATAACTGCTGATAACAAGTTAAAATTTTCATACAAAGAGAAAATGATAAAATGTGTATTCTCACTGCCTACATCAGCCAACAAAAAGGAATCTGATTAAAAAAAAAAATTTAAAACCTCCTGTGACAGTTAATCTTCAGTGTCTATGGGATAAGACTTGTAGTCACCACGGACATACACCCCTGGGTGTATCTGTGAGAGTGCTTCCAGAAAGCCTTAGCTGAGGAGGAAGACCCACTGCGAACGTGGACGTAAAACCCGTGGGCTGGGTTCCCAGACAGAGTCAAAAGGAGAACGTGGGCGGGCACCGCTGCTCTCTGCTTCCTGACTGCCACTGTGCTGGTGCCACCTCGCCTCCTCCTCCCATGCCCTTCTCTGCCATCGTTGCACTCGGGTTCCCATTGCCGGTAGGAATCACCCAACCAAGAGCAGCTTGTGGGAAAAAGAGGTATGTTTTGGCTTACAGGCTCGAGGGGGAAGCCCCATGGTGGCAGGGAAAATGATGGCATGAGCAGAGGGTGGACATCACCCCCTGGCCAACACAAGGTGGACAATAGCAACAGTACAGTTTGCCAAACACTGGCATGGGAAAATTGGCTATGACACTCCTAAGCCCGCCCCCAACAATACACCACCTCCAGGAGGCTTTAATTCCCAAGTCTCCATCAGCTGGGAACCTAGCATTCAGAACACCTAAGTTTATGGAGAACACCTGAATCAAACCACCACCTTCCACCCCTGGCCCCCATAAACTAGTAGCCATACATTATGTAAAATGCAATGCATTCATCCAACTTTAAAAGTCCCCACAGTTTATATCAATCCCAATGATGTTCATATATCCCCATAATCCAAGGTCTTTTAATTAAGCCATAATATCAAAAGCCATCCCCCAGAAAATTATAATGGTACAGAATAAACATTCACACTGCAAAAGATGGCATTGGGCATAGCAAAGAAATATTCAGCCCAGCCAATACAAGAGTTAAAACAACCAGGGCAAACATCAAACTCTGTAGCTTCAAGTCCAACAACTCTAGCCAGTGACAAATCTCCAAGTCCGATAATTCTAACCAGTAACAACTCTCTGGAATTCCAATTCCACCTCTCCAGCTAAGCTACTCACAGTCCTGGAAAACTTCATGTGGGGCCAGCAGCTCTCCTTACCAGCCATCTCGTGGTCCCGGCATCTCCTCTGGGTCTCCACTGCAAGCCACGGCTCATCCTCTCGGCTCCATCGGGTCTCCGTGCAGGCATCCAGCAAACCTGCTTCACACTGCCCATGGCCATTTCCAAAACACAAGACTGCATTGCAAACTCAATGACTCTCTCGTTCCTGAATTTCTTATACTCCACAATAGTATGTAGAGTGCCAATTTGATAATCCAGGAGGGGATAAAGCAGACTTTGAAGAACAGGACACTCCTTGAGTACTCAGGCCCCTTCAAAAGAGTCTACATTCTTCCTGTTGCTCCAGTGCAGGTCAGCTGACCCAATCTCAAAGGTTATAATCTCTCAGCTGAACGGGCAGCAGTTCACCCAAAGATTTTTCTTCCTGTGCCATATCTGTCTGCTCACACCAGTTCATTTCTACGCAAAGCAACACTGCACAGTCCAAGCAAAGCTCTTTCTCACCCTCATAAGCCAAACCTCACCGTCCATAGTGGTTACTGCATTCAGGCCTTTCAACTTTGATCAGAATAATCCATAAAGTTGTACTTACAGCACTGCAAGGCATCTCTGAGGCCAAGTTTTCAAATCCTTCCACATTCCTCTTGAAAATCAGCTCCAAAAGGCCAACGCCACACAGTCAGATGTCTAGCAGCAATTCCACTCCTCGGTACCACGTTACTGTTGCAGTCAGGTTAGTATTGCTGGTAGAAATCACCCAGCCAAGAGCAGCTTATGGGAAAAAGAGGTTTATTTGGCTTACAGGCTTGAGGGGGAAGCTCCACGATGGCGGGGAAAACAATGCAGAGGGTGGGCATCACCCCCTGGCCAACACAAGGTGGACAATAGCAACAGGAGAGCGTGCCAAACACTGGCAAGGGGAAACTGGCTATACCACCCATAAGCCCACCCCCAATAATACACCTCCAGGAGGCGCTAATTCCCAAATCTCCACCAGCTGGGAGCCTAGCATTCAGAACACCTGAGTTTATGGGGGACACCTGAATCAAACCACCACAGCCGTGATAGAATGTATACTCTTTAACTGGAAGTCCTCCTTTGAGTTTCTTCTTGTCAAGAATTTAGTCACAGTAATGAGAAAAGTAAGAAAAATATTTCCTTTCTTTCAGCCCTCACACATTTTAATTAAATGCAAGTCCTGCTAGCTCATTAATTCCTGCCTCCTCACGTGGTATGGGTCGACCAACTCTGTAACTACCAGAAACAAGTAAATAAACTCAGCCTTTTAATCCTTTAAGGAAGTAGAGAACTGAAACTATAGCTTAATGGTAGAACAGTTCCCTAGCATGCATGAAGTCCTAAATCCAATCCCCGATACCACACACACCATACAACCACCCCAAAACAAGGCAGACATACATTAAACTTGCCATCATTAAAGACAAGAAGTCATTAAATTGACCTCTTTATAAATGTTAATTGTGGGTTCCTGGGTCCTTGGTCCGGCCGTGGTTCCCCCAAGGCGTCTTAAGCAACCATGGTGGTGAGCACACAAGAATCACTCTCAGGAGGCAGTTTTTGGTGAACAGCTCTCGGTTTATTGTCAGGGAAATGGGTTTATAAGCAGTTGAGGGTCCTAAGGGGATTGGATGTACAAGGTTGCTTGCTGATGCCTAATTAGCATATGGGGACATTCGTTCCAGCACGTAGGCAATGGTACAGGGGGTGGACTTTGCAAAGGTGCTGGCTGATCCCAGATAAGAAGTTTCCTAGGCAACTGGCCAAAGGCCACAGAGTTTGGAGAGGGATGGCATTACTTCCTGCCTATCTCGGGGTCCAAGGTTTTGTTGGGGGGTCCAGGCTCACTGCGACCCCCAAGAATGGGGGCAGGAGCTCCCCTACAGGTCCAGTACCCAAGATATGACCAGCAGTGGTTCAGGCTGCTGCGACCCCTCCACAGCCTGAGGCCTTCCTGTCAGACAGCTTAGGTTTGCTTTAACCCAGGGCCCCACCTATGGCCAACAGCTGATAACAGGAAATTCATTATTCTTGAGTTTGTTGCATGAGCCTTCAAAAACCACTGTGTTGCTTTTTTTGTATTTGTTTTTTGTTGTTGTTGTTGTTTATTTTTATTTATTTGAGAGCAACAGATAGAGAGACAAAGAGGCAGAGAGAGAGAATGGGCACGCCAGGGCCACCAGCCACTGCAAACGATCTCCAGATGCGTGCGCCCCCTTGTGCATCTGGCTAACGTGGGTCCTGGGGAATCGAGCCTCGAACCGGGGTCCTTAGGCTTCACAGGCAAGCGCTTAACCACTAAGCCATCTCTCCAGCCCCCGCTGTTTTGTTTTTAACTTTCATAAATTCAGTTACCTATAATTACAGAACACGGATAAGACTCTAGCAGCCTAGCTTAATGGCCCATAAAAGAGATGACACCGTGTCATTTCAAACTGCCCAGCCTCCATTTCAGGGACCCCTCCTGGCAGTGAGACCACCTTTAAGCTGCGTGAGCAAGGGGAGTTAATGAAGCTCACTGCAGCAAGGCGTGGAGAAGCCATCAAAACGGAACAAGCATGGGATTGAGGGCTGCTAAGCACAGTAAGCAAGGAGGTGACCCACGAGACGGAGCAGAAAGGAGAACATTGCCAGCCTGGGCATGTAAACATGTTGGATGCGGATTTGAAGACAGCAGTCAGGAGAGAGTGCATGTGTGGAGAGAGTGTATGTATTCAGACAAAAACAGAAAGATTCCAAAGAATGAATTCTGCCCTTATCTTTGCATGGAGGATCTCTCTACTTCAACACTGTTAAATTCCCTCAACCATAAGAGCACGGGAAGGGAAAATGATACTAACAACTACTAAATGGGTAAACTGGAAAGAATAGGCTGAACACATTGGCTCAACAAGACAGAATAGAGCAGAGAAAAACATTTGAAGAGCTGATGGATGGGACATGCACAAACCTGGGCTAAATACTCTGAGACATAACTTCAAGAAGCCAAATGAACGCTTATGAGAATATTTTTTAAATATATCATGGTATTTGAAAGTCAAAATATAATAATAATTTTAAATGTTAGACAAGCACGCTGGAGCATGTTTTAACCCCAGCACTCGGGAGGCAGAGGTGGGAGGATCGCTGTGAGTTCGAGGCCAGCCTGGGACAACAGAGTGAGTTCCAGATCAGCCTAGGGCTTGAGTGAGACCCTACCTCAAACAAAACAAAACAAAAAGTTAGCAAAAGAATAAATGACCTGGAAATGATAATAAGTAAGAGGCAGACATGATTAAACATGCCTATAATCCCAGCATTTGGGAGACTGAGGCAGGTAGACCATGAACTGGAAGACAGCCTAGACCTTTTCTCTAAGCATAAAAACAGACAAGTACAAAACGGGAAAACATAATGAAATCTAACTAAAATTGACCGAAGGAAATATCAATCGATGCCAGAGCATTTAAAATTTTCACTCAGGAAGCCAGGCAGGGTGGCACACGCCTTTAATTCCAGCACTCGGGAGGCGGCAGAGGTAGGAGGATCGCTGTGAGTTCGAGGGCACCCTTAGGCTACAGAGTAAATTCCAGGTCAGCCTGGGCTAAAGTGAGACCCTACCTCAAAAAACCAAAAAATAAAATAAAATAAACTTTTCACCGAGGGCTGGAGAGACAGCTCGGATGTTAGGAGGATTTCCTGCGTAAGCATGGGGCCCAAGGAGAGGGGTACGGACTGGTTTGGTTCCCGGGACCACATAAAGAGTTGGACATGCTCCCACACATCTGTAACCCCAGTCTTAGAGGGAGCAGGGAATCTCACTAGGGATCGGGAAAGCAGCAAGCTTCGGAATCAGGGAAGAGACTCTTTCTCAAGGAAACAAGCTGGTGAACACTGAAGTGAGAAGTGGAGGGGAACACCCAGCATTCTCCCCTGGCCTCCCCGCAAGGCCACACACATGCATACAGCACACCCATTCGCCACATATCACATCACGCCTATTACACACACATACATGCCCAAAAAAATGCAATTGAATTTAGAAAAATTTATTACTAAATTTAAACTTTTTGTTGCATACTAAACCTTTTAGAGAAACAAAGGCACAGATTTCAAACTAGTAGAAAAGCTAAATGAGACAAAACCGAAACTTAAATTATAAAACTTGAGTCAAAAGAGCACAAGAAAACGGGGAGAAAAAAAAAAAAAACAGAAAATGTAGAATAGAGAGAAATAGCTACAAACGTATTGAAAACTTAAATACTGAAATGCATGTTGCATGTCACTTCTGCTTACTTTAGCAAGCAGTAGCCATCCAACCTAAAACACGAGATCATGGGCAAAACAGCAGTGCTCAGCGGCACAGTATTGCCCGGGCTCATAATGGGATCCGTGACAGCTTCTCCAGAGCTGGAGGGAGACTGCAAAGGCCGTGCGGATACAGCCCAGGGCTGGATGCACCGTGGATGGAGAGGCGCCGAGCAGCGCTGTGGAGACACAGGCCGGAGTATGATGGACCCAGAAGCTGAGGGTCTCCGCAGGCCCACCGGGGGACCCCCCATGCCTGAGTAACAACCTGCAAAAGTGATAACTATGTGATGGAAAAGACTATCCAGGGGCTGAAGAGATGGCTTAGCGGTTAGGTGCTTGCCTGTGAAGCCTAAGGACCCCGGTTCAAGGCTTGATTCCCCAGGACCCACGAGAGCCAGATGCACAAGGGGGCGCACGCGTCTGGAGTCCGTTTGCAGGGGCTGGAGGCCCTGGCACGCCCATTCTCTATCTATCTGCTTCTTTCTTTCTCTCTGTCTGTCGCTCTCAAATAAACACATAAAAGTAAAAAAAAAAAATTAAAAAAAGAAGACTTCCCAGTAAACTAAAGCAGACACAAATGGATAGACCTTGCAGACCCCCTCAGAGCCTCGGTGACAAAAAAGTGTCACATGGAAAGAACAATTCCCAAAACCCAGAGGTAGAGTTGTGACTGGAGGAGACGAAGGGTCAAAACTGAGGAAACTGGGAGCTGGAAAGATGGCTCAGCCGTCAATGTGCTTGCCTGCAAAGCCTAACAAACAGGGCTTGACTTCCCAGTACTCACATAACACACGCCCATTCTCTCTCTGTCTCTCTCTCCTTGTAAATAAATGATTTTTTTTTTTTAATTCCAGAAGAAAGTGAATTCCGCAAAGAACAACTCTCCACTGAAAGTACATACCAATTAGCGAGTTTCAGTCCGAGACCGGCAGCTGTCCCTCAGCTCTCGGTCAGCTACAAAAGACAGTCACCAGGGAGGAGCATCCACGTTCATCCCGATGAGGCCAAAATACTGACTGAAGACACGGGGCGGTTTGAATGTGAAGGTCTCTATAGGCTCAAGTGCTGGCGTGTAAACATCCTCTTAGCCCCCAGCTGGTGCAGTCTTTGGAGGGTGGAGCACTGATGGAGGAGGTGTGTTCCTGGGGTAGACCCCGAGGCTGACGAGGGGAGCCCTCTGTGTGCTCATAGCCAGCTCACTTGCTGTTCTCTCTCCCAAGGGTGTATAATGTTGTGTGAGCCACTTGTTTTTCCAGGCCACAATGAAGCATCCCCCAAAAGTGTAAGCCTGAAGTGGGAGCCTTTTCCTCCTGTAAGCTGCCTCTGGTCAGATGTTTTGTCCCTGCAAAGAAAAACTAACTGCTACAGGTTATAGTAGCTTATATTTTATTTATTTTTATTTTTTTTTAATTTACACTTTTGTATTTCACTTATTCAGTTGTCTTTAGTTGGTACCTCCGAACAGTTTCTTATGAGAGTCCTTTCTTACTTCTACTCCATGCCTTCTCTATTATTTCTCTTGCCTCTAACCTACATTGCCTCTCGTCCACCCTTTACTGCCTATCTCCCTCATTTCCCTTCCCTCTTAACTTTACGATTTCATTATTGATACTCAGCTCGAACACTGTCAACCTCGTTTCTCAGTAAGTACCCCAGTGCCACAGTCTCTCAGCCTTATGGGGGTCACAGTTCAGCGCATTAGTATCTCCGGGGAGTGCTGACAATTCCTGTGATGGCAGCTTCACTTCTAAGTGATAGTGGGGAGCTTAAACCCAAGTGGAGACAACTCAAGTGTCAGGTTCCAGTTTCACAGAATATTCACAACAAATAAACAAAAACAGCAGGAGGGAATCGAAATGGGGAAAAATAAATTTTAAAAAATGGGGGGACAAAAAGGGATCAATAGAGACGCAGCAGGTTGTCTTAATGGTGCATTCCGTCACCTCAGCGCCTGGACGATGTGAACATCCTTCTCCTCTTGCTTAGCTGAAGCCACTGAGCCTGGGATGGAGAGAACTTTACCAGCTGATCCTTGGGAGAGGAAGAAGAGAGAAAAGGGACAGTTCCATGAACTCTCTATTGGTGACTTAAGTTTTAGACCACTGAAGAAAGATCCAGAAGCTACTACAAACAGGTAACGCGGAAGCCTGCAAGCAAAAACTCAAGAGGACCTGGTTTTGTGACTTTCCCATCCGTGGCCCAGGCGGAGGCTGCCATGGCTACAAGGCGGTGACCTGGGAGACGCTGCTGCTGGGTGGAATTCGAGAAGACACCGCGGAGAGATACCGTGAAGACTATGGGAACATCACTACTGTTGAAATGATGAGCGACAGGCCGTCTGGAAAGAAAAGACCCCTTGGCTTTGTTACTTTTGACCACCGTGACCCTGGGGATAAAACTGTATTGCAAAACCATCGCACCATAACGGTCATAATGCAGAAGAAAGGCATTTGTCAAGACAAGAGATGCGGGAAGTCCAGAGCTCTAGGAGTAGGCAAGGCAGGAACTTTGCTTTGTTTGATTGTTTTTTATTTTTTTTTTAACTTCTGAAAAAAATTTCCTAACATTCATTGTCCGAATATTCACGGGTACTAGTCTCAAGTTCAAAATTTTTCATATCATTTGGAAAACCATTTCTTAAAATGATTGAAGAGCATTTCAACACAGTTGAGTAAATGCACAAATTTAATGCATTGCAGCAAACAGCAAAGTACATGTAACATACAATAACCCTGAGCATTCTTTATTTAAAACACTAAGTTATTTAAAATGGATAAGTAACATGGGAAAATAAACTTCTTTCAAAACTCATCCCACTTAAGAAAGTATACAATGGAGTATGTATACATGGATTATAATATGTACAAAATGGGGAATGGACCTTTGATCTTGTAGAGATTCCCTCGGCGATGGTGGAAATTCTGGACCAGGACCAGGAAGTAAGTTTAAGGCAGGATCTGATGGATATGGAAATGGAGGTGGAGGGGGAAGGGCTTTATCATGGGCATGGAGGAGGAAGAGGGCAACAGGAGGTGGGGGTCCTGGATGGGGCCCCCAGCGTGGGGCCGCTGAGGTGGTGGAGACAGCTATGGCAGAGGACATTATGGAAGTGAAAATTACCATGATTTTGCAAATTATCAGCAGCAACCTTTTATCTATGTTCTAGTGACGAGTGGATCCCTTGGTGGTAGGAGGAGCATGGGAGTCAAATGGTGGAGGAGGCGGCGGCTGAGGAAGGGGGGCTATGTGGGAGGAGCTTCTTCCCAAACGCTGTAGGCCTCACTGTATGGACAGGAGTGGGCGGGAGACCAGAGGTAAGAGAAGAGCTTCAGGCTAAGGAAACCACCTCGGTCATGCCTAAACAAACAGTGGTGTGGCACAAGCCACCAGAGCAGAGGCAGACAGCTGTTTTGCGAATGGATTGGACTGTTTAATAACATCACCTTACTGGGCTGGAGAGATGGCTTAGCGGTTAAGCGCTTGCCTGTGAAGCCTAAGGACCCTGGTTCGAGGCTCGATTCCCTAGGACCCACATTAGCCAGATGCACAAAGGGGTGCACGTGTCTGGAGTTTGTCTGCAGTGGCTGGAGGCCCTGGCACGCCCATTCTCTCTCTCTCTCTTTCTCTCTCTCTCTCTCTATCTGCCTCTTTCTCTGTCTGTTGCTCTCAAATAAATAAAAATCAAAAAAAAAAACATAAGAATTACAGTGGAGGAAGGATAGCAAAATATCTATCTATCTACATATATATATATTTGAGACAGTTTCTTAACTTTTTGTTTTTGTTTTTTGAGGTAGGGTTTCACTCAAGCCCAGGCTGAACTGGAATTCACTTTGTAGTCTCAGGGTGGCCTCGAACTCACAGCGATCCTCCTACCTCTGCTTCCTGAGTGCTGGGATTAAAGGCATGCGCCGCCACACCCGGCCATTTCTTAACTTTTAAATTGTTTCTTTCTAGTGATCTTTATAAGAGTGTCGAAGCATTCCTTCCTTGATATTTTTTTAATTTTTTTTAATTAGTTTTGTACTCAGTGAATACAATCAAGTTGGTACCGTAGTTAGCCATCTCCCTGTCCTCCCTCCTCTCCCTGATCCCTCCTTGTTGGGGTATATGGATCATGCATTGTGGGGTTAGCCCTCAGTTATGGGTAGGAGGAAATGTCTCTGTGTATCATGACATGTGGCTCTGACATTCTTTCTGCCTCCTCTTCCACAAATTTCCCTAAGCCATGTTGGGTTCATTTTAGGTCTGCTTCAGTGATGAGGTGTTGGGGGCCTCTGTGTCTCTGGATCTCTGATTTGGTAGTTGATTGTTCTCTGTGTTGATCTCCTTCACCCTTGTGCTGGTACCAAGTTCACCAAGAACTTCCTTGATAATTTTAATTTTTAAGTTTCAGGTGACATGTGAAACTTTTTTAAAGATCTTTCTCAAAGTTCTGAAAAGCTATTAGCCAGGATCACAGTGTAATAAGACAAACGTTCTTCCTTTAAAAAAAAACATTTAAGTGCTTGTGTAGGATTAAGAAACTATTGTACATTTATTAGTCAATGAAATAATTATAAAGGAATAAATAAAAACTAGTACACATCCACCCCAGCCAATGCACAAAACATACACCCAGTGAGAAAACTGCTACTCTGGCATGCTTCAAGATCCATAAATAATGACATAGCTGAAATGTCAAAAAGAAAAGATTTCAGAGACCTACTTTTAAAAAGAATCAACATCAAGGATCCAAATAAGCAGATGAGGGAAGTAAGGAAATCAATTCAGAACCTAGACAAGAAAGTTAGCAAAGTGGATGAAATGGTCAGCTATTTGGAGGAGAAATTCAAAAGCTCAGAAGGAAACGAGGACTCTGCAAAGAATCCCGATAGAAATCGTGTGAATAAAAGAATCAATAATCAAATGGAAAAGCAGTGGGAAGCATCGGCAGACAAGATGAAGCAGAATGAATTTCAGGCGTGGAGGACGAGGTCAGGACAAGGTGTTCAGACATGTGAGGAAAAAAAAATAGTGGACAAGCACAAAACTTTCAAGATCTTTTTAGGATATATTCAATTGACCAAACCTAAGAATCCACAGGACAGAAGAAAGAGCTGAGATCAAATTTCAGACTCAAAGAAGTCTGGAAAAAAACGGTCACAAGTTTACACAAGCCTGTGTGCGTAAGTGTCAACACCTGGGTTTGGAAAGTTCGCAGAGCAGGAGTGAAGTCACCCGCAAGGCACGCTGTAAAAGGAATTTCCGCTTCCCAGGAAAGATTTTGCCTCAAGATTTTGTGAACCTAAAATAAAACATAGGTTTCTCAAAATAAGGAGTGGGGGGGGGGGCAAGCAAAAAGAACAAGACAACAGGTACAAAATAAGAAAAGAAAACTGAAAGTACGGAAATAAAGCATTCACATCCATGTTTGCCTGTCCTCAAAGCTGAGAAATTATGTCACCTTGGCTGTAAGATCACAGCCCACGGAATAGTGATTCAATTCCCTGCTGGCTAAAATCTATAATTTAGAATGAATGAATTCATCAACCAAGGGCTATTTTTACATGTTACTTGTGAGTAACAGCATAATGTCTTCAACTAGTTCACAAGATAGGACATATGTATGTGACCGCAATATTTTTTCATTTAATCTTTCTCTAGCTGACTATTTATAGCTTTAAAAAAAAAAACATAAGAATTAAACATTTAAACCAATTGCCAGAGTCCACCTATGTGGCTTTCTATTTTTTTATTTATTTATTTTTTTTATGGAGGCAGGGATATTTATTGAAGCTTACAGATCCAGGGGAAGTTCCATAATCTCTTTTATTTTTTTGGTTTTTGTTTCTTTTGGATTTTCAAAATAGGGTCTCACTCTAGTCCAGACTAACCTGGAATTCACTATGTAACCCCAGGCTGGCCTCCAACTCACGAGGATCCTATTACTTCAGCCTCCTGAATGCTGGAATTAAAGGTGTGCACCACCACACCTGGCCTTGACATACAGATTGCTTTTTGTTTCTTCCTAGCTCCAAAAGCCCATTTATTTAGGGGTATGGAATCACTACATTATGCCACACTGGAGGAAAATACTAACAAATCATGCAAACACAGTTTCATATGTTTAACGTAAGAAAGTTGTTCATAGAAACTGATATGTGTAAGTGTGTTTGGGAGAAAAAAAATTGAAAATTAATTAAAATATTTTAACATTAATGAGGAAGTTAAAATGGTCTGACAATTTTATAATTAAAAGCAACATCTCTGGAAAAGGATTCAATTGGAACATCAAAACGTTTTCCTCTTTAATTTGGAAAGGTCATATTTCTAGTTACTATTCCCCTAATAGAATAAATTGAATTAATTCCCTCATTTTTAATTAAATTTTAGCTCACTGATAGGCCATTAACTGACAAAAATATATATGTGTGTGTAATTTATTGTTTTATGTGAAAGAATAAAATAGGCAAGTTTGTGCTCAATGACAATATATTCTGTTTAGTATTTGGGTATTATCTCATTTTTCAGTAATAGTTTTTCAGAAATATTTTGGAAGCTGACTCACCAAGAAGCTCAGCAGTGAAGAATGCCACACTCTTTTTCTCTAAGGATAATTCACCAGGAGGCTCAGCAGTGAAGGAAAATGTCATACTCTCTTTCTCTGAGGCATTCCTGGTTTATGTGATGAATATATCAACCTACCATCTTAGCCATTTCATAACAGTCTGGGGAGATTTTGGTTTGTTCCAAAACTACAGAACATTTAATGAGAATCACCAAGAGATTTCCAAATGGTCTCTAAGTCTTATCAAAAACCCTCCTGCTGGCCGACTTTTTTTTTTAATTAAGTCTTTACAACTAACATTTTAAAACAGAATTCTTTTTATTTCTATTTTTATTTTCTCAGCTTCTTGACCTTGCCCATCTTTAGGGGCATTTTAATCTGTAATAGTATAAAAACAAAATAGATAGATTCATCTAATAGTCACTTTAGACATTATCTAGAATGTATTAATAAGACTTAAAAAAAAAAAAAAACATTTTAGGGCTGGGGAGATGGTTTAGCGGTTAAGCGCTTTTGCCTGAGAAGCCTAAGGACCCTGGTTCGAGGCTCAATTCCCCAGGACCCAGGTAAGCCAGATGCACAAGGGGGCGCATGCATCTGGAGTTTGTTTGCAGTGGCTGGAGGCCCTGGCGTGCCATTCTCTATCTGCCTCTTTCTCTGTCTGTCTATCGCTCTCAAATAAACAAAAATAAACCTTTTAGATTCATGCATATATTTTGTCAGTTAAAGGGCAGTAAATGAAAATCTGCTGATAAAATCCTTTATGCTACCCCACGCCTGGCATGGCCAGCTACTTTTATTCTCAGTTCTTTGCAATCTCAGTTTGACATCTGCAGCTTGGCCTTGGACAAGAAGCCAAGTCAATAGTCTTGTTAAAAGGAGGAAAAAATGGGCTGGAGAGATGGCTTAGCGGTTAAGCGCTTGCCTGTGAAGCCTAAGGACCCCAGTTCGAGGCTCGGTTCCCCAGGTCCCACGTTAGCCAGATGCACAAGGGGGCGCACGCGTCTGGAGTTCGTTTGCAGAGGCTGGAAGCCCTGGCGCGCCCATTCTCTCTCCCTCCCTCTACCTGTCTTTCTCTCTGTGTCTGTCGCTCTCAAATAAATAAATAAATAATTTAAAAAAAAAAATTAAAAAAAAAATGAGGAAAAAGCCAGGCCTGGTGGCACATGCCTTTAATCCCAGCACTCGGGAGGCAGAGGTAAGAAGATCACCGTGAGTTTGAGGCTACCCTGAGACTACATAGTTAATTCCAGGTCAGCCTGGACTACAGTGAGACCCTACCTCAAAAAAACCAACAATAAGAAGAAGAAGAAGAAGAAAGAAAGAAAGAAGAGTTGCTTGGATAGATGTTGGCCACGTTCCCCCAGTAGCTCATGTAGTGCCTTCCAGCACTACGTGGGCTGACGGTCTGGGGACTGACTCTCTTCCAGACTCCAGCCAGGTCTCTATGGTCAGTGCAGACAGCATATGGAATCTTCAGCAATAAGGTCTGGTGGGTAATCCAGTGCTCTGGCAGAAGTCTGTCTGTTTGTTTTGGGAGATCTTGTAGGTCTCTGATCAACAGCTCATTGTGGATGGAGACCACGTCACTGTACAGGGCATTACGTGACGTTCACGCAAGAGCAGAAGTGGCGCGCAGCCATGGTGGGGAACCAGCTGCTCTTGGATTGGCTAACAGATCCACTCCGTGGAAAGGAAACCATATCCGGAACTGGGAAACAAGTCAGAATCATATCCAGATAATGAATCTGCTTTCCATTGTCAAGCTCCTATTGACCTTGGGCTATAAGCGGGTCTACACCCTTTAAGTTCTCTCTAAGTTAATAATGGTTGTCCCATTCAACCTGTGCTGACTTCATTCTCCACCGGAGAATCTGCTTCTCTTTTTGTAGACGGGAGCTGGACCTGAGGAGATAAATGACAGGGTGCACTCCACCCCGGCCCCAGCTGAAACCACAGAGGAACTGGGGAAATGAGCAAGAGTGCTGCTTTCTTAGTGAACCTGAGATCAGCATCAGGGTGAAGGAGATAAACACTGAAGACACTCAACACCCACCAAACCAGAGATCCAGAGGCCCCTAAGTGCCCATCACTGAGGTAGACTTCAAATGCTCCCAGCACGGCTCAGGAAATTTTGCAGAAGAGGGGGTGAAAAGATTGTCAGAGCCACAAGTTGAGACATAATGCACAGTGACATTGCCCCTCCCCCTCCCACCTCCATAATGCATGCCCCACAACCCCCATGGGGTTGGCCTGCATTCCCCAAGAGGAAGGCCTCTTTAGAAAAGGGACAGGGAGGAGGGAAAGGAAGGTACCAACATGTGATGTTTACACACTAAATATGTCCATATCTAATAGAAATTTTAAAAGGAGGAAGAAATGCAAACATATCTTGTCTACCATTACCAAGCACATACCTATATTAATGATAAGGTAACCATATCTTTTTTCCAGAACCTTCTCAAAGATTCTGTCACATAAGAACATATCAATTAAGATATTTCACTTTGGTACCTATGAAGCATTGCATAAGGTTTTACAAATATTAGCTCATTGAAACCTCAACAAAATTTTCTGAGACAGAAATTTCATCCCATTTTACACATGAAGCAGAAGCTCTGAGAGGCAATGTGACTTATTCAAGGTCATTTAGGTACTAGGTACCATATGTGGATTGAGGATCTCCATGTGAGTCTCTCGTGCTCTTCCTCTTCCAAACTTCTTTCTCCTCTTCTTCCTCCTATTTTTACTCTTCCCAGTATACCCCAAAGTTTCTAAGTTACGTCATCTTTTGTTCTACGTGTAAACAACATTGTACTATATTGTCACTAGGATGAATTATAACCAACCTTGAAAGGGGTGATGGCCCAGTGGACAGTGTGCTCACCACTCAATCTGGGGCACGCAACTTTTGTCCATGTAAAGAGACAGGTGCCATGGCAGGCTTCTGAAGTCGCAGCACGTCAGTGGTGAAACAGGAGGCAGAAACAGGAGAGCTTCCTGGAGGCTCAGAGAAAGCTCAGCAAAGAGCAGCAGAGAGACCCAGAGAGAGAACCCCTCCCTCAGATGAAGTGGAAAGGTGGGGGCCACCTGCAAAGTTGTCCTCTGACCCCCACACACCCACCATGGCGCCTTCCTGTCCACATTCACACGTGCCTGAATACGCACGTACATAGCAAATAGATATAAGTAAAATTATAGCCAACCCAGAAAAGGGTGGAATTTGACTAGGGAAGATTTTTTAAATTTTTGTTTTGTTTTGTTTTTGGGTTTTCGAGGCAAGGTCTCACTCTGGCTCAGACGGACCTGGAATTCACTATGGAGTCTCAGGGTAGCCTCGAACTCACGACGATCTTCCTACTTCTGCCTCCTGAGTGCTGGAATTAAAGGCGTGCACCACCACACCGGCTTTAATTTTTTTTTTTTTATTATTGACAACTTCCATAATTACAGATGATAAACTATGATAATTCCCTCTCCCCCAACTTTCCCCTTCACATCTCCACTCTATCACATCCCCTTCCCTCTCAGTCAGTCTCTCTTTTATTTTGATGTCATCTTTTCCTCCTATTCTGATGGTCTCGTGTAGGTAGTGTCAGGCACTGTGAGGTCATGGATATCCAGGCCATTTTTTGTCTGGAGGGAGCACGATGTAAGGAGTCCCACCCTTCCTTTGGCTCTTACATTCTTTCCGCCACCTCTTCCGCAATGGACTCTGAGCCTTGGAAGGTGTGAGTTTAGAATCTGGTTGTTAAGAGGCATGGTGCTAGGATTGTGTTAGAACTTAGGCCTGAGAAACACTGACATAAAGCTGTGCCGTGGGCTGCTTCCCTGTCTTGTCTGGGGGAGTCACGCCAGGGCTTCTTGGCACTGTAAGTAAACATCTGGTGCTTACGCCACTTTTCAGCATCTGGCTCACACGGCTGGCAGGTTTTGTGAGCAAGCACCTTTAAGTGCTGAGCCATCTTCCCCACCCCTCCCTGTCTTATTTCATTTGCTTCTAACTTCCATCCTTCCAGACGCTTCTTAGTGAGTTCAATCCTAGGTGCCCACTCCTTTGGGCTGAGTGTATTGTGTTATAATAAGGTGGTTATATCCTATAACTGCTTCTAGGCACCAGTCTCTAGAGTGACTTTTCTGCTTGCTCAGGGATTTTTACTCTGTGTTGTCTTTGGTTTTGAAAGCCAGTTTTTAGCACATAGCCCTTGCTAGCCTGTTACTTGCTATGTTGGTCTTGAACTCGCAGCAATCTTCCTGCCTCAGTCTCCAGAGTGCCAGCGTTACAGGCATGCAGCACCGTGACTGGATCCGAACTCATCACCAGCCGCCTGAGCAGTACCCACGAGCACACAGGCTAAAGGAATGGTTGCTGCAAACAGCTCTTCACTGTAAAGCGAAGGAAGGAAACAATTTCCCAAATAAACAAAGAAAAGTCGTTTGACAGATGAAACAGATCAGAAAAGACCCTGAGTAGGGAGCGTGCTCACCTCCAGGAACACAGAACAACTTTGCTCCGCTCCGTGCCTTTCAACCGCAGTCTATACAAATAGTGATTTTACTGCAGGGCTTGTTTGATGTAATACTTGCCTTCAACGGGCAAACCACTGCATTACAGCTGCCTTGCGTTCCTTTCAAGACCAGGGAATAAATGAGCTGCTGGGCTAGCTTGTGTTTATCTTTTGAAAACAGATTGAAAATGTATGTCAACAACTCTGTCTCCTGAGCTCCGGGGGTCTGCAAAGACGCTTAAGGATAATGGCAATGATGCAAAATTTATGACAAGTCACCTGCCACTGGAGCCACAGTGAGGGTGCAGAGGGTGCAGGTGGGAAAGTGACTCAGCAGGAGGGTGACCTAGGAGCCCACAATCTGAAAAGTAACAAAGTTCTCTGTTAACTTCTGGGGCACAAAGGTTATGCTGCCAGGTCCTGATTGGCAGTCAGTTATAAGGCAAAGCTCTCCAGAGATCTGTCATACGTGGGGTTTGCTGCCCGGAATAGTCTGTGAAGGTCTCAAACAGTGTGAAGAGTCCCTGGTGGCAGTGGAAAGGTGGCGTCTATGCCCAGTGTCACATCCCTTTAGGACACATGTCACACCGCATCTGTTAAACAAATAGTGATTCTACAAGCAGAACTCATCATCATCTAAAAGAAGACCAGTGTGTGGAGAAGAAAATGTCCAATCTAGAGAATGACTTCAGCCTTTGCAGATGTACTTTGGAAAGAACTGTTGATGTTTTACATGCTGTTATATCTTTTATAGGTGTTTTGGTTTGGGGGATTTTGTTTCAATATTTTAACTCTACTTTTGACAATTTAATATATGTGCATAATGTATTGATTTTGATCATATTCACCCATTACCATTTCTTATCACCTTCCCACTCAACGTTTTCTTTTATTTATTTATTTTTTTTTTTTTTTACTTTAGAGAGAGAGAGATTGCCAGGCATGGTGGCACATGCCTTTAATCCCAGCACTTGGAAGGTAGAGGTAGGAGGATTGCTCTGAGTTCCAGGCCACCCTGAGACGACATAGTGAATTCCAGGTCAGCCTGAGCTAGAGAGAGACTCTACCTTGAAAAAGAAAAAATAGAGAGAGAATTGGTGCACCAGGGCCTCAGCCACTGCAGTCAAACTCCAGACGCTTGCTCCACCTAGTGGGCATGTGCGACCTTGCACTTGCCTCACCTTTGTGCATTTGGCTTATGTGGGACCTGGAGAGTCAAACAAATAACTCTACCAATTGTGCTACATCCCCATCCCGATTTATTTTAATTTTTTTGAGAAAGGGTATCATGTATCCCAGGCTGACCTCCAAATCACTGTGTAGCTAAAGATGACCTTGAGCTTCTAACGGTCCTTGCATCTACCTCTTGGGTGTTGGGATTACAGGGTGCGCTGCCATACCCAGATTATCTTGTGCTTCATGCTTGCTAGACAAGCACTGTACCCATTGATCTGTATTCCCAGCCCACAAGGAGATTTAGATTTAGTGAGCAGTCACTACATCATCACCACTCATGACAAAAAGCGTGCTCCCCCTTTCTTCAGACTTACAGTAAAAAGGGAAGAACTTGCCATATCACAGAAGGGCACCGGAGGAGCCAGGCAGAGACAACAGTCGATACTGACCTGCAGCTATCTTCTTAGCTGTAGAAAACAAAACTACAGCTTGCCTTATGATAAAGAACACCCTCAGAGTTGAATTATCAGATATTATTCTAAGACCAAACATATCAGTCCAAGATCACAAAGAATAAACAAATGCTTATAACACACTGAATACACCATTACCCTAATGATAGTAATTACATACATTCGAATAAGAGATTTATTGTGAAAATTAGTCATTTTCCTAATCCATTACATGTGATTGAAACCTTAACATTAGTATTAAAATATCCAATAATGTCTTCAGTTTTCTTTTTTTCCCCCTGATACAGGGAAAGCATTGCCAAATAAAGCAGAGCTGAGTACAAAGTGGAAACTAAAAGAGCTACTTGTGAAGAATGAGTACATAATGCGTGTATGACAATGAAACTCTGGGGCTCATTTGCTACAGGCTCTGGCACCCTCATTCCCTCTGCTTGCAAATAAATAAGCACAAATATTAAAAATAAAAAATTGAAATCAAAGAGCTTTGTAATTTATCACATGATAAAAACACAAAGATATACTTGGGCTGGAGAGATGACTCAGTAGTTAAGGCACTGGCCCATAAAGCCGAAAAACCCAAGTTCAATTCCCCAGAACCCACATAAAGCCAAATACGCAAAGTAGCACGTGCATCTGGAGTTTGAGGCCAGCCTGAAACTACTTAGTGAATTCCAGGTTGGTCTGGTCTAGAGCAAGACCATACCAAAAAACAAAAAAAGACAGAGAGAACCAGGCGTGGTGGTGCATGCCTTTAATCCCAACACTTGGGAGGCAGAGGTAGGAGGATCACCATGAGTTCAAGGCCACCCTGAGACTAAATAGTGAATTCCAGGTCAGCGTGGACTAGAGTGAGATCTTACCTTGAAAAAACAAAAACAAAAGAAAACCAGAGGTAAATAAAATTTTTAAAAATTTAAAAAATTTTTAAAGGGGCTGGAGATATTGCTGAGTGGTTAAGGCCCTTTACTGCAAAGCCTAAGAATCCAAGTTTGATTCCCCAGTACCCACACATTTGGATGACATTTTTTGCACAGGGTTCAAGTGAAAGGAAAAAAAGGCATGCATTGAAATGCCATTCCTTTTCCAGTAAGAAGCTGTATTGTATCCCATAATAAGAAAGGGAGGAACTATTTATTCTTAAATTATAAAGTAATGTTGACAAGTAGAAAGAAGGTTTTGAAGAAAAGACTGCTGCCTTCTATCAAAAAAAAAAAAAAATGCTAGTCTTCTAAGCACACCTGAGAACATCTCCTGGCGTACAAGGTGATGGCTCCGCAGACTCGCGCTGAGATTTCCTGTGGGTCCTCCTGAGTACATTGGCTCAACCCTTGGGCTTTTGGCTCTTCCTCTGTCCCTGGGCTGCCATTGCCACAACTCCTGGCTGTCTATATATTGTCACTAGTTCAAAGGTGACAACTGAACAAAATAGTGCACATGTAGTGTAAAGTGAGGGAAGCTTCTTGAGGCCACTAAAGGATAAACAGTAATAGTGGCCGTTGAGGTAGGAAGCAAACAGAATTAAGCAATGCCATGAAAACCAAGAGCTGACAGATGTTGGAGTGTTGGAAAAAAGCAAGAATGGCTTGCAATGAAAAATTCACCAACAGAGATTAAGATGAAAACGTATTGGCTTGAACCTTAGTGAGACTCTGTGTGCCTTTGATAGTGTGGTGGAGCTGGAAGAGGAATAAACAAGAGGTGAAAAATAGAGATAACACTTTATTTTGTCTCAATTATCTACAGACACGGGTGTCTCCTTTAAAAGACCATTGTCTCTGCTTATGTCTTTCTCCCTGGAGGACCCCACTTATTCCTTCAGAGCAGAAATAGAGTGGTTGAACAGAAAATATAAAGATGTGGGAAATGAAAGAGTAACTTGAATTGACGCCCTTATTACTGCCGAAAATGTCCTAAGAACATGCATACGACATTTTGTGTTCACGTACAGACCAGCGGCGTTGGAGCACAGGGATGACTCCGCTCTGTGATGGGAAACCATCTCAGTAATGACCACCCTTTCCCGACACTGAAGGCCATTATTGAAGTCTTGCATACCATAATAGCATGGATAGAAAAATGTTTTCTCCACCCAGAGTCTTCTGCTTTGCTAATAATCTTACTATCACATCAGAACTCTCTGAATAAATGTGCTATTCATTTGACTTCCTAAAAGAAATATCACTGAACTGTGGTCATGTTGACCACGCTGTGTGAACTTGAGAAAAGCCACAGGGAGGAGGTTTGCCACGTGACGTCTGTGTAACTGTACAGTTATCACTCTTGGTTGGTCAAGCACATAATATTGGAAAGCTTCAGATACAGGAGACTTCAGATTCTCGGAGTTGGAATAAATAAAAGCATTCTTCTTTTTCCAGAGAGGGTTACTTATACCATCTTAGAGAAGAATCAGGTCATGAAAAGAGAAAAAGAATTAACAGCATATTGTGTTCAGTCAATCAGATGAGAGCTTTCCTTTGCAGTGAAAACATGAATTAATGAGAAGCAGTAATAGACCTTGGGAATGCTGGCCTCCCGTGACTCAGGAATTCAAACCAGACCTGCTGCTTTCCCTCAGCTGGTATTTAAAAATTCAGAGTGAGACTTTTAAAAAGTAATCACCTCTCCAATCTTGTGTTTTAACGCTCCGAATTTATAATTTATGGGAAATACCTATGAATCTGGCCAATGGCTCTTTCTGATTGCAGACATATAAAGATTCACAACTAAAATTTGAAAATTGTCCTGGAGAAATGGCTTAGCAGTAATGGCACTTGCCTGCAAAGCCAAAGGACTCAGGTTCAATCCCCTGGAACCCATGTAAAGCCAGATGCACAAGATGGCACATGTGTCTGGAGTTCATTTACAGTGACTAGAGGCCCTGGCGTGCCCGTTCTCTCTCTCTCTCTCTCTCTCTCTCTCTCTCTCTCTCTCTCTCTCTCTCTCAGTCTCACTCTCTCTCTCTAATAAATAAAATAAAATAAAATAAAATTTGAAAATCATTTACACTGAATTCCTTAAGCATGCTCAAATGGATTTTGAAAACATGTGCATGGATATTTGAGAAATACAAGATCTCACTTGGGATGCTTGATCTTTTACTTTTAAATTAGCTTACAAAGTAATGGTTTTCTCACAGCATGTCACACACACGCTCTGTCGTGGGTGATTCTCCTCCACCTGGCCCGCTTTCTGCTCCCCCTTTAGCTGCCGAGCTTTTGACCTAGGATTCTCCCTTCCACTTCAATAGCTCATGCTTGAATTTTTAATCTTTTATTTACTTTTTTATGAGAGAGAAAGAGGCAGATACATATATATATATGGAGAGAGAGAGAGAGAGAATGGGTATGCCAGGTTCTCTAGCCAATGTAAACAAACTCCAGATGCATGGACCACCCTGTGCATTTGGCTTTATGTGGGTGCTGAGGAATCAAACCTGGGTCCTTAAACTTTGCAGGCAAGTGCCTTGGTGACTGAGCCATCTCTCCAGCCTCTCATGCTTGATGTTTTCTTTTTCTTTTCTTTTTTTTTTTTTTTTTTAAGTTTTTCGAGGTAGGGTCTCACTTTAGCCCAGGCTGTCCTGGAATTCACTATGTAATCTCAGGGGGGGGGCTCAAACTCACGGCGATCCACCTACCTCTGCCTTGCAAGTGCTGGGATTAAAGGCATGTGCCACCATGCCCGGCTAATTTTTGTTTTTACTTGACAATAAAATACTCACTATATTGTCCCATCCTATGTATGCATAGTTTGTGTCTGAACTACAAATAAAGCCATGTGGAGCTGTAAAAGTAGAGGGAGAGAGATGTTAGTGACTGTAATCCTAGGAAATCATTTAGCCATTCCAAGCTTCAGTTTACTCATTTGTAAGGGGGGAGGATGTAGATAGAGATTCTATTTTTTTTTATTTATTTGTTATTATATTTATTTATTTATTTGAGAAAGAGAAGAAAAGAGGCAGACAGAGAGAGAATGGGTGCACCCCAGCCTCTAGCCACTGAAATGAACTCCAGACACATGTGCTACCTTGTGCAGCTGGCTTTTGTGGGTCCTTTGGCCTTGCAGGCAAGCACCTTAACTGCTAAGCCATCTCTCCAGCCCTTTTTTATTTATTTATTTTCAGATTGAGATTTAAGTAAGAAGGCTGGCTAGAGAGGCCAGGTGTGGTGGTTTGACTCAGGTGTCCCCCATAAACTCAGGTGTTCTGAATGCTAGATCCCCAGCTGATGGAGATTTGGGGATTAAAGCCTCCTGGAGACAGAATATTTTGGGGGGGGCGGGCTTATGGATGTTATAGCCAGTTTCCCCTTGCCAGTGTTTGGCACACTCTCTTGTTCCTGTTGTCCATCTGATGTGGGCCAGGGGGTGATGTCCACCCTCTGCTCATGCCATCGTTTCCCCTGCTATCATGGAGCTTCCCCTTGAACCTGTAAGCCAAAATAAACCTCTATTTTCCCACAAGCTGCTCTGGGTTGGGTGATTTCCACGAGCAGTGAGAACCAGACTGCAACGCCAGTCTCGGCTCTTATGCAAGAAGACGGGGAGAAGCAAAGCTACTTCACTGGAGCGTCTGGAGCCGGCATGAAAGTCTAGTGGGGGCGCGGCAGAGACACTGAGGGCCAGGGAGGTGCACGCGGACTTACGAAGGAGGGAACCAGGCACGTGTTGTCCACCACGCCAGGTCTCAAGATCAACATGGGTCCAACAAGGGGAAGGGCAGCTAGGAGGCCCCCCAAGCCCTGCTCATGTCATACAGACACCCCAGGAATTTGCGGGTCAAGAACCCGTTAGCCGTCTCAGGCCCTGCGTCAAGTTCAGGAAGCGCCTGGGCTCCCCCATCTCTTCACTGCGCTGGGGTGACAGCCCTGGCCACGGTTTGCTCTCCGCACACAGGCTGTCGCCTGACGTCCTCTAGACCTGTCCAGCGAGGCGCGCCTGTGAGCTCGACAGTGGACCCAGCATCCCTCCGACCAGCCCCACACGTTGGACCAAGAGGCCTTGCTGACCATCGCAGGGCCTTGGGAAGACTTTCCTGGTGACGCCCCACAAAGTTACCCGTGCAAACCTCAGTCCCTGGCAGGTGCTCCATCTAGTGACTGTGACGCTGACAGGCACGTCAACTCTGCTGCCATCCAGTCTGTACTGCGCCCACCTGGGCTTTCCCATGTGGCACTACCTTCCAGGGACACCTGGCCACGACACACAGGAGTCTGTGTGGCTCTCCGTCATTGCATCCTCTGTGCAAATGTAGTGACAGATGCTTAGTTGGAGAGTGAGGCAATGTGAGAAGTGAAAGGTATTCTCGACCCATGAACATTCCCGTATCAGTGGAAGAGCTTTCTTTCTCTAGTTGGGTATTGGAGAGCCCAGAGAACGAGGTGTCCTTATAACCTCCCTACCTACCTGACCCAGGTGAGGCCCCAGGCCCCTCAGACAGGAAAGAAGCAGGGAGCTCTCAACTTACAATCCAGAGACCTGAATCCCGATGTCACTGTTCTGCCTCCACACTGAATATCAGTACTTACTTAACTTCCACACATTTCAACTCAGTTTTCCAAAACCTCAAAGACCATTTTAAACTAAATCAGGGGGCTGGAGGGATGGCTTAGCAGTTAAAGCACTTGCCTGCAAAGCCAAATGGACCCAGGTTTGGTTCCCGAGGACCCACGTAAGCCAGATGCACAAGGGGGCGCACGCGTCTGGAGTTTGTTTGCCGCAGCTGGAGGCCTTGGTGTGCCCATTCTCTCTTTCTCTTTCTCTCCTTTCAAATAAATAATTTTTTTTAAACAGTGCTTAGTAGCATCATTTTTTTAAATTTTATTTATTTATTTATTTATTTATTTATTTGAGAGCGACAGACACAGAGAGAAAGACAGATAGAGGGGGAGAGAGAGAATGGGCGCGCCAGGGCCTCCAGCCTCTGCAAACGAACTCCAGACGCGTGCGCCCCCTTGTGCATCTGGCTAACGTGGGACCTGGGGAACCGAACCTCAAACCGGGGTCCTTAGGCTTCACAGGCAAGCACTTAACTGCCAAGCCATCTCTCCAGCCCAATTTTTTAAAACTTTAAAAAAAAGAATACTATGTACAAAAAAAAACTAAGTGAGGTATTTCAGTTATTTAAGTCAAATAATAATTCTTTCTGGCATGGTGGCACACACCTTTAATCCTGGCTCTTGGGTGCAAAGGTAGGAGGATTGTTGTAAGTTCAAATCCAGCCCGAGACTACAGAGTGAATTACAGGTCAGCCTGGACTGCAGTGAAACCCTACCTCAAAAAAGAAAAATAATAATACTTCTTAACACATGAGGAGATATTAGCATCTTCAAGCTCACTTCCAGCTTAATTTCTCTACATCCTGCAACCAAAGTGTGTGACATCATCTTCAGCAATAGATTAAGACCCCTTATAATTTAATTCAAGCTAATATTTGATCAGTAACATTCAACATGAAAATGCAAATCAAGGGCTAGAGAGATGGTCTTGTGCTTTGACGTAATTTGAAATGCAGAACAGTACTGCAACATAAAAATTCAGCCAGGCGTGGCGGCGCATGCCTTTAATCCCAGCACTCAGAGGCAGAGGTAGGAGAATTGCTGTGAATTTGAGGCCAGCCTAAGACTACATAGTGAATTCTAGGTGAGCCTGGGCTAGAGCAAGACCTTACCTCAAAAAAATAAATAAATAAATAAATACAAGAATGATAAAAGTAGGCTGTGGAAGAAAAAAAAAAGCCTTTGAAGTTGACCTCCTATAAGAAAAAGAAAATTATTTCAAACCAGCAGCAAAGAAGTGCTTTAAGAAGAGAAAACAAAATGTGAAGAAAATTCAATTCTGTGCCAGGATAGACCTACTTTAAATGAATCATGTTGGCTTCACTGAAATTTTGTCATTTCAGTGAGTTTCATGGCATTAGTCACAGCCCTCTTAATCTACTTAGTAGACAACAATATATTTTGAAATGAAAAATCAAAGCCAAACGTACTCCATGTTTACCACAGTTATGTAACACTTCGAAGATAATAACTAGGCTGGAGAAATGGATTAGTGGTTAAGGCACTTGCCTGCAAAGCCTAAGGACCCAGGTCAGGTTCCCAGTAACCGCACAAGCCAGATGCACACAGTGGCGCACACGTCTGGAGTTCATCTGCAGTGGCTGAGGGCCCTGGCACACCCATTCTCTCTCTCTCTCAAATAAATAAAATGACGTAATGTTTTTTAAAAGATAGTAACTGCTGGGTGTGGTGGCACATGCCTTTAATCCCAGCACTCAGGAGGCAGAAGTAGGAGTGTCGCCGTGAGTTCGAGGCCATTTTGAGACTATAGAATAAATTCAAGGTTAGCCTGGGCTAGAGTGAGACCCCACCTTGGAAAAAAAAAAAAACAAAAAACTTCATGACCCACAGTTATAAAAAATGTACAAAAAGGGCAGAGAAAGCCAATCATGGGCGAAAACCAGCAGCACTGTACCAAACCCAAGAGAAAATTGAACGGTCCCATTGGCCTCACTGTTTTCCATTAACCACAGTCTCGACCCCACGCCTGATTCCTCACAGAATGGCAGTTTTGTTGTCCACTTGTCTCACGTCAGACACTGGGAATTGGCTAGAAAAGAAAGATATTTTTTACACCAGAAACCACAGGTGATGAAAAGAGACTTCACCAGGAACCCATATGAGTTGGGGAGTCAGTCTGAGTCAGATTGGGACGCTGACCTCTACTAGCTGTGTGACACTGGATGAGGCCCCTGTCCAGCCTAAGCTCTGCTTAAAAGAGAGGTAAGGGCTGGAGGGCTGGCTTAGCAGTTAAGGCATTTGCCTGTAAAGCCAAAGGACCCAGGTTTGATTCCCCAGGACCCATATTAGACAGATGCACAAGAGGGCGCACGCATCTGGAGTTTGTTTGCAGTGGCTGGAGGACCTGGTGCGCCCATTCTCTCTCTCTCTCCCTCTTTCTCTGTCAAATAAATAAATAATAATAAATATTAAAAGAGAGAGAGAGAGAGAGGTAAGAGCTGGTCATGGTGGCACATGCCTTTAACCCCAGTGCTCAGGAGGCAGAGGTAGGAGGATTGCCGTGAGTTCGAGGCCACCCTGAGACTACATAGTGAATTCCAGATCAGCCTGGAATACAGTGAGATCCTACCTTGGAAAACAAAAATGTGTGTGTGTGTGTATAAGGGAGGAAGTGATGAAGAAAGATGTCAAATGCAGTGTTGTTTATAACCAGAAGGAAGATGATGCGTGATCGATCTTAATCAATGTAGGGATGGATTTTTTTAATAATTTTTATGTATTTGCAAGAAGATAGGAAGAGACTATGGGTGTCCCAGGCCCTCTTGGAACTGCAAATGATCTCCAGATACATGCATCACTTTGTCATCTGGCTTTATGTTGGTACTGTAGAATCAAACTTGGGCCAACAGGCTTTGCAAACAAATGCCTTCAACTGCTGAGATATCGCCCCAGCCCTTCCTTTGCCTTCTTTTTAAAACATTTATTTGGGCTGGAGAGATGGCTTAGTGGTTGAGCACTTGCCTGTGAAGCCTAAGGACCCCGGTTTGAGGCTCAAACCCAAGGACCCACGTTAGCCTGATGCACAAGGGGGTACACGTGTCTGGAGTTTGCAGTGGCTGGAAGCCCTGGCATGCCCATTCTTTTTCTCTCTCTCTCTTTCTCTCTCTCTCAATCTTTTCACTCTCAAATAAATAATTAAAATAAAATAAACCAAAAAAATTAATTTATTTATGAGAGACAGAAAGAAAAAGCGAGTATGGGCAAACCAGGGCTTCCTGCCACTGCAAACAAAACCCAGACAAATGAACCACTTTGTGCATATGGCTTTACATGGGTACTGAGGAATTGAACCAGGGCCATCAGGCTTTATAAGCAAGTGCTTTTAACTGCTGAGCCATCTCTCCAGTCCTCTCCTTCACTTTTTTTTTTTTTTTTTTTTTTTGGTTTTTCGAGGTAGTGTCTCACTCTAGCCCAGGCTGACCTGGAATTCACTATGGAGTCTCAGGGTGGCCTTGAACTCCTGGCAACCCTCCTACCTCGGCCTCCCAAGTGCTGGGATTAAAGGCGTGCGCCACCACACCCGGCATCTCCTTCACTTTTTAAATCAAACCTCTGTCTGATCTGACATGAGCCTATTCCCCACTAACATCGTTCAGATTCCAATCCAAACACGTCTCAAACTTTAGAGATAATGTCACCAATCCTGTGATCCTCCAGTAACTTTTTGGAGAGCAAGGTTAGAGCATACCTCTGATGTAAACTGTCAGCTTTGGGTCCCATCTCTGTCACTTGCTAACTCCAGGATCATCTGTTAGGCCAACACTTACTCGGTGTTTTTAAAGTTTGTGTAAGTGTGGTGTGAATATATTCACATATAAATGTGTTGGGGGGGGTCAGTACCTGTGTACACGTATGTATGCTGAAATCGTAGGACATTCTTTTTTTTAATTTTTTTGTTGTTGTTTATTTATTTGAGAGTGACAGACAGGGAGAGAAAGAGAGAGAGAGAATATGGGTGCACCAGGGTATCCAACCACTGCAAACGAACTCCAGATGCGTGAGCCCCCTTGTGCATCTGGCTAATGTGGGTCCTGGGGAATCGAGCCTCGAACCGGGGTCCTTAGGCTTCACAGGCAAGCGCTTAACCACTAAGCCATCTCTCCAGCCCGACATTCTCAGGTACACCATTCTCTTGTTTTTATGACAGGATTTTTCACTGGCCTAGAGCTCACCAGTTAGGCTAGGTTGGCTGGCCAGAGAGCTGCAAGGATACTGACTCCACCTTCCCAGCGCCACCAGCTCACCATTTTTACATACTTTCAAATGCAGACACTCAGGCTTGTGAGACCAGCACTTTACCGACTAAATTATTTCCCCATTCTAAAACTACTCATCTTTAAAATGAAAGAGAAACATTTGTACTCAATCTGGTTAGTAAAAGATTACAAGAGTTAATGGTAGAGTATGCCAAGCACTTGATCAGCTCTGAGCGTTATGGTTATGGCTTAATAGACGTCTTAAAAGCATGACAGATTAGCTGACAGGAAACAAAGTATAAATTACGGTACCTAGATGAAATAAATCAGTGAATTAAATTATATGACATTATTAATAGATTGTATCAAAGGTGAAAAGTAAAACCTCTCCCATTCATTAATCAGATCCCACTGAGAGTATCAGACATCATGTGCATTAAACCTTAAGTCAGATGTTAACAGACAAACAAGTCTTCACACACAATCAGGAACCAGGCACAGTGGCATGTACATGCCGGTGAGGCGGGGGCGGGGAGGGGGAGTCTCAAGTTCAAAGTCGATCTGGGCTATAGTGCCGCTTCAACAGAAACAAAAGGCAGTCCAAGTTCTGCAAACCGCCAAATGCGGAGCTCAGTGGAAGGGAAGGCCTCGAGGCACTTAGCCTGGAAAGCAGAGCACGGAGATGAGAGCTGGGCAGGCTCTGCAGGCAAGGGCAGGACAGTGCAAGCACGAAGACCCAAGTTTGGGGCCCAGCACCCACACAAAAAGCCAGAGCAACCCAGTCCTAAGAGGGTGCAGACGTCGGGGAGTGACAGTTAGGAAGACGCCCGAAATTCTCCTCCAGCCTCCACACACAGGACATATGCAGGCGCCTCCCCCTCCACACACACACACAAGTGACAAGCTGGGCTGGTGGCGCACGTCGTTAATCCTGAAATTTAGGAGGCTGAGGTAGGAGGATCAAGGTGACTTCAAAGTCAGCCTGGGCTACAGAGTGAGTTCCATGTCAGCCTGGGCTAGAGTGAGACCCTGCTTCAACAAAAACCAAACAAATGAACAAAAACTATGAGGGCCAGAGATAATCAACTTGAGCTTAAGACATCTTTTCAAAACAAAAAGTTTTAAAAAGACATGTTTTCATAGGTTTGGTTTGATTTTCGAGACCAAGGTCTGGCTTCATAGCCTTCTGGCCTCAAAGTATGTAGCCCAGACAGGCCTTAGGCTTACAATTCTCTCAATTCCAGGGTTACAGGCACATGCCATCATGCCTAGGTAAGATTTGTTTTGTTGCTGTTGGTGTGTGTGTGTGTGTGTGTGTGTGTGCACGCGCTTAGAGAATAGTGAAAAAGAGAGAATTGGAGCATCAAAGCCTCAGCCAGTACATTCAAACTCTGAACACTTGTGCCACCTACTGGGCATGTGCAACCTTGCACATGCCTCACCTTTGTATGTCTGGCTTGTGTGGGATTTGGAGAGTTGAATGTAGGTCCTTAGGCTTCACAGGCAAGAGCCTTAACTGCTAAGCCATCTCTCCAGCCCTGAGATTTGTATTTTTAATCATCCACTAATTCACTATTGAAGCAAGATGTTATTTTCCCTTAAAATTGACTTGTGCATTAATATTTCATTAGTACAGTCTAACTGTGGATTTATGCCATTAAATAATTTGTACCTCATTTCCAAATGAAATGTGTTAACACCGTTGTCACTTTTGTTTTACTTAGAATTGCTTTAGTAGAATTAAAAAGCATGGATTCATGTTCTTTTAGGTTTAAATAATAAGTGATTCACATATGTTGGTACCAGTAGGTTTTCTTGGTTCACTTCCACATTTTAATTTACCCTAGAAAGTGATAATCCAGGATCTAAGTGTACCAAAAAGAATTTTGTCCTTAGTAATATGGAAAATTGGAATTTCAGTCTTTTTCTTTTTCTTTTTCTTTTTTTTTTCCCCCCCAGCTAGGTATAGGGTCTCACTTCAGCCAGAGTCTTTTTTTTTTTTTTTTTGAGGTAGGGTCTTGCTCTAGCCCAAGCTGGCCTGGAATTCACTATGTAATCTCAGGGTAGCCTCAAACTCACGGTGAATCTCCCGAGGACTGGGATTAAAGGTATGCACCATCATGCTCAGCCAGTCAGAGTCATTCTCAAGCAATGGATCAATGTCAGTAGAATATACAAAAAGAAAAGAAAAAAGAAAAACAGTAGAATTCTGCCCCAAGTGAAGTAGAGTTAAAGGGTTTATGAACCAAAATAATATCCCATCTCTAAAACTTACCAGACCAACTTGCATGACAGTTTTTGCTGTACTTTGGGTCTAGAATCCCACATACTCAAGACACATGTGTTAAAGGCTTGGATGCCAAGTATGTAGTGATATTAGAAGGTGGTGGAAACTTCTGGAGGGACCTGGCTAAAGGGAGGTCATTGCTGGAGGTGTTCCCTTGAAAGAAATATTGGCCTCTAAGCCCCTCTCCTGCTTCTCTCCCTCTCTCTCTCTCTTTCCTGCTCTTTCCAAGGCTGCCATATAGTGACAAGTTTGGCTTCATCACTACTCACTATCCACCATGACACTCTGCCACGGGCCCAGAAACAATGTATCCAACTGACTAAAGACTGAAAACCCTAAAACCACCAGCCATTATAAACAGTTCCTCCTTCTTGGTTGCTTACCTCAAGGACTTGGTCACAGCAGCCGGAAGCTGACAGCTCCTGTCTCGTGTACATCTCGACTCCTAAGCAAGAGCGCACTCTCTAGAACACGTGGGTCACACTGACGTGGGGGTACATGAGCGGGGCGCTGGCACAGAGAAGGCTTGCCGTGAGAATTAAAGAAGAGACGCTGGGAGCCCGGCGAGGCAGAGGCAGGAAGGTCACCGTGAGTTTAAGGCCAGCACGGGACGACAGAGTTCCAGGTCAGCCAGGGCTACGAACATCAAAAAGGGGGCTGAAGAGATAGCTTTTTGGATAAAGACACTTGTTTGCAAAGCCTGGTGACCCAGGTTCAATTCCCTAGTGCCCACATAAAACAAGTAGCATACGCATCTGGAGTTCATTTGCAGTAGCAAGAAGCCCTCTTGGGGCCCTGGCGCACCCATTCTCTCTCTCTCTCTCTCTCCCTCTCTCTCTCTCTCTCTCTCCCTCCCTCCCTCTTTCTGTCTGTTGCTCTCAAAATAAATAAATAATTAATTAATTAAAATACAAAAAAAAAAAAAGCCCTCTTGGGCCCATATTCATTCTCTCTCTTTCTCTATCTCTCTCCAAATAGATAAATAACTTTATTTGGTTTTTCAAGGAAGGGTCTCACTCTAGCTCAGGCTGACCTGGAATTCACTATGTAGTCTCAGGGTGGCCTCGAACTCACAGCAATCCTCCTACCTTGGCCTCCCCAAGTGCTGGGATTAAAGGCGTGTGCTACCACGCAGGGCTCAATAAAAATATTTTTTAAAAACACCAAAGAAATATTTTAAAGAGGAGCTGGGAAGATGGCTCAGCAGTTAAAAGTTCTTGCTTATAGTTTGCCAGCCCCAGGTTCAATTCCCCAATACCCCCATAAAGCCAGATGCATAAAGTGGTGCATGCATTTGAAGTTCATTTGTAGAGGCAAGAGAGCCTGAAGTATCCACACCCTCCCTCTCTCTCTTTTTCTCTCTCTCTTTTTCTCTCCTTCCCACTTTGCCCACAAATAAATGACTAATAGATATCTCAAAGATAAAGAATGAGAAATTTCTAGCTCCTCTTTGAAAATTGATGTTTTTAATCATACTGTAATATAAACAAAAACAATTTCCATCGTGACTGGGTTTCAGGTGGGAAATTGTGGGATCAGAACGCCAGTACAGACTTTTTTTTAAATCTTATTTCTTTTTATTTGAGAAAAAGAGGGGGGGAGGGACAGAATGAATGTGAGCACACCAGAGCCTGCAGCAACTGTAAACAAACTCCAGATGCTTATGCCACCCTGTGCATCTGGCTCATGTGGGTACAGAGGAATAGGCCCTGGGTCCTTAGGCTTTGCAGGCAAGCACCTTAACTGCTAGGCCATCTCTCCAGCCCCAGTACAGACTTTTTAAATAAGCTATGTGCTGGAGCTATTTCTCTGCTATCAGTAGTGGCACTGGAAAATTAACTATGAACTCATAAAAAGGAATTGAGTAAGCCAGGCATGGTGGCTCATACCTCTAAACCCAGCACTCTAGAGGCAGAGATAGGAGGATCACCATGAGTTCAAGGACAGCCTGGAACTACAGAGTAAACTTCAGGTCAGCCTGGGCTAGACAAAACCCTACCTAGAAAACAAACAAAAACAACAGATAAATAAATAAGAATTCAGTAAGTCATAAGAATCTTTTTTAAATGTTTTATTTATTTGAGAGAGAAAAGAAGAGAGAGAGAGAATGGGCATGCCAAGGCCTCTAGCCACTGCAATCAAATTCGAAATGCATGCACCACCTTGTGCATCTGGCTTACGTGGGTACTGGGGACTCAAACTTGGGTCCTTATGTTTCACAGGCACATACCTTAACTGCTTAGCCATCTCTCTAGTGCCCTCTTTTTTAAAAACTATTTTATTTATTTGAGAGAGACAGAAAGGGGCACATAGACAGAATGAGAATCTTCTTTTTCAAATGTTTTTATTTATTTGAAGGGAAAGAGAAGAGGAAGAGGAAAAGGAGAAGGATGGGCATGCCAGGGTCTCCTGCCACTGCAAGTGAAATCCAGACATACACATCACTTTGCACATCTGGTGTGGGTACTGAGGAATCGAACCTGGGCCAGAAGGCTTTGCAAGCAGGCACCTTTAACTGCCGAGCCATCTCCCCAGTCCCACAAGAATCTTCTGACACAGAAATTTCGCGTGACTTTGTAAATGACTGGTGCCCAAAGTTAACGGTCATGGGGAAGATGAGGCTGACAGGCGCTGACCCTAGAACAGATGGACAGCTATCCCAAAGTAGTCTACCTTTGCCACTCCAGCTCCATGTACTACCATTGATTGGCAGAAGTTCCTCCATGTCTGGGAATTAATTTAAGTCACTCGAGATCTTTGTTTTAATGATGACTGACATCTAAAGTATCTCTGTAGCAAAAGTTTTCCTGCTCTGACATTCAAAATTCTATGTCATAAGCTCCAGGAAAATGTGCCAGATGGTGGAGACCAGTGGGGAATTTAAGCCACTCAGCGCATCTCTGCCCCTTATTAAATGGGAGCTCAAAACTTGGCAAACAGGGGAAACACCTGCCGGAGATCAAGTCTGCTTACTTCCTAAGGATAAGAGACAACTCTCTGCCTTTCTTTCACACAAAGCACAATTACGTTTAATGAGGGCAGCCATGAGTGGGTGAGCAGACTACAGCGAGGTGATTGCCTCCACTCTGAAAAGAAGACAGTGGGAAATAAAGGAAGGATAAAAAGCACTATCTTGTGTAGTGACATTTTACTTCCCTTGAAAATATAAGGTGTCACATTAAGCCCTAGATGGAGGTAGCATTTATTTGTGTCCACGTTGGCAGGGGAGAGTGACGGAAAAGATCAAAGCACCGTGTGGGTGAAGCAAAGCTTCTGTACACTGTAGATCATGTGCTCCCAGGAACATTGTTGCCTGTTAAAACACTTGGCTTTCTTTTTTTCCTTTATTCTCCTTGAACAGGAGCCTCTATAACTGTCATTGATGGAAATTTAATTTCATTCAACACATAGGTATTGGATCTGTCACTTTATAAAGCACCATAGTGGACGCAGAGGTGGGTCACAGAGGTTTACTTGCCAAGGGGTTTGTGACTAAAGAGGAGGCAAGAAGCAGTGCCGGGTCATCAGGGCACGAGGCAGATGGACAACTGTCCCTGGAAACTGGCAGCCAGATGTCCGGAGTCTTGACCTTCAATTCCTGAGCACTATAAGCTCATGTCGTACTGACTTTTCCTGGGGAGACGCGAACCAGCGTCCGATAGAGCACAGCAACAGACAAAGAAACGATTACCCGAAGTCCAGTGCAGTGAGACCGAGTTTACAAGGCTCGCTTACTGAGCAGGGCGTGGGGTTGCTTACTGGAGGACAGGTGACACAGATACAATTATATCGCCAAAAGGGCCCGTCCTGACGCGGGTGACATTCATGGCAGGTGCGCCTCTGGAGCTCACTGCCAGCACAGCAGGTCATTCTCTTATCCCAGCAGCTCCTTCTCTTCATAGTCCCTGGGGGAGGGACCTTGGGAATCTTGTAAGCTTCAGGAGCTTCTTGAGACTTGGGAGGTGTCCACATCCCACCACTTTTTTTTAACTCCTGAGCCTTAAGGCCTTCAGGACTTCCTGAGTACCAACAGGTCTGTGTTCAGTCTGCAACTTCCTTCCGGCTTCCCTCCCCAGGGGAATGTTGCAGGTGAGAGGGAACCGCCACACAAGAGCACAGGTAGATGCCATGGCAACACCGTCTCCCTGACATCGACAATGTGGAGATGATATGAAGCTGGGCATGGTGGCGCACGCCTCTAATCCCACTACTTGGGAGGCAGTGGTTGGAGGATCTCCGTGAGTTCAAGACCATCCTGAGACTACATAGTGAATTCCAGGGCAGCCTGAGCTAGCGTGAGACCCTACCTTGAAAAAAAAAAAAAATGGAGGCGATATAAAAAGCACCCACCAGGCATGGTGGCACACACCTTTAATCACAGCACTCGGAGGCAGGAATACAAGAATTGCTGTGAGTTCAAGGCCAGCCTGAGACTACATAGTGATTCCCAGGTCAGTCCGGCTAGAGTGAAACCCTACGTCAAAAAATTGAAGGAAAAAAAATAAAAGCATGCCATAAGTTTTAGGTGAAGGTTAGATGGGCAAATTCTTAAATCAATGACTAGCTCATGGAATCATCTCATCCCATGAGCTGTTACTATTACTAGAAACACTCAATCTAGTTGCTAAAGTGTTTCAAAGGAAAACATATTGCACTCAGTAGAGGAATAGAACATGTTCAGGAAAAAATATTACAGTTGGAATCAGTCTTTTAAAATGTGTACAGTTTGGGTGGCTTAGTGGTTAAGGTGCTTGCCTGGGAATCCTAAGGACCAAGGTTCAATTCCCCAGAATCTACATAAGGCAGCTGCATCTGGAGTTCATTTGTTTGCAGTGGCAAGAAGCCTTGGTATGCCCATTTCTCTCTCTCTCTCTCTCCCTGCCTCTCTCCTTCTCTCTCTCTCTGAAATAAATAAAATATTATAAAAAAATATTTTTTTGGTTTTTCGAGGTGGGGTCTCACTCCACCCCAGGCTGACCTGGAATTCACAATAGAGTCTCAGGGTGGCCTCAAACGCACAGCAATCCTCCTACCTCTGCCTCCTGAGTGCCCGACTTAAAAAAATAATTTTTAATGTGTACAATTTGTGAGGGCTAAAGAGATTTTTTTGGTTTTTCGAGGTAGGGTCTCACTCTGGCTCAGGCTGACCTGGAATTCACTATGTAGTCTCAGGGTGGCCTTGAACTCTCGGCGATCCTCCTACCTCTGCCTCCCAAGTGCTGGGATTAAAGGCGTGCGCCACCACGCCTGGCTTAAAGAGATTTCTCAGTGGTTAAAGGTGCTTGCTTGCAAAGCCTGTTATCCCAGCATCCATATAAAGTCAGATGCACAAAGTGGTACATCTATCTGCAATTCTTGAAGTGGGCCTCTCATTCAATTAGAGAGCAGTTGATTTCCCTCATAACAGACATGCCACTATTGCACCTGTTGGCTCACTTGGCCCATATGGCCAAACTTAAGGCTTGCAGTGTCTACTGGTGTTTATCTCCACTGGTGACTTCTGTCTCTTGTGGGGCTTCATGCAGTCCAGCTTTCAGTTGGCTGGTCTACAGGGAGAAGGTTTTCAGCTCAGCTCCATCTTGATTTCTCAGTGACCTTGCCACCCAGGCATGTGGAGTCTTCAGCAATAGGATATTACCATCTATTCCTGGTGGTCCCAAGAGCCTCGGCAACGGCCTGTAATGTTTTGGGGGCATCAGGGACCTCCCTGGCCAACAACTCACTGGAAGGTATCCCATCCCTGGCACTGAATATTTTCTATAACAATCTATTGCTTCTGGGTGCTCCATTGTCCAAAAGAGTAGGTTTCCCCATGTACACCAGCTGACAGAAAGCTGGAAGAAGCCATTCTACATGTAGTTCAATGGGAGAAAGAGAAATCACCAGTGAAGATACTCAACAGTGGACACTGCAAGCCTTATATTTGGCCAGCCAGGCCAAATGAGCCAATGGGTGCAATAGTGGCACATCTGTCATGGTGAAATCAACTGCCCTCCAGTTGGACTGGAGGCCTGCTCCATGGAAAGGAATACATCCCTGATACTGAAAACTTAAAACAGGGGTAGTCATGAGCCCTAGGGGTGTAATGTCTGCTGCTGTCTGGCTAAATGTATATACTATGCTTATCAAACTGCCCAGTAAGCACTTCTCTTAATATTTATACCCTTATATTAATGCTACTCTCACTTTGGGTAGAGAATCTTCTCTTTTCAGATGGCAGTGACCTTGGGACGACTCAGAAGGTTATCATAGTGCTGGAAAGAAGTGACTGGAGTACTGAGTAACATCTCGATCACACCTTCCAAGGCTCAGGGTCTAATGCGGAAAGAATGTAAGAGCCAAAGGAAGGGTAGGACTCCTTACAACATGCTCCCTCCAGACATAAAATGGCCTGGATATCCATGACCTCACAGTGCCTGACACTACCTGCACAAGACCATCATAAGAGGAGGAAAAGATCATGACATCAAAATAAATGAGATACTGATTGAGAGGGGGAGGGGATATGATGGAGAGTGGAATTTCAAAGGGGAAAGTTGGGGGGGGAGGAAGGGTATTATCATGGGATATTTTTTATAATCATGGAAAATGTTAATAAAAATTGAGAAAAAAAGTAGGTTTCCATATAGCTTATTCATAACATCGTAAATTTTGATTAACCCTCCCACCCTGGACCCTTCTTTTACTCAATCTCAAGATATTTTTTAAAAACATACATGTGGTCACTTTAAGAGGCTCCTGCTTCCCAGACACCACAGTGAGCGAGCCTGGACCTGCTGCCCTAGCTGACACAACCTCTTATCTATGTGCCTTCCTGCCTTCCCCCATCCCTGCAGGCCTCGGCAATACCCTCCTCTTGCCAGGGAAACCCAGGGCCACCTACCTAGTCCTTGGTTCCCATCCAGTGTCTCCATGGCACACATAGGCTGAGTCATGAGGAGCAGAATTTTCCCCTTCCCCAAAGAACTTACAAGGGGTCCACCTCACTCTGTTCTTTGGATTTTCCAGAGCCTCTCTCTGTGGTTTCAAGCCCCACCATGTCCACCCTGGGGTATGGTGTGATAACAGTACTAATAAATTTTTAATTCTAAAAGGTCCTTTCAACTCAACTGCCTCTCACTGATCTAGTCTGTTCTCCCTGCCCCTCCCCCACAGTCCTCCAGGCCCCCCCAAAATATCTATCAGCTCCAAGGATAAAACTATGATCAGGGCACTCCAAACACAGACTCTAAGAAGTAGCAAGAAAACCCAGAGCATTTCCTTAGAGGAGGAAACAGTGGCTCACCAAGTTAAACCCACACTTACCACCTGTCCCCCCAAAATATCATTTCCCACTTGAACATCACTACAAATAGGGCTCTTAGGTATCAGGTCACTGTATCTAATCATGGGCATTTGGTTTCACTTCTGGGAAGTGACTATCTTTTCTTTTTTTTTTAAAGAAAGAGCGAATGGGCACAGCAGCAGCTGCAGACACATGCACCACCTTGTGCATCTGGCTTGTGTGGGTCCTAGGGAATCAAACCTGGGCCCTTTGGGCCTTGCAGGCAAGCACCTTAATTACTAAGCCATCTCTCCAGCCCAGGACATGATGGTCACTAGGACTGTTTGGGCTCTGATCTAATTCAGTGACGCACAGTAGACATAACCTCCTTTTGCGCAAATGAAGAATGAGGTATAAAAAAAATATATCTGCAGGCTGAGGCTGAGGCAGGAAGATTGTGAGCTTAGGAGCAGCATGGGCTCCATGGTGAGATGCCATCTGAAAAAAAGAAAAAAAGAAAAAAGAAAAAAGGAAAAAAAGAAAGAAATGGGGGCTCAAGAGATGGCTTAGCCATTGAGGCACCTGCCAGCAATGCCAAAGGACCCAGGTTTGATTCCTCAGGACCCACATAAAGCCAGATACACAAGGTGGTGCATGTGTCTAGAGTCCATTTACAGTGGCTAGAAGTCCTGGCAGGCCCATTCTCATTCTCTCTCTCTCTCTCTCTCTCTCTCTCTCTCTCTCTCTCATAAATAATAAAGTAAAAGAAATGAGGCCAGGCAGGCAGCTCAGTGGTAAAATGCCTGCCACACAAGCAGGAGGGCCTCAGTTTGGAGTCCCACAGCACCTCATGAAAGCCAGCTGTGGTGCCACATACCTGCAGTCCCAGTGCTGGGGACGCAAACAGAGGTGAGTTCCTAGAACTTGCAGGCCAACTAGTCTAACTGACCAGAGCTCTGGATTCAGCAAGACACCATGTCTCAAAAACTAACGTGATCTGGAGACGGGCGTGGTGGCACACACCTTTAAGCCTAGCACTCAGAAAGCAGGGGTAGAAGGATCGCTGTGAGTTTGAGGCCAGCCTGAAGGTACATAGTGAATTCCAGGTCAGCCTGGGTAAAGAGAGACCCTACCTCAAAAATAAAAAGGGCTGGAGAGATGGCTCAGCAATCAAGGCACTTGCACAAAGTAGCATATGTGTCTGGAGTTCGTTTGCACTGGCTGGAGGCCCTGGTGGGCCTATATTCGCCCTCTCTCTCTCTCTCTCTCTCTCTCTCTCTCTCTCTCTCTCTCTCAACAGAGATAGGAGGGTCACTGTGAGTTTGAGGCCACTCTGAGACTACATAGTGAATTCCAGGTTAGCCTGGGCTAAAGCAAAACTCTACCTCAAAAAAAAAATCTAATAAAAAATAAATACAATTTTAAAAATAAATAAAATATTTAAATATAAATAAATAAAACGGAAAGCAATTGAGAAAGACACCCTACATCAACCTTTGGCCTCCATGTGCGCACACACACACACACACACACACACACACACACACATACACACACACGCACCCATACACATGCAAAAAAAAAAAAAAAAATAAGTCAGGGCTGGAGAGATGGCTTGGATGTTAAGGCACTTGCCTGCAAAGCCTAAGGACTCATGTTCTACTCTCTAGATCCCACATAAGACTGACACACAAGGTGGATCATGCATCTGAAGCTTGATTGCAGTGGCTGGAGGCCCTAGCATGCCAATTCTCTCTCTCTCTTTCTCTTTTTCTGTCTTGCTCTTTCTCTCTCTCATAGAAAAAATACCAGTTCAACTCTAAACTGGGTGGAAAAATATACATGAAAAAGTAATAATAATAAAATAAATGGGGGCTGGAGTGATGGCTTAGGGATTAAAATCATTTGCAAGCAAAGCTTGCTGGCTTGGGTTCAATTACCCAGTACGTACATAAAACCAGGTGCATAAAGCGGCTCATGTGTCTGGAGTTTGTTCACAGTGGGAGGTCCTGGCGTGCCCATTCTCTCTGTGTGCCTACCTTTTTCTCTTTGTCTCCCAAATAAATGAACGAATTCTTTTATAAAAAGAAAAGAGGTGTGTCTCGTTAAATCTCACATCAAATTTCTAGAGGAAGCTGTGTGGCTTGATTTCAAGCTACTACCACTAAAATTACTGTCATTTCCTTATCTGGAAGAAGGGAGTCGTAACAGCGCCTTCTTCGCGGGGCCGTGTGAGGGCTAAATGAAATAATGCAGGCAAATGCTGAGCACAGCGCCTGGCCATAAATATGCCCTGCTATTTTGACCTGTTCTTTGCAGCTGAGTAGAGCATATGCCACATATAAAATTGTCACCAGAAAGAACCACAAGCTGACTAATTACCCACTAAAGAAACAAGGAAAACCACCACGGCTGCAAGAATCCAGGGCAATCCAGAGTCTGGTCTGTTCTTGAAATTGCATGGATGACATGCTTGCTACACCACAAGCAATGAAAAGAATAGTTTTTTTTTTGTTTTTTTTTTTAAGAAAAATAAATGTTTCATGATCACAAATATCTCCTGGACCAACAAGTTGCGAATGGTGGCTTGTTCCTATGTCAAAGGCATGGTTGTGAATTCCTGTGACTAAAGCTCACATCGGTTATTCTCTTTCATTCAAATCACTATATTGCTTTGATTTTTTTAAAAATAAATTTAACACTAGAATTATATTTCCCTCCAATTTTAAAAGTCTCTTAAGGGCTGGGCAGATGACTCAGCAATTAAAGGCACTTTCTTACAAAGCCTGCTACAAGGTTTGATTCCCCAGTACCCATGTAAAGCCAGATGCATCTGGAAATCATCTACAACAGCAATAGGTCCTGGCAAGCCCTTTCTCATTCTCTCTCTCTCTCTCTCTCTCTCTCTCTCTCTCTCTCTCTCTCTGTCTCTCTCTGTCTCTCCCTCACTCAAATAAATAAAAACATTTTAAGTCTCTTAAGGGGTTGAAGTGATGGCTTAGTGGTTAAGGTGCTTGCCTGCAAGGCAAATGACCCAGGTTTGATTCCCCAGGACCCATGTTAGCCAGATGCACAAGATGGCACATGCATCTGGAGTTCGTTTGCAGTGTCTGGAGGCCCTGAAGCCACACCCATGCTCCCTCTCTCCCTCTTTCTCTCTCTCCCTCCCTCCTTCCCTCTTTCTCTTAAATAAATCAATAAAAATAAATAATTAATAAAAAATAAAAGCCTCTTAAAATAACCTTGAGGGGGATTGAGAAATATCTTAGTGGTTAAGATGCTTGTCTGTGAAGCCTAAGGACCCAGGTTCAATTCCCCAGTACCCACAAAAGCCAGATGCACAAGATAGCACATACATCTAGAGTTCATTTGCAGTGGCTGGAAGCCCTAGCATGCCCATTTTCTCTATATATATGCCTCTTTATCTCTCTCTCTCTCTATTTCTCTCTCTCTCCTCAAATAAATCAAAATAAATAAATAAATACAAATGTTTTTAAAGAAATAAATTTCAAGCCAGGCATGATGGCACATGCCTTTAATCCCAGCACTCGGGAGGCAGAGGTGGGAGGATCACTGTGAGTTCAAGGCAACCCTTAGACTACATGGTGAATTCCAGGTCAACCTGGACTAAAGTGAAACCCTACCTCAAAAACAACCAAAAAACAAAAATTCAGTTTTACTACATTTAAATACAATTTTACACTTAAACTAAGATTTTTCTTTCAAACAAAAATATATCTGTAACAAATATATCAGAAGAAGAGAAATAATAATGTATTAGATAGCTGAAAATATCTCTAATTTAGAAAGAGGCCTGTTATTTATAGTCATGACAGGGTTTTGTCTACCTGAAACTAAAAATGAGTTCATGTGCACATAGCTGCTCCCTCCACAAGAATCAACTCAAATGCCTGCTTCCTCATTCTGTTTTTTCTCACACACATAGTTTTTACACAAGGCAATATTTCACACACTTTTTCCTACTATTTATAGCTAAGGAGTAGAGGGTTGCCTCTAAAAAGCTGACTACAGTGGGTGAGATTTCTTTCTTTATAGTGTCTCAATATTATTGTTTTTTTATAATTAAACATTTTACTTTAGAGATTATCTAGACTCATATCACTTATGAGGAAAAATACAGCACAGTCCCATGTAACCATTTTTGCATGTGTTTGTGCGTGTGCACATGTGTGTGTGTGTGTGGGTGCACATGTGTGCACATGCTTCTGGAGGACAAAGGACAGCCTCCAGTACCATCCTCAAAACAGTCGCTCGTCCTTTTTTAAGTTTTTAGTGTTTTGATTTTGATATTTTTATTTATTTATTCACAAAGAGAATGAGAATGGGTGACTAGCCAGCTGCCCCTTGCCAGAGCTAGACTCATTCTTGCTGCTATTTCTTTTTTTTTTTTAAGAGTATATTTTATTGTTTTTAATTTTTTTTGTTCATTTTTTATTTATTTATTTCAGAGTGACAGACATAGAGAGAAAGACAGATAGAGGGAGAGAGAGAGAATGGGCGCGCCAGGGCTTCCAGCCTCTGCAGACGAACTCCAGACGCGTGCGCCCCCTTGTGCATCTGGCTAACGTGGGACCTGGGGAACCGAGTCTCGAACCGGGGTCCTTAGGCTTCACAGGCAAGCACTTAACCACTAAGCCATCTCTCCAGCCCTCTTGCTGCTATTTCTGCCCACTGTGGCAGAGAGGTCCAGTCTCTGATCGTGCCATGCTTTCTCCTGCCAACATGAAGCGGCCCTTCGAGATCGAATGCCAAAATAAACCCTTTCCTCCCATCAGCTGCCTTTGGTCGGGTGTTTTGTCCCAGCAACAAGAAGGTGACCACAAGTAGCTAGCAGGGAACTCCCCAATAGTACTGGGGTTACAGGTGCATGCTACCGTGTTCATCGTTTTTTAATATATATTTTTTATTATTATTGTTATTGTTGACAACTTCTATACTTAGAGACAATGACCATGGTATTTCCCTCCCCTCCCCCACTTTCTCCCTCATACCTCTGCTCTCTGTCATATCCCCTCCCTCTCTCCATTAGTCTCCCTTTTGATTTGATGTCATCATCTTTTTCTCCTAGTATGAGGGACTTGTGTGGGTATTGATAGGCGCTGCAAGGTCCTGAATATCGAGGGGTGTTCATCTTTTACTAGGTTCTGGGGATCAGACTTGAGTCCTTATGCACAGCAAGCACTTAAAAAATTGGGCTTTTTCCCCAGTTCCCTATATAACTGTTACTTGGGTTTGTTTGTTTGTTAGATTGATTGATTTTTTTCCCCCCTCAATGGAAAATCTTACAAAATCACAGCACAATGTCACAAGCAGGGCGGTGGCATAATGTGATCAGAACACAGCGCGCCCTCTGCGCAGAGCCGCCGCATGGCTCGGTCACAGCCACCCCACTCCCTTGTGCTCCTGAAGTCCCCCTAGTCCTGGCGCCTGTTAATTTAGTCTCCACGTCTGTAATTTCAGCACCTCAAGTCTATTATACGTTGGGATCACACGAGGTGTGACTTCAATAACTGACTTTTCTTCACTTCACATAATTTCCTAGAGATTCATCCAGATTGCTGGACATACCAACGGTCTGTTCGTGTTCTTTGCTGGGTACTATTCTAGAACACGGGGGAATTACATTTGTTGAAATTTTCATCTATTGAAAGACAATTTGGATGTGGTGGCACACGCCTTTAGTCCGGGCACTCAGGAGGCAGAGGTAGGAGGATTGCCATGACTTAGAGGCTAACCTGGGATTACAGAGTGAATACCAAGTCAACCTGGGATAAAATGAGACCCTACCTCAAAAAAAAAAAAAAAATCACAAGCCGGGCGTGGTGGCGGCGCACGCCTTTAATCCCAGCACTCAGGAGGCAGAGGAGGAGGATCACCACCAGTTTGAGGCCACCCTGAGGCTACATAGTGAATTCCAGGTCAGCTTGAGCAAGAGTGAGATCCTACCTCAAAAAACCTAAAAAAAGAAAAAACACAAAAAATATTCTCGGGGCTGGAGAAATGGCTCAACAGCTAAGGCATTTGCCTACAAAGACTAACAACCCAAGTTCAATTCCCTAGTACCTATGTAAAGCCAGATGCGCAAAGTGGCACATGCATCTGGAGTTTGTTTGCAGTGGTTAGAGACACTGGCATGCTTTCTCTCTCTCTCTCTCTCTCTCTCTCTTTCTCTCTCTCTCTCCCTCTCTCTCTCTCACTCTCTCTCTCTCTTTCTCTCTCACTCCTTGCAACTAAATAAAATTTTTAAAAAAGAAAGATAATTTGATTGGGTGTATTGTATTTAAACCTAACAACATTTATAAATCTTCCATTCTAGGAACTGGGGAGATGACTTGGTGGTTACAGGCACTTGCTTACAAAGCCTGCCAGCCTAGATTCAATTCCCAAGCCACTATGTAAAGCTATGGGCACTGGGTTGCAGTGGTAAGAGACCCTGATATAGGGGTTGAGGAGATGAGTCAGTGATTAAAGGTGTTTGCTTGCAAAGCCTGCTAGCTTGGGTTCCATTCCCCAGTACCTACATAAAGCCAGATGACAAAGTGGCATGTGCATCTGGAGTTTATTTACAGCAACAAGAGGCCTTGGCATGCCCATACATCTCCCTCTCTCTCTCATACTCTCTCTCTCTCTCTCTCTCTCTCTCTCTTTCAAATAGACAAATGAAAATTTAAAAAGTGGCTCTGGTGCATCTACAAACACACACACATATGCAAATAAATAAACATATTTTAAATGCTGCTCGTCTATGATACTGACCCTCCACCTGTTGGCGCAGCCTCTGAGGGTTCGGTTTGTGTTCTACTGAATGCAATCGCTTATACTTTACAACCATGTCACTTGCCCTCATTAGTTATATCTATGTTGACTTACATGCTGTGAATTATCCTTTTGCAGCTATGTAGGGTTTTTTTTAATATTTTATTTATTTAAGAGGTGAGAGAGAGAGGCAGGTAGAGAGAGAGAGAGAATGGGCACACCAGGGCCTCTAGCCACTACAAACTCCAGACGCATGTGCCACTTTGTGCATCTGGCTTTACGTAGGTAGTGGAGAATTGAACCTGGATCTTTTGGCTTTGCCAGCAAACCCCTTAACTGCTAAGCCATCTCTCCAGCCCAGGTAGCTTTTATGAGACAGGGTCTCCTGTAACCCAGACTGGTCTTGAACTCAGTAAGTAGCCAAAGATGACCTTGACCTCTTGAACCAACTGCCTCCACCTCCTAATTGCTGTGCTTATAGGTGTGCCCCACACACCAAGCAGGCGTCATTTTTATATATCTAAATGTAGAGAGATCAGCAGTCCACGGTTGGCATGACTTGCCCATCGGCCTAGACTTAAAAGCAGTGGGGAAGCCATGCCCTCAAAAACTTGTGAGAGAGAGGCTCATCTGCTCCCACAGCCAGCTCCAGTCTCCTTCAAAAAACCCTCCTCAATGAGCTCTTTCATGCTCCAGGCCTCAGAGGCAAAGCCAGCATAAACCAATTCTGACTTTCCGAGCCAACACAGCTGCGGAAGGACTCCTCTCTCCCCGGCATGTCTTAAGAGGCTGCCAAAGACTTCTAAGAGTTGTGCTTGTGAGCTAATCCTCCCAACTTACACTTCTGGATGTCCTTATCATCTCAAAAAACATGTGGTTATTGGGTGTGATCTCTAAATGGCAACAGAAGGAAAAACCACCCATGCTGATCACAGAGGCAAAGACAGCAAAAGAAGCAGTCATTTCTTTTATTAGGCCAGGGATTTCCCAAACATTTCCATCCAGTGAACGTTTATCAAGTGGCCAACAAGATGCCAGACACCCTGGTGAGTACCACAGTTGTAGGCTGCATAGCACGGGATGGCGTCATCCTCAAATAGCGTACTGTATGAGAAACCTAGTTGCGAACCCAGATTAAAAGAGCAGACAAGACTCCTGTTGCTCGCCAGGGATTAAATGTTGGCAGATGTGGCTCCTTACTCGGTGTCATTCAGGTGGGGTGCAGGGGAAACTTATGTGTGTTCTGGTATATATTCTAGCAGAGACAAAAAGTTGTTGCTCCAAAAAGTGGGAAATGGGGAGGGGGTATCACATTGAGCTCACACTCAATTTATCTGTACTTATATCTATCTACACATACACACAAACACACACACATATTGAATAGAGTTTGGAAGGAGTCAGGAGACCTTAACAAGTAACGAGGATCGACTAAATGGACACAATATGCCCATCAAATTGCCCTTTTAATATTTGTTTATGCCCATTGGGGAGACTCAAGACTCGTCAACGTGCTGAGAAGTGACAGCGGAGCACTCAGCGCTAAGTGAAATGTCTCTACCACACCCTCAAAGGCTCGGGGACCATCGCAGAAGAGGTAGTGGAAAGAATATAAGAGACAGGCTAGAGAGATGGCTTGGCGGTTAAAGCTTTTTGTCTGCAAAGCCCAAAAGAACCAAGTTCGATTCCCCGAGACCCACTTGAGCCAGATGCACAAGGCGGTATATGCACCTGGAGATCGTTTGCAGTGGCTGAAGACCCTGGCACGCCCATTCTCTTGATATATCCTCTTCTATCTCTTTCTCAAATAAATTTAAAAATGAATAAATGCTATTTAAAGAACATAAGAGCCAAAGGAAGGAGAGGAGTGCTTGGAAACAGAGTGGCAGTTAGACTCATGACTCATGACATCATAGTGGCTAACATTACCAGCACAAGACCGGTATAGGATGAGGGCAGGAAAGAAGAGTAGCATTGAAATAAAAGAAAGGCTACTTAGAAAGACGGGGTTCAGTGGAGGTGGGATGGGGGCGGGGACAAAGAAGGATGGCTGGAGGAGACATGTTCAGGGTACATTGTGTAGATGTGTGGAGGTTGTCAATAAAATGCTAAAAGAAAATGGCAGGCCAATAAGTGCTTAAAATACTGCAAAAAGAATAAAATTACTATTAATATATTTTAGTTAGCCCTCAGTTCAGTTACAGAAACAGTGACTGATTGAATAATAGCAATGCTTTCTCAGATTCACTGAACACTTACTGTGTGGCCCACAACGTGCGGAGTTCTTTTTGTTTTAATATTTGTTCATTTTTTATTTATTTATTCGAGAGTGACAGACAGAGAGAGAAAGACAGATAGAGGGAGAGAGAGAGAATGGGCGCGCCAGGGCTTCCAGCCTCTGCAAACGAACTCCAGACGCGTGCGCCCCCTTGTGCATCTGGCTAACGTGGGACCTGGGGAACCGAGCCTCGAACCGGGGTCCTTAGGCTTCACAGGCAAGTGCTTAACCACAAAGCCATCTCTCCAGCCCACGTGCAGAGTTCTTGACACACAATAATGTATCTCAGCGCTCACTATAAAACATTGCAATTATTGATTATAATTACTGATATTCTTATTTCCGTCTTACAGTTGAGGAAAGTCCAATGTAGGGTGATTGTCTTGGTTGTCCAGGGTTACTGTCACAAGTTTTCATAAACATGATGACTTCAATATCATGCATCCTGGGCTGCAGAGATGGCTTAGCAGTTAAGGTACTTGCCTGTGAAGCCTGAGGACCCAGGTTTGATTCCTCACTAGCCACATAAGCCAGATGTACAAGTTGGTACATGTGTCTGGAGTTTGTCTACAATGGCTGTAGACCCTGGCATGTGCCTCTCTCTCTCTCTCTCTCTCTCTCTTACGGTAAATTTGGTACCTAGAGTGGCATTGCTGCTAGACATGTAACTGTGTGGCTTTGGCCTTTTAGAGCTGATTTTCAAGAGGAATGTGGAAGGAGTTGAAACCTTGGCCTAAGAGATGCCTTGCAGTGCTGTAAGTACAGCTTGATGGACTATTCTGGCCAGAGTTGAAAGACCTGAATGCAGTAAGAACTATGGACTGTGAGGTTTGGCTTTTGAGGGTGAGAAAGAGCTTTGCCTGGACTGGGCTAAAAGCAGTTTGTATGAGAGGCTTGCTGTTATACCTGTATCCTGAGAATTTGTGCAGGGTTGCAGTGCATAGAAATGGACTGGTGTATGCAAAGGGATATAGCACAGAAAAAAATGAAATATTTGGGCCAAAACTGCTGCTTGTTAAGCTACAATTAAGAGGTTACAACCTTTCAGCTGACCTGCATTGAGACAGTGGAAAGGATGCAGTCTTTGGGAGGGACTTGAATGCTGAAGGAGTGTCCTGGTCTTCAAAGTCTGCTTTATTCCCCCTTGAATTAACAAATTGGCACCCCCACCTGGTATTATGGAGTGTAAGAAATGCAGGAAAGAGAACATCATTGAATTTGCAACATGGTCTTATGTTTTGGAAATGGCAATGGGCAGTATGTAGCAGGTTTGCTGGATGCCTGCATGGAGACCTGATGGAGCCATGAGGATGAACCATGGTTTGCAGTGGAGACCCAACAGAGATGCCGGGACCACAAGATGGCTGCCAAGGAGACCTGCCAGCCCCAGAAGAAGTTTTCTAGGACTGTGAGTAGCCTAGCTGGAGGGGCAGAATTGGGACTCCAGAGACTTGTTGCTGGTTAGAATTATAGGACTTGGAGACTTGTTACTGACTACAGTCATTGGACTTGGAGCAACACAGTTTGATGTTTGCCCTGTTTGTCTTAAATCTTGTATTGGTTGAATAGTTCTTAAATTCTTTTCAAATTTTATTTATTTACAAGCAGAGAGACAGAGAAAGAATGGGTGTGCCAGGGCCTCTAACCACTGCAAATGAACTCCAGACACATGTGCCTCTTGTGCATTTGGCTTATGTGGGTCTTAAAAAGTTTTAAAGCCACTGGGCATGGTGGTGCACGCCTTTAATTCCAGCACTTGAGAAGCAGAGGTAGGAGGATTGCCATGAGTTTGAGGCCACCCTGAGACTACATAGTGAATTACAGATCAGCCTGGGCTAGAGGGAAACCCTACCTCAAAAAAAAATTTAAAACCAAAAATAAAAAAGTTCAATACTAATAGGTGCATTGCTCTTACTTCATTTAAGTATTGAAATGGGGGCTGGAGAGATGTCTTAGCAGCTAAGACAGTTGCCTGCAAAGCCTAAGGACCTAGGTTCAATTTCCCAGGACTCAAGTAAGCTAGATGCCCAAGGTGGCACATGCATCTGGAGTTGGTTTGCAGTGGCTGGAGGTCCTGGCACCCATTGTCTATCTCCTTCTCCCTCAAATAAATAAATAAATAACAATTTAAAAAAATATATTGAAGGCTGAAGGAATGGCTTAGCTGTTAAGACGTTTGCCTGCAAAGCCAAAGGACCCAGGTTCAATTCCCCAGGACCCACGTTAGCCAGATGCACAAGGGAGTGCACATGTCTGGAGTTTGTTTGCACTGGCTGGAGGCCCTGGTGCACCCATTCCCTCTCTGTCTCTCTCTCCTCTCTCTCTCCTTCTTTCTCTGTCAAATAAATAATTAAAAAATAAAATATTATACATATAGCCACCTTGTCTGCTCTGGTTTCAGTCTTTTTACATTAGGCTGATTCATTTCTATTGGTTTAAATGCGAATGGACAACACTGAAAAGTTCCTAATTTATTCATCCTGGTTCAAACAGCTCAATGCATCTTTACGGATTCAATTATTGTAGCCCAGTCATACTGGGGTAACAGCCTCGTCCTCCCTGGAGGCGCATCTCTGGGTGGATTCCATGGACTGTGAGGCAAAACCACAGCCACAGAGGAGCAAAAAGGAAGAATCAGCCGGGCGTGGTGGCGCACGCCTTTAATCCCAGCACTCGGGAGGCAGAGGTAGGAGGATCGCCGAGAGTTCGAGGCCACCCTGAGACTACATAGTGAATTCCAGGTCAGCCTGAGCCAGAGTGAGACCCTACCTCGAAAAACCAAAAAAAAAAAAAAAAAAAGGAAGAATCACTAAGTTCTGCAAATCCTTGCCTCAAATTTCTTCCACATTATTTTACCTTTTTGGTTGCAAATTAGATAAGCGTATGTTCTGGCAGCTGTTAAAACTCTTTCTTGAGGTCTTCAGGATGTTAAACTCCTATGGCTTTTAGAGGATGCATTAGGTGGAAGGAAGAAAAACTGAGAACAAATAATGGTTTTTTAACTCCATTTGTCTAAAAGAGAGATTCACCTTCTACATTGTTACACAATGACGGAACCCTCCCCGCCCCACTCTGGAATGATCGGTAACAAACCGAAACACTGCAAGGGGTGATGGGCACATCCCTCAAAAAGGGGAGGGGGGAAGCCCAACTCCCTGCTCTGAGCATCATTAGAGCAAACAAGAAGATAGCCACTGTTGAGAGAAATGAACTTGTGTGACAGACAGCCAACCAGAGTTCCTTTGGCAGGGGTGTCCTTTTAAAAATAAAATAGGGCTGGAGAGATGGCTTAGCGGTTAAGCGCTTGCCTGTGAAGCCTAAGGACCCCGGTTCGAGGCTCGGTTCCCCAGGTCCCACGTTAGCCAGATGCACAGGGGGCGCACACGTCTGGAGTTCGTTTGCAGTGGCTGGAGGCCCTGGCGCGCCCATTCTCTCTCTCTCCCTCTATCTGTCTTTCTCCCTGTGTCTGTCACTCTCAAATAAATAAATAAAAAATGAACAAAAAAATATTTTTAAAAATAAAATATATTTTATTATTGTTTGGGCGTATTAGCATGCCACAGGCATTTACTAAAAGAGAAAAACGGGCGAGTGCGACGGAGTGCTGTCTACCTACTAAACTGAGCGCGGCTCAGTTACAAATACCAATTTCCTAAAGCAAATGAGGGAGAATGATTATCTTTCTGACGAAACTGGAACAGCTTTCAGAGCCTTTGTGACTCTGATCGGACAGACGGGCTATTCTTTTCCTTTCCTGTCACAGATTGGGAAATTCTTACTAGATGTTAAATCTTCGACTGAATTTTCTGTTGTATGTGCCAAATACCTCTTCTTCCTCACCACCCCCTTGTAGATGTATAATGCAATGCAGAGAAGAAAGCGATTAAGCGGCGATCCGTCTCGAGCCATTCGCACGGCCAGTGTCGTGCTAGAAACAGAGACAGGGCAGGATTAAATATGCATGTGTGGCATCCCTGATACTGAACACTTAAAACAGGGGTAGTCAGGAGCCCTGGGGGTGTAACATCTGCTGACGTCTGGATAAGTGTATATACTATGCTTATTAAACTGCCCAGTAAGCACTTCTCTTAATATTCATACCCTTATATTAATGCTACTCTCACTTTGGGTAGAGAATCTTCTCTTTTCAGATGGCAGTGACCTTGGGATGATTCAGAAGGCATCATGGTGCTGGAAAGAAGTGACTAGAGTACCGAGTAACATCTCGATCACACCTTCCAAGGCTCAGGTCTAATGCAGAAGAGGTGGCGGAAAGAATGTAAGAGCCAAAGGAAGGACAGGACTCCTTACAACATGCTCCTCCAGACACAAAATGGCCTGGATCTCCATGACCTCACAGTGCCTGACACTTACCTACACAAGACCATCATAAGAGGAGGGAAAGATCATAACATCAAAATAAAAGGGAGACTGATTTAGAGGGGGAGGGGATGTGATGGAGAATGGAATTTCAAAGGGGTAAGTTGGGGGGAAGGGAGGGTATTACCGTGGGATACTTTTTATAATCATAGAAAATGTTTTAAAAATTTGGGAAAAAATTAAATTAAATTAAATTTTTTAAATATGCATGTCTGGTATTCAAAGTGTGCTAGGAAGCTCCAGTGAACGGGCGTTTCACAGGGAGGTGTGAACTTGACCTTGCTCTCTTCATGTCACTGAGTGCGGGCCTCCCAGCTCAGTGACAAGCTCGATGACACAATATGCGGTGTGTCGAGCTCTGACGGCTCATTCCTCCCAGTGCCCAGCCCAGTGCTTTGCAGTCAGTGGACGCTGGTGGATGGCTCACTGGTGACACGCACCTAAGATGTGCAGATAAGGGCTGGAGAGATTGCTCAGTGGTTACGGCGCTTGCCTGCAAAACCTAAGGAGTTAGGTTAGATTCCCTAGTACCCACGTAAAGCCAGATGCACAAGGGGGAGCATACATCTGGAGTTTGCAGTGGCTAGAGGCCCTGGCATGCTCATGCCCCACCCTTTCAAATAAATAAAAATTTTTTTGAGAAGCTATGCATTTCTGGGCTGGAGAGGTGGCTTAGTAGTTAAGGCACTTGCCTGCAAAGCCTAAGAATGCCCGTTCCAGTCTCCCACATCCAGCCAGCCAAAGTGACACAAGCATGCAATGCCACACACGCACACAAGGGGGAGCACACGTCCGGACCCCTTTTACAGCAGCTGAAAGGACACGTCAGCCCATTCTCTCTCTTTCTCTCTGCCTCTTTTTTAAAAATATTTTTTATTTTTATTTATTTATTTATTTATTTATTAGAGAGAGAGAATGGGCGCTCCAGGGCCTCCAGCCACTACAAACAAACTCCAAACACATGTGCCACCTTGTGCATCTAGCTTACGTGGGCCCTAGGGAGTCAAACCTAGGTCCTTTGGCTTTGCAGGCAAGTGCCTTAACTGCTAAGCCATTTCCCCAGCTCTCTCTCTCTGCCTCTTTCTCCCTCTCTCTGTCTCTCTAAAATAAAATAAAATATGCATTTCTGAGTAGACCATTGAGAGACAAATGAACACCTATCATTGGCTAATATAATGATCTCCCCTAAAGGAACTTTGCTTTTTTTTTTTTTTTTCGAGATAGGGTCTCATTCTAGTCCAGGCTGACCTGGACTTCATTCACTATGTAGTCTCAGGGTGGCCTTGAATTCATGGTGATCCTCCCACTTCTGCCTCCCGAGGGCTGGGATTAAAGGTGTGCGCCACCACGCCCAGCTTGGAACTTTTCTATTCAATTTAACAAAGGAGTTCTTTCCCCTTCTTCATCTTCTCCCAACTGAAAAAGCCTTATAAAGCTCACAACCCAAACACTAAGGTTGGCTGTGCTCCTCTCTCATGAGTCAGCTGTGGAAGCTCATGCTTTTCCAGAATAGTCTTTGCCTCAGAGTGGTTTGCGTGGTCTTGGTCACTCCTGAACCGTACAGTAATAATAAACTAGCGTAATTTAATCACACCCTATTTACCTTCTAGACTGAGTAATATGAAAAGGTAGTAATTTTCCTTTGAGACTTACAAGTAGTATTTGATTTTGAGAATGATTCAATAGTTAATCTCAAATTTCAGCTATATTCTACAACTATTATTTTAAATGCAACAAGACAGGCTCTTACAAGAGTGGAATTTTTCCTTTTTCTTTTTTTTTTTTTTTCTTTCTAGTTTTTCAAGGTAGTGTAATGGGGTGCTAGGGGTTCAGAAAAGTCCTTGAACCTCAAACCCTAGGTTTGACTTATTTAGCTTTCGGGTTTTTTGTTTGTCTGTTTGTCTGTTTTTTGAAGCAGGGTCTCACTCTAGCGCAGGCTGACCTGGAATTCACTATGTAGTCTCAGGGTGGCCTTGAACTCACAGAGATCCTCCTACCTTTGGCTCCTGAGTGTTGGGAAAAAAGGCATGCACCACCATGCCTGGCTTAGGTTTGTCTATTTTTAACCAAAGAATTGAATGAAATAAGACTGGGAAGGATAATTATTAAATGGTTATATTTATTGGAGGAAGTACAGACAGAACCAAGGAAAGAAGTATGAATACTCCCACATGGCTGGAAGCCCTGGCACGCCCATTCTATCTCTCCCTCTATCTGACTTTCTCTCTGTGTCTGTCGCTCTCAAATAAATTTAAAAAAATTAAAAATACATGAAAGACGGGGGCTAGAGGGATGGCTTAAAGGTTAAGGCATTTGCCTGCAAAGCCAAAGGATCCAGGTTTGATTCCCCAAGACCCACGTAAGACAGATGCACAAAGGGGGCACACACGTCTGGAGTTCTTTTGCAGTAGCTGGAGGCCCTGGCGCACTCATTCTCTCTCTCTCTCTCTCTCTCTCTCTCTCTCTCTCTGTCTCTCTGTCTCTCGTCTCTGTCTCTCTCTCCCTCTTTCTCTCAAATAAATAAATTAATTAAATATATTTAAAAATAAACAAGACACATCAAAAAAGTGGAGAGGGGGCCTGAGGTGGTGCTTCAGTGGTGAATCCTAGCACTCAGGAGGCACTTGTTGTATAAGCATGAGAGCCTAAGAGAGCCTGACACTTCCAGAGTTCAAATCCCCAGCAAACAGGTAAACAGCTGAGTGTGGCCGTACATGTCTATAACACTACCCTTACGCAGAGTACGGACCAGAGAAATCCCTGGGCTTGCTGAGTAGAAAAAAAAAAATGGCAAAAACAAAAGAGCAGTTCTTTAACTGGGCGTGGTGGCGCACGCCTTTAATCCCAGCACTCGGGAGGCAGAGGCAGGAGGATCGCTGCGAGTTCCAGGCCACCCTGAGACTCCATAGTTAATTATTAGAAAGCTCTCCTTTCGCCGTAATTCTACCATAGTAGAGTTATGGCTCCAGATGTAATGTTGTCGTCTTCTTGTTGCTGGGACCAAAAGCAGCTGATGGAAGGAAAGTTGGTTTTTGTTTCGTTTTGTTCTTTTGCTTTCACTTTGGCTTCTAGTCTCCAGTGAGGCTTTATGATGACAGGGGAATCATGACATGAGCAGGAGCCGGAGCCAACTCCCCCACAGAAGGTGGAAAACAGCAACCGGAGAGTGAGCTGAGCTCTGGAAAGGGGAACTGGCCATAACACCCCAGAGCCCACCCCCAATAGCGAACCACCTCCGGCAAGACTCCACCTCCCAAACCACCACCAACTGGGGACCAAGCATTCAGAACATACAAGCTTATGGGGGGACATTTGATTCAAACCACCACAGATAGATAGGGAACTTCATTTTTAAAATAATTTTGTGGGCTGGACAGATGGCTTAGTGGTCAAGGCGCTTGCCTGCAAAGCCAAAGGACCCAGGTTCGATTCCCCGGGACCCGCGTAAGACAGATGCACAAGATGGTACATGCTTATGGAGTTCGTTTGCAGTGGCTGGAGGCCCTGACGTGCCCATTCTCTCTGTCTCTCTCTCTCTCTCTCTCTCTCAAATAAACAAACAAAAATATCTTTTAAAATAATTTTGTCAGGTGTGGTGGCACACATCTTTAGCTTCAGCCCTCAAGAGACTGAGGTCAGTGGATCACTGTGAGTTCAAGGCTAGCCTGGGGATAGAGTGAGTCCCAGGTCAGCCTAGGCTAGAGTGAAACCCTGCCTCAAAAACAAATTCATTTACATAGTTCTATGATTATTTCTTTTTATGTAACAGTAGCAGATTTATCACAGATAGAGACATTTGTATGTATACTGTACAATTAGTTAAGATAATTGGGCTAGAGGGATGGCTTAATGGGCATTTACCTCAAATGACCCAGATTCAATTCCCCAGGACCCACGTTAGCCAGATGCACAAGGTGGCACATGCATCTGGAGTTCATTGCAGTGGCTAGAGGTCCCATTCTCTCCCTCCTCCCTCCCTCTTTCTCTCTGTCAAATAAATAAATAAAAATAAAATATTTTTAAGAAGATAATTATGCAAAGCAAAAGATAAATATAGAGGGGCTAAAGAGATGACTGAGTGGTTAAGGTGCTTGCCTGCAAAGCCTAAGGACCCAGGTTCAATTCCCCAGATCCCACATAAGCCAGATGCACATGATGGAACCTACATCTGGAATTCATTTGCAGTGATTAGAGGTGGTTGGTGCTCCCATTCTCTCTCCCCCCTCTCTAATAATAATAAATAGATAAAATATTTTAAAACTAAAATAAATTTTTAAAGGATAGAGATAGGTGTGGCATAAACAGACAGACCGTTAGTACCAGGCAAAATGCCCATGCCTAGGCAACAGGTCAGGACAAGTCAGGTTGTTCTAAGGAACAACCTCCAAATCTGAACAGCTCACAACAGCAACTTGCTCCATTCTGTGAGCCAAGCTCTTCACAGAGTGGCGCAGTTTTCTTCTGCCTTATGTCTTTTCTCTGGGAACTTTTCATGGGGCAGTCACCATCTCAAGTGCAGCCAGTCCCCATGCTGAGGAAGAAAGAACTCTGAAAACATCACACCTTTAATTCCAGCACTCGGGAGGCAGAGGTATGAGGATCACCATGAGTTCGAGGCCACCCTGAGACTGCATAGTGAATTCCAGGTCAGCCTGAGCGAGAGTGGGACCCTACCTCCGAAAATCAACCAAAAATAAAAATCACACCAGCAACTAAGTGCTTCTGTTTAGAAATGTCACCCAAGCAACAGGAAGGAATGTTACGACATTCCCAGAGGAATAGGATGTAATTAGAGTTCATAACAATGACTACCACGTTTAGAAAGTAAATCTGGTTTCCATCAAAACTGTAACATCCAACCGAACAACCCAGGTTCGATTCCTCAGGACCCACGTAAGCCAGATGCACAAAGCGGCCCATGCATCTAGAATTCGTTTGCAGTGGCAGAAGGCCCTGATTCACCCCTTCTCTCTCCCAGAGGCCCCTCCGCCCCCTCCCCGCATGAAAATAAATCAATTAATTGAATGAAATGAAACTATAGCATTAGTGGGGTGTGGTGGCATATGCCACTAATCCCAGCACTCGGGAGGCAGAGGTAGGAGGATCACCATGAGTTCAAGGCCACCCTGAGACTACATAGTGAATTCCAGGTCAGCCTGAGCTAGAGTGAAACCCTACCTCGGAAGAAAAACAAAAACTATGCCATCCAGACTGGGGAGATAGCTCACTGAAAAGTGTTTGTCTTGCAGGCATGAAGACCTAAGTTCACTCCCAAGTACCCACGTAAGATGCCAGCTGTGGGATTCCACGCCTGTGCCTACGGTGCCAGCGCAGCAGCAAGAGACAGGCAGATCCCCAGGGCCCTCTGGCCAGACAGTCTAGCGTGACTGGAGAGACCCTGTCCGCTAAGGAGGCAGGTGGCATTCCCGAGGATAGCACCTGAGTTTGTCCTTCTGGTCTCCACACAGGCGCACACTTACATGCACACACATGAACACGCATGCAAGCACACCACACTCACACACAGAAAAAAAAAACTATAAGATCCTATATACTTCTAAAAAGAAACATGAACTGATATTTAACAACTACTTAGACTCCAGCAAGCTTGTCTTTCTGGCTTGCAAATGAAAGCCACTTCACAGAGCCAGGCAGACTACAGCGCCTGCTAACCCACGTGTGTCCAAGGCGAGCCGGCGCCCACCCAGGACCTGCACGCGCACGCTCCAGGCGCTGCTCGCCCCCTTGCACTAGCTCACCTGTGCAGAGAGCTGCACAAGATCCGCTGCACACGTAGCTGCCGAGGGTGCGTTGTTCTTTGCAGGCTGCATGATGCAGAGATGACGAGGGAGAGGACCCGCAGGCTCCCGGCAAGCGCGCGCGCGCGCGGGCATACCCGCTGTCCTGCACCCCGTCGCCCTTCCCGAGCACCCACGAGGCGCTGTGCACAGCCTCATAAAGAGAAGGAACACGGAGGCCGTAGGTTATAAATCCCGAGAACTTCTGAACGCAGATTTAAATATTGAGCGTCTCGTATAGCTTTGCAGGTGCGCACGAAGATTGATGAGGACAGAGTGAGAAAGGGACAGAATTTCTTTTTTTTTTTTTAATTTTGTTTATTTATTTATTTGAGAGCAACAGAGACAGAGAGAAAGACGCAGATAGAGACAGAATTTCTAACCTGCTAATGTCCCCACGTCCCTCCCACCCCGATGAAGAGAAAGAGGTGCCCCTTCTTCTCTGCCCCCCCCCCAACTTTGGAGGAGATTCTGGCAAATAAGTTCAAGGACACTCTGGAGGCTGGAGAAGAAAATGAGAGAACAACTGAGTCTGAGAATAAAAGGAGAGTAGCAGAAGGAGAAAGGGAAAAGGATTAAGAAATGACTTTTTTAAAAAGCAAGGCTGTGGGCTGGAGAGGTTGCTTAGCGGTTAAGCGCTTGCCTGTGAAGCCTAAGGACCTGGGTTTGAGGCTTGATTTCCCAGGACCCAAGAGACAGCGTCAGACCATTCAGACTTGGGGTTTATTGTTTGGAGCCCCTGTGTTGGAGGCTGTGGGGAGGGTCACTCCCAGATGACAGGATCCGGCACAGAGTGATATGAAAGGGAACTGGGGAGAGAGAAAACCCAGAGCCGTGTTCCCAGGGTCTGTGATTGCCTCTCCTTTATTGTTTTCCAGAGATGGAATGCTTTCATTACTGGGGGTTATTTGGACAAGCTTATTTGAATATGACCCTCTGGAAGGTTTTCATTTAGTTTTAAATATACATGTAAGAAACAGCTCTACTTTCCTTAGAAAGTCACAAATTAACTTGCCACAATAGATGAAGCGATGCCAACTTTTAACTATTGGAGCTGATGGAAAAAATAAAATTATAAGAAATATTAATAGTTTTTGAGTCTTTTGTCACTCAGAAAAGGGAAAAAAGAAGGGCAGCTACCAGCATTCTTGCAAAGGATCTCCTGTCCGACACTGGGAGCAGCCTGACAACCAGCTCCAGGACAATGACGCCAGATGCTGAGATGTCGCTGGGATGAACATCCAAACTTGACACAGCTTACAGGAGGAAGGCATTTACTTCAAGCTTACAGTTCCAGGGAAGGTTCCATCAAAAGGTGGCAAAAGCTGACTTCCATTCATAAATCCAAGCAGAGAGACACTACCAAACAGCCAGCACAGCCAGAGCTCAAAATCTCTCTGTATGCCGTTAGGCTGGAGTTCAGGTCTACCCCTAGTGACAGCCCCCACTCCCCACCCTTCCCCCCATAGCAGGAGTCCGCCTGCCGGGGGCTGAAGCTGCAAGCTCAATTTTAACAACACACCTGAGTCTATAGGGGACACACATTTAAACTACCACACTTATCAAAACAGAAATCCAGAGGCTGCACAGAGCTCAACACTGAAATAGACTTACAACATACACACCGAGGCCAAGGGACATTGCAGGAGAGAGACAGAAAGACAGAAAGAGCCATAGGGTGGGAAGGAGCTTCCTCAAGCATTGGCCCAGATATGGAGGCTCTCTGATGCATTCATAACCCCATGGTGAATGCAAACCACCTCACTGAGGAGAGTTGTAAGTGGAATGAGGGGCAGGAAAGAAGAAGATAACGAGAGAATAGGACTGTGGTGCTTTGATTCACGTGTGCCCTATACACCTAGGTATTCTGAATGCTAGTCTCCCCAGCTGATGGCAATGGGAAATTAAAGCCTCCTGGAGGCAGAGTATTGTTGGGGGCGGGCTTATGGGTATTATAGCCGGTTTCCCCTTGGCAGTGTTTGGCACACTCTCCTGTTCCTGTTGTCCACCTTATATGGGCCAGAGAGTGATGTCCACCCTCTGCTCGTGCCATCGTTTTCCCCCTGCCGTCGTGGAGCTTCCCCTCGAGTCTGTAAGCCAAAATAAACCTCTTTTTTTCCCACAAGCTGCTCTTGGCTGGGTGATTTCTACCAGCAATGCGGACCTGACTGCAACAAGGACCAACACGCAATTTGTTTGTACAGTAAAGTACATAATTAATGAAAATTAATAAACAAACAAATGAAGCTGAGCACAGTGACTCACACCTTTAATCCCAGTACTCAGGTAGGAGGATCACCACGAGTTCAAGGCCAGCCTGGGCTAGAATGAGATCCTGCCTCAAATAAGAGAAGTCAAAAATGTCTTAATTTGAGGTCCTAAAGCTTCCTTCATCCAATCTCTTAAGCAATTATTAAGAGTTCCCCCCCACACTTTTTGCTAGACCATGTACCTATGATTAGAATTCACATTAATCATTCCTAAGCCCATGAGTTCCAAACTACGAATTGAAAAGCTCCAGGTTACATTAGCTTTTGGCAGATGAAATAGCCTCCTGTTACAAATATCTGAAATTCAAATTTGCCATGCTCCAGAGGCCCCATTTCTTTCACAAGTGCAAAACTCAGAAGGCCACGAAGGGGCAGTAGGAGGTGTGATCCTGAGTGTGAAATGTCTGGCTGCGCAATTATAGTATTAGATATTCAGACATTTCAGAGAAAATGAAATCCCTCTAATAATCAACTGGAAGTCACAAACCAACAAGTACCTTATTAATCTCTTAACAGGAATGGAAGCGAACGTGAATGTGAAGCGGAATAGAACTATTGCCTGGTCTACTTTTCTTAAACTTACAAAGAAAAAAATCAACATAAAAAAATCAACACGAAAGGGCTGAGAAGATGGCTCAGCAGTTAAAGACACTTGCTTGCAAAGCCTCAGGGCCTGCCCAGGTTAGATTTCCCCTGTGCCCAGGTAAGGCCAGATGCACTAAGTGGTCGTATGTCTGGTGTTCATTTGCAGTGACAGGAGGCCCTGCCAGGCCCATCCTCACCCTCTCTGTCTGCCCCCCCCCATCACTCAAATAAATAAAATATAAGATAATTTTTAAAACACCAGCCAAAGAGAAAAATGACAAGTGAGTTTGTTAGAAATACAGGCTAAGTCCAACCTTGAAAGTACTATCAATTGAAAAAACATTTAAATGTATTTTCAGCAAGATTTACAATATTACAAACTGAAATCAAGTCACCTAAAAGGTGCCAGGTGGGAAAATTGAAAAGCTGATTGCTGAGGATGTCAAAACCTGAGAAACAATATTAAACAAAGCAGAGTCATGCATAATTCCCATGTTAATATATCTATCATCAGCCACTAGTTGCAAGTTCTCTATTCTTTCAAAGTTCCCTGTGATTCTGAATTAACTTTCCGAAACTTGACGCTTACAAGAGTGAGTCAGAACTTGTGAACAGCCTGTTTTGAAGACGTTTCTTTCCAGTCATCATTTCTATGTGACCTTTCCTTCCAATTGTTGTACAGCTGTTCCCCCAGACTGAAATCGTGGAGGAAGACTAACTAAGGCTGAGGAAGTAGAGCTAAGGAAACGGCCCAGAAGTTAAAGATACTTGCTTGCAAAGTCTGACAGTCTGGGTTCAATTCCCCAGGACCCATGTTTAAAGACAGATGCGCAAAAGTGGCACGTGCATCTCGTGGTGGTTTGAATGGTAACATATGTCCTCCAGATCCTCAGGGATTTGGGTTTTTCTTTTTTTCCCCGAGGTAGGGTCTCACTGTACCCCAGGTTCACCTGGAATTCACTATGGAGTCCCAGGCTGACCTCACACTCACAGCTCGCCTCCTACTTGAGCCTCCTGAGTGCCAGCCACCATGCCTAGCTCCTCGGGGATTATTGTTAAATTTTTATTTATTTATTAGAGAGACAGAGAGAATGGATATGCCAGGACCTGTACCCACTGCAAACTCCCGATGCATGAGCCACCCTGTGCATCTGGCTTACGTGGGGCTTGGAGAATCAAACCTGGGTCCTTAGGCTTCACAAGCAAGCACCTTAACCACTAACCCATCTCTCCAGCCCTCCTCAGGGATCTTTGATTAAGATTAAGCTTCCTTAGCTGGGCATGGTGGCTCATGCCTTTAATCCCAGCATTCAGGAGGCAGAGGTAGGAGGATCTCTGTGAATTCCAGGCCACCCTGAGACTACATAATGAATTCCAGGTCAGCCTAGGCCAGAATGAGACACAAACTCGGAAAAAAAAAAAAAAAACAGGTTAAGCTTCCTGCTGGAGGCAATGTCACTGGGTGCAAGCCTCACTGGGTGTGTGTAGAGATCTGGCTGTTATGTTTGCTGGCCATGGGTGCTTGCTGATGTTGATTTTTATCTCTCTGCTGCTTACGCATCTATATGGGGGCCCAGCTTCTTTCCCTGGAATCTATAAGCCTGAAATAAACCCTTTCCTTCCATAAACTGCTTCTGGTCAGGTGTTTGTACCAGCAATGAAAAGTAACTATGATACATCTGATGTTCATTTGTAGAAGCAATAGTGCCCATACATAGTCTCTCTCTCTCTCTTTCATAAATAAATAAAAATAGTTTTTAAAACACTGGGGAAGTAAACAAAACTTACAAGGCTAAGGAAGTAAACAAAGCTCACAAGTCTTAGGAATTTCCTGCATTGTACAAGAATCACAGGCTCCTCCCCGAGGTCATGTGAGCAGTTATGATTGCTGGGGACAGGAGAGGCAGACCAGCCACGCCCCTGAAGATCACGCAGGAAGTTCCAGGGATGAAGGGGGGGCTCTTTGTTGATGCAGCTCCCCTTGAGTTACCATGCATCTGTAAGTAGCCCCTCATCCTCAGTCCTCTAAGTAACCCTAACAAACTCACCGGTTCACTAAACTAGACTTGGAATCTAATGGTTTAATTAAGAATTTATAATTCAGCAAAGGTATATATTAATAAAGTAAAAAAAAAAAATCAAAACAAAGCTAACCTAAGAGTGAGTTCATCTATAACTGTAGCCAAATGCATTTATACTCAAAGCATGTTTAAAAGAAACTCCTACAAAGAACAGGAAAAAGCACACAAGATGAGAAATAAAAAGAAGACACATGCCCTAAAAAAGAAATCCAGCCAGGCGTGGTGACGCACACCTTTAATCCCAGCACTCGGGAAGCAGAGGTAAGAGGATCACCGTAAGTTCAAGGCCACCCTGAGACTATATAGTGAATTCCAGGTCAGCCTGGGCCAGAGTGAGACCCTACCTAAAAAAAAAAAAAAAGGAAAGAAAGAAGAAGGAGGAAGGAATCCAAAGCCAGGACAGCATCTGAAATCGCAGCACTTGGGAGGCTGAGAAGGGGGAGTTGGAGGTTTGAAGACTTCCTGGGCTACAAAGCAAGAGCCATGTCTTAAACAAACAATAAATTCATTTTAAAAATGAAATAAAATAGAAAAAAGTGAGGAAAGAGAAATCCAGGATATGAAAATGTATGCATCCTCATTCATGATCAGAAAATGTAAATTAAAGCAATAGAGAGACTTCCGGCTCATAGCCACCAGACTGCCACGAGCTGGAAGCCGATGGCCAGTGTAGGGAGGCGGCTCAGTGGTGAGAGGGTCTGGGGGCCTAAGCTGGACCCCAGCACCCGGGGTTGGAAAAGGAAAGAAACTGAAAGGCTGAGGAGACAAGCGGTGACATGGACACGAAGCACTAAGCGCACCCGAATGCTCTCTGAGGCCCAGTCAAGGGATCCTGACACTTGAAAATAAAATGGTTTGGCCTCTCCAATGTAATTTGACAATGCACTTACCCTACGACTCAAAAAAACAAAACAAAACAAAAAAATATATATATATAGTAGTTTTTCGAGGTAGGGTCTCACTCTAGCCCAGGCCGACCTTGAATTCATTATATAGTCTCGGGGTGGCCTTGAACTCACCACAATCCTAACTTTCCCTCCCGAGTGCTGGGATTAAAGGTGTGCACCACCATGCCCAGCTCAAAAAAATAAAATTTTTTAAGCACTAGAGAAAGTTATGGTTTCACTAGCAGGCCCATGAAACCTAGCCGTATTCATACAATAGGTAGCTATCTGCTAACGACTCAACCACAGCCACACACAGCAACAGCAGCATTAGGCAAAAGAAGTAATCCATGAAAGAGTATGTGCAGAGTGGCCCCGAGTATATAAAAGTCAGAAGAGGGGCTGGAGAGATGGCTTAGCAGTTAAGTGTTTGCCTGTGAAGCCTAAGGACCCAGGTTCGAGGCTCGGTTCCCCAGGTCCCACGTTAGCCAGATGCACAAGGGGGCGCACGCGTCTGGAGTTCGTTTGCAGTGGCTGGAGGCCCTGGCGCGCCCATTCTCTCTCTCTCTCTGTCTGTCTATCTGCCTCTCTCTCTCTCTGTCTGTCGCTCTCAAATAAAGAAAAGTAACAAAAAAAAAGTCAGAAGAGGTAAGTAGGCATGCTTAAGGATGCACATACAGCTGGTGAACCTAGAGTTACAGGAGGACTTAAGCCTCGTAATGTTCAGGATTGTGAACTTTACGTTTGTTTAACCTTGGGCCTGAGAGGGGAGGGTGTGAGCTGGAGGGGACTTCAGCTCTTCAGGTGATGCTGGTCCTGCCCTGGGGGCTGCCCACATGGACGTCTGCTTTATAATTTCCAGAAAATACTACCTTTATGTCATTTGTACTTTGCTATTAGTGACACGCTCCCCAAAACATCAGATGCTTTTTAAAACAATTTGGTGCTGAAGAAGACACCCCCACTTGGGCTGCAGGTCACTGGGAGATCAAGCTGGGGCCGAGCTGGAAGCCTGTCAGGATCCTGGGAAGAGCTTTGCAGACTGATGGAGGGAAAAGTCATCACAGTCTTAACCAGCAGTGGACCCTGCAAGCTTTGCAGCTGGCCCAGTCAAATATGCCCATTGCTGTCTATTATGGGGAAAACCAACTGCTCTCTGATTGAACTTGAAGCACACTCCACAAGAGGGAATTTATGCCTGGAGCTGAAAACCTAATCAAAGCTTATGGCTAGGGAGCTCATAAGCCCTAGTGGGTAAACTACTTCTGTTGTCTGATTATATGCGTATATTTTGCCCACCAAAATGCCCTCTGTACACTTACATTTATGCCCAGATATTAATGCCACTCTCACTTTTGGTTAAAGCAGTTTCCCTTTTCAGATGGCATCTGCCACTGGGGATACTCAAAACTCATCAAAGTGCTGAGAAGTGGCAGTGCCTCGGGAGCCATTGTGAAGAGGAGGCAGAAAGAACCTAAGAACCAGACAAACGGGGAGAATGCTCACAATGCCATCTTCCAGACACAAAGTGGTCGTGACATTCACGCCATCAGTGGCTGATGCTACCCACGTGAGACCTGCATAATAGGAGGGAAAATGATGACATCAAAACAGAAGAGAGACCAGCTGGAAAGACGAAAGGGTTCAGTAGGGGTGTGGAATTGGGGAGAGGGGAAAAGGAAGGTGGTGGAAGGGGATTATGATAATGATATATTATCTGTATGTATGGGAGTTGGCAATAAAAAGATAAAAGACAGCCAGGTGTGGTGGCGCACACCTTTAATCCCAGCACTCAGAAGCAGAGGTAGGAGGATCGCCATGAGTTTGAGGCCATCCTGAGACTCCATAGTGAATTCCAGGTCAGCCAGGGCTAGAGTGAGACCCTACCTTGAAAAACAAAAAAAAGCAAAAAAAAGAGACAGGCATGGTGACACACGCCTTTAATCCCAGCACTTGGGAGGCAGAGGTAGGAGGATCGCCGAGAGTTCAAGGCCACCCTGAGACTATACAGTGAATTCCAGGTTAGCCTGAGCCAGAGTGAGACCCTACCTCAAAAAAAAAAAAAAAAAAGGTAAAAGAGGGCTGGAGAGATGGCTTAGCAGTTGAAGCATTTGTCTGCAAAGCCTAAGGAGCAGGGTTCAGTTCCCCAGGGCCTGCATAAAGCCAGATGCACAAGGTTGTGCGTGTGTCTGGAGTTTGTTTACAGTGGCTAGAGGCCCTGACGGGCCCTTTCTCTCTTTTTTCTCTCTCTCTCTCTTTTCTGTCTCTCTATGTGTCTGTATTTCTCTGCTTGCAAATAAATAAAATCTTTAAAAAAAAAAGTAAGAAAGAAAAAAATTATCTATTGGACAAATGCACCTCAAATATATGAGCCTATTTTCTGATTTATTGACAATGTGATACATGCATATAACATATCTTTGTGGTGGTGATTATTTTTCAAGGTAGGCTCAGGGTGACCTTGAACTAACTCCTGCCTCTGCCTCCAAGTGCTGGGATCAAAGGCGTGCGCCACCACGCCCCAGCTTTTAATCTGTTTTTGACAGACCAATTTCGAAAAAGCATGTTTGCAGTTAAAGAAATAATGTGTTGCCCTTCAGTCTTTGTACCACCTCAGACTGAGCTTTCCCATAGTCCCAAATTTGTCTCTCAGAATATTTCTGTTATGGCCTCTGTGACCATCTCTATGGGAAATGATATTCAGATAGCCTGCATATTTTTCTAAGATGAAAATCAAATAACAGAGACAAGCTGAATGTCAAAAGGAAAGAAAGAAAATGGCATTATCTTTCAAACTCGTCGTAAGAAAATGGAGAAAAGTCCAGGCTGCTGCTCTGGCTGGGACCAAAGTGTCATCAGTCCCGTCACCCAGCCGGCACCAGCCCAGGTGACCTAAATTACAATTCCTACTCCATCGCGTTCTTTTCTCTCCTACCTACCACCAGTGATGTAGTAAAATTTTTAATTAAAGAAAAAAAGAATGAAATGTCTTACTTGAGGGGTTTTCAATATGTGGGTGTTTTATTACTGCGGCCACTGCTACCTCCACGTCAATGGCTTATCATCCGCTCACCTGTGCTGTGTACGGCAGTGAGATGCCAATCAGATGGGGCCTGGCGCGGGGCGGGCGCTGTCCTTCAGCGGGACCTGCTCAGAGCTGGTGGAATTGCCTTGCTATTTCATATCCCTTTTCAAAGTTGCCAGGGGAAAGGGAGTGGAAATGTTGTCATTTATTATTTTTGTCTCAACTACCTTTTGCTCTGAACATCTCCACTCCAAACCTAGTGACTAAAAGGAGCAACCATTTAACATTTAACTAATTTAACTGGTGCATGCCTCCAATCCCAGCCTTCCGAGGCTGAGGATCATGAATTGGCCAGAATTGCATGGTAAAAGCCAGTCAAAAGGTACATGTGTGTAGTCTTCATTTGCAGTAGCAAAAGGCCCTGGTATGTCCATATACTGTGTGTGTGTCTCTCTCTCTTTTTCGCTCTCCTTCTCCCTGTCTCACTCTCTCTTGCTCTATCAAATAAATATTTTTGAAAGAAGAAAAAAAGGACAAGCTGGGTGTGATGGTTCATGCCTTTAATCCCAGCACTCACATAGATAGGAGGATCGCCGTGAGTTCAAGGCCACCCTGAGACTACATAGTGAATTACAGGTCAGCCTGGGCTAGAGTGAGAATCTACTTCAAAAAACCAAAAAAAAAAAAAAAAAAAAGGACAAAATGGAGCTGGAGAGATGGCTCAGCAGTGAATGGCATTTGCTTACAAAGCCTAACAACCCAAGTTCAACTCCCTAGTGCCCACGTAAAGCCAGATGCACATGCATCTGGAGTTCATTTGCAGTGGCAGGAGGTCCTGGCACGCCCATACCCATTCTCTCTCTCTCTCTCTTCTCTCTCTCCCTCCCATCCTCCCTTGCAAATACATAAAATATTAGAAAAAAGGACAAAAGGGATTGGAGAGTTGACTCAGTGGTCAAGTGGGGCCGGAGACAAAAGCATTGCTGGGGCTCCCTGATAATCCAGTCTAACTGAAAAACCGGGAGCTCCGGCTTCTGAGAGACTCTATTTTCGGGGAAATATGGCCCAAAAGCAATAGAGGGGGCACCCAAAGTTCTCCTCTGCCCTCCCCACAGATGTCCATGGGGCACATACATTTGCACACATGTGCACGCGCACACACCGCATACCACACCCACACATCCAAAATGAAAGGAAGGAGTGGAGAAACAAGAGCTGCTTACCTTATTCAGTGCTGAGGGCGGGTTACTAAAGAAGCAACTCTGGTGGCCTCACTCATGCCTGGTGTCCGGAAGTGACAGGGCCCTGGGCCATGAGTCTCTCTCACACGGGCTTCTCTACACAGCACCCCAGAGGTCCAGGAGCAGCCACAGGGCAAACTAAACCTGGAAGCTGTTTTCCCACCTTATCTACAGCACTTTGGTCAAGGCAAGTCAGCTGACCTGGCCCAGGCTGTGAATGTGAGAATAAGCATGCGGCCATCTTTGCATTCTTTGTTTGTTTGTTTGTTTCCACCTTGCATTCTATCACAGCCTTAAAGAGCCTTCCCTAAGGCCACACAGTGTGTGGCTTTGAGACCAGAGTTCCCAGCGTGGCAGACTTCCCTGCGTGGTCTTTCTACCAGGACACGTGAGCGCAGGGAGGAACAAAGCTAATGGAGGTGGAAGGTGAGGAGGGAGAAGATGCTCAAGGAGTCATGTGGAGAAATCAGGTCACAGAAAATCCTCTGCCATGTGAATTTCCTAGTCACTGTGGGCATGGTGGTGAAATCAACTTGAAAGTCGCCACGTTTTCTTTGTGTTATATAATGCTGATCAACTTAGAGTACTCAAGGCACCCACAAGGTAAATGTGGAGAAAAACGCTCATTTCATCTGCCTACATCTTTTCAACCTCTTCTTGCCCCCACCCCCAGCACCACCATCTCAGCCTAGCTTTCCAGAGCTTGGGCAGGAATCCTTCCATGCCTTTGCAAAGTTGGTACAACATTTTCAACTGAGCTTTACAAAGTGATGCTCATTAAATTTGGTTAACTAAATGAACATTAGTACAAGAAACATCTTAAAAATAGCAAATGCGGGCTGGAGGGATGGTTCAGTGGCTAAGGCATTTGCCTAAAATAACCAATTCGCTGGCTAGTGTTATGGTTTCAACATAAAATGTCCACCCCACCCCCCAGCTGGAGAGAGATGGCTTAGTGGTTAAGGCTTTTGCCTGCGAAGCCTAAGAACATAGGTTTGATTCCCCAGGACCCACATAAGCCAGACGCACCAGGTGGCACACACATTTGGAGTTCATTTACAGTGGCTAGAGACCCTGATATACCCATTCTCTCTCACTCTCTCTCCTCCCTTTCTCTATCTTCTTTCTCTCTCAAATAAATAAATAAATAATACTTTAAAAATAATAAAATGGGGCTGGAGAGATGGCTTAGTGGTTAAGCACTTGCCTGTGAAGCCTAAGGACCCTGGTTCGAGGCTCAATTCCCCAGGACCCACGGTAGCCAGATATACAAGGGGGCACATGCGTCTGGAGTTCGTTTGCAGTGGCTGGAGGCCCTGGCATGCCCATTCTCTCTCTATCTGCTTCTTTCTCTCTGTCTGTTGCTCTCAAATAAATAAATTAGCAATAATAATAATAATCATAATAATAAATGGCCATGCATAGTGGGGCACACCTTTAATCCCAGCACTTGGGAGGCAGAGGTAGGAGGATAGCCATAAATTGAAGGCCACCCTGAGACTACAGAGTGAATTCCAGGTCAGCCTGAGCTAGAGTGAGAACCTATCTTGAAAAAAACAAATAATAATAATAATAAAATGTCCTCCACGAATGGAATTTCAAATGGGAAAGTGTGGGGGTGGGGTGGGGGGAATTACCATGGGATATATTTTATAATCATGGAAAATGTTAATAAAAAGAAAAAAAGAAAAAAATGTCCTACATAAGCTCATGTGTTTGGACACTTGGTCCTCAGTTGGTGGCACTATTTGGAAAGGTTGTGGAACCATTAGAAGATGGAAACTTACTGCAAAAAAAAAAAATGCATCCCTGGGGCAGGTTTTATAGCCCAGCGCCACGTCCTGCTCGCCTCTGCTTCCTCCTGGCGCTGATGTGACCAGCTCTGCATCGCGCTCCTACCACCATGCCTTCCCCCGTAAAGCTTCCTTCAACTCTGTAATCCAACATAAACCTTCTTTTCTCCTTAAAATGCTTCTGGAGCTAGAGAGACGGCTGAGCAGTTAAGCCACGTGCCTGCAAAGCCAAAGGACTCAGATTCAATTTCCCAGGACCCACATAAGTCAGATGCACAAGATGTGCATGTGTCTGGAGTTCATTTGCAGCAGCTGAAGACCCTGGTGCACCCATTCTCTCTTCCTCTCCTCTCTTCTCCTCTCCTCTCCTCTCCTCTCCTCTCCTCTCCTCTCCTCTCCTCTCCTCTCCTCTCCTCTCTCTCTCTCTCTCCATATATACATATCTTTCTCTCCTTCTGTCTGTCTCTCTCTCAAATAAATCAAAATATAATTTTTTAAAAAAAAAAAGATGCTTCTGGCCATGTATTTGTTCATAGCAAGGAGAAAGTAAGTGATTCCACTCCGCACATTGCTTAGGGGTGGAGTGCTTACCCAGAATGCACAAGGCTCTGAGTTTGATCCTCAGAAAGACAGAAAAGGAGAGCAAATGTTTCCTCTTCAGTAATATTCATAACTGCTGGGCATGGTGGCACACGCCTTTAGTCCCAGCACTCAGGAGGCAGAGGTAGGAAGATTGCTGTGAGTTTGAGGCCAGCCTGAGACTACATAGTGCATTACAGGTCAGCCTGAACTAGAGACCCTACCTCTAAAAAAACAAAATAAATAAATACATAAAATGAACATAATATGCATTACTAGTTCATTACCATTTAGTACCGCAAAGAGTACTGAGCCCCAAACAGGCCAGGGAAGTTCTCACTCATGTCCCCAGTTTGGGTTTGCCCTCATCCATGTTCAAACATTGCCGCTCTCGCCATGGGCTGGGAAATGCCCAATAAGGAAAAGCATCTAGAGACCTGCCCCACTGCTGTGGCCACTAGAACCTCGTCATCCTTGACAGCATGGGTCCATCATACTTTGGAACTTGGTGTCCACATCCGTAAAGTGAGAATGAATCACAGTGTCTTCTCTCTTTCTCTCTCTCTCTAGCTTTCTCTCTTCTCAAACATAATGAGCTAACAAATAAATAAATAAGGAGGGATTGGTTCACAAACTGAGATTATAGGGGAAACTAGAAGACCTATTTCTAGTGAATTCTATGATTCTCTTTTTTGTTTTGTTCTTCAATATTCATTAAATCTCATTTCCAGCAAATCAGAATGATTTCCTATTGTTCTCTGATGTATTAATTATCTTTACGAGGTCTTCCTTCCATTTTCTGGGGCTCCCCTCCCCTATTCATGGGACAGATGTTAGTGACCTTCCCTCACTCCCATCAGAAAACTGCTCAGCCTTCTTCAGAGAGTTGCTGACCACCTTTCTACATGATTTTAAAAACACCACAGAACGAAAAAAAAAAAAAAATCAAGCTAATAAAAATGAAGCTTAGGGGCTAGAGAGATGGCTTAGTGGTTAACTGCTTGCCTGTGAAGCCTAAGGACCCCGGTTTAAGGCTTGATTCCCCAGGACCCACATTAGCCAGATGCACAAGGGGGTGCACGCATCTGGAGTTCGTTTGCAGTGGCTGGAGGCCCTAGCATGCCCATTCTCTCCCCCCCCCCTCTCTCTCTCCCTCTTTCTCTGTCTGTCACTTTCAAATAAATAAATAAACCTAAAACAAAAAAAATAAATTTAAATGAAGCTTCATTCTTTATTTAAACATATAAATAAATTAAAGATTTCTGGTCTAATCTTCTTCTTGAGAAAAGATCGTGTTTTCTTGAAGATCTAAGAAACAGAATGTAAAGTCACTGCAGAGGGCAAGTCGTATTTCTCTTCGACTTTCCATTACCTCTTAAACAATAATGGGAACGCACTGAGAGGAGAAGCTCTCACTGAAACAATAAACGGCCCCTAAAGAACTGCAAGACCCCTGAGGAAATTGCTATTAATTTTTTCATTCACCGTGTTAGCAATAAAAATCTCAGAGTCACTAAATTAAAATGAGATCTCTAGAGTCAGGGGCACTTGCATTGCAAAAAGTCCCAGAGGTCTACTCGCTGACAATATTTTGGTCATTTTCGTGAATGATTATTTTGAAAGATAAATACCAACAGTTCAGAAACTTTCTAAGAGAATATGAAGAAAAACTTTCAAAGAATCTTGGCAAGTCTGAATTCCTTTTCAAGGTTATTTGAAAATTTGAGTTGTGTCAGAAAGAAACAAAGCTCCCCCCCGCAAAAAAATGAGAAAACTAAAACAACAAGGAAAAAATACAGAATACAATTAATTGTGTACTCCTAACAGAGAAGCTGTGAGTATGGCATAATTCAGAGAATGCCTGCATAAAAGTGACTAGGGGGGGCAGGAGAGATGGCTTACCAGTTAAGGCGCTTGCCTGCAAAGCCAGAGGACCCAGGTTCAACTCCCCAGGACCAAGTAAGCCAGATACACACGGAGGAGTTCGTTTACAGTGGCTACAGGCCCTGCCGTGCCCATTCTCTCTCTGTCTCCTCTCTATATCTCTCTCTACTTGCAAAGAAATAAATAAAAAATAAAGTGACTAGGTACACCAGAGTCTGTTCTAATTAAAATTATTTTCTCCAAGAACTCCTGACATAGATCTTATTTATTTAGGTTAATTCACCAATGCCTATAAACATAACTCAGAAAAAGATAACACAGTGTGAACTGAACCGTCCCCCCCCAAAAAATACCATTTTTTTTTTAAATCTTTTTTTTTTTAATTTTTTATTTATTTATTTGAGAGCGACAGACATAGAGAGAAAGACAGATAGAGGGAGAGAGAGAGAATGGGTGCACCAGGGCTTCCAGCCTCTGCAAACGAACTCCAGACGCGTGCGCCCCCTTGTGCATCTGGCTAACGTGGGACCTGGGGAACCAAGCCTCGAACCGGGGTCCTTAGGCTTCACAGGCAAGCGCTTAACCGCTAAGCCTTCTCTCCAGCCCCATTTCTTTTATTTATTTATTTCATTTGCTTGTTCTCTTTTTGTGCCAAAGGGGGAAGACACCAAGCATATCTGATGAGACATCATAATGAGTCCAGCAAAGGACAGTAAAGGACACAGTTCCAGTCAATATTCTGTGACATAATACTCAGTTGATCCCATTAATCCCTTCATTTGGGAAACGGAAGGAGGATTCACCATGAGTTGGAGGCTGCTTGAGCTACAGAGTGAATCCCAGGTCAGTCTGGGCTAGGGACTGCCTGGAAAAAAAGAAAAACCAAACTCAGTAGTTAAACAACTTTCCATCTGCCTCAACTTCCCCTTTCGTTTTATAAAACAGGAGTAGTTACAACTTTCTAAGCTCACAAGGAACTGTGAAAATACAGTTTTTTTTGTTTGGCTTTTCAAGGTAGAGTTTCATTCTAGCCCAGGCTAACCTGAAATTCACTATGTAATCTCAGAGTAGCCTCGAACTCATGGCGATCCTCCTACCTCTACCTCCTGAGTTCTGGGATTAAAGGTGTGTGCCACCATGCCCGGCAAAATACAGTCATATTTTTGACAGATTCTAACATTTCATTCACAAAGTAAAATACTAAGGAATATGGAGGCTGGGGAGAAGGTCTAAGCAGTAAAGAGCTTGCTGAACAAGCATGGATTTGGACTTAATCCCCAGAACCCACATAAAAACACCAGATGTGAGCCAGGTAGTGGCGTACGCCTTTAGTCCCAGCACTCTGGAGGCAGAAGTAGGAGGACCGCTGTGAGTTCGAGGCCAGCCTGAGACTCCATAGTGAATTCCAGGTCAGCCTGGGCTAGAGTGAGGCCCTACCTCGAAAAAACAACTGGTGTGATGGTATGTGCTAGTAATGCCAGTGCTGGGAAGGCAAAGACAAGCAAACCCCTGGGCTTGCTGGGCAGCCAGTCTAGCCTACTTAGTAAGTCCCAGTCCAGTGAGAGACCCGACCTCAAGAAAGGTTTACAGGTTTCGCCGGGGGTGGTGGCGCACGCCTTCAATCCCAGCACTCGGGAGGCAGAGGGAGGAAGATCGCCATGAGTTCAAGGCCACCCTGAGACTCCATAGTGAATTACACATCAGCCTGGGTGAGAGTGAGACCCTACAGTGAAAAAAAGAAAGGTATACAGGTTTGGAAGTAGCAACTCCTGAAGTTGCCCTCTGACCTGCCCCCTCACATGCACGCATGCACAAGGACACGCATGTTGCACCCTCATACACACACACACGAAAACATAAATTAAGGGATAATTTTGAGATAGAGGGGGCAAGAGGTAACAATGTCAAAAAAAAAAACATTAAAACAGGATGTGAATGTTAATATAAATATACGAACTTAACTTTCTACAGCTGGAATCTTATGGCTGCTGGTGGGGGTGGGGACACCATCCAGAGCACACTAGAAACCTTTAGACAGTTCATGGCGCCTTGAGCTGGGAAACTTCATCTCTGGACTTACTCTTTTCCTTTATTACTTTATCCAGAGATGCTGGAAGCAAACACAGCATCATCACATTTCTTACTTTTCCACAGACATTGAGAAGCTTTACATGCAGAGTCACTAAGTTCCATGCTCCTCCCAAGAGTGATTCAGGAGCAGCAAATATATCTGTCTTGAAGCGGGACGAGTTGGAAAGAATAGAAGAAGATCAAAGATGGTGATAGAGGGGATTATGACCAGGGTACATTGTGTATATGTATGGAGACTGTCAACAAAAAGGATTTTTTGGTTTTTTTGCTTCTAAATAGTTTATGTTTAAAAACATCTACCTTCCAATACTTTTTTTTAACAGTTAATTTACCTATTTTATTTATTTATTTGATACACAGAGAGAGTGAAAATAGGCAAGCCAGGGCCTCCAGCTACTGCAAATGAACTCCAGATGCATGCGCCACCATGTGCATCTGGCTTATGTGGGACCTGGAGAATTGAAACGGGGTCTTTAGGCTTTGCAGGCATACACCTTAACCACTAAGCCATCTCTCCATCCCCCTTCCAGTACTTTTAATATGCCACTGATTAATTATATTAATTGGATAAAAATTCAACACCAATGCACAATGGTATTTACCCCTACCCAAACTTAATTATCTTGAAAAGTTAGATCCAAGCTGGATGTGGTGGCACACGCCTTTAATCCCAGCACTTGGCAGGCAGAGGTAGGAGGATTGCCATGAGTTTGAGGCCACCCTGAAACTACATAGTGAATTTCAGGTCAGCCTGGGCTACAGTGAGACCCTACCTTGGAAAAAAAAAAAAAAAAAAGATCCATAATTGTACACCACAAAAGTAGAATAGTTTAATAGGTTGATATTGTATATATGTAAGTACAATGATTGAGATGGGGAGGTAATGGGGAAAGTGTCAGGAGGGGGAGGGAAGGAATTACCATGGGATATTTTTTATAATCATGGAAAATGTTAATAAAAATTAAAAATATGTTATAAAAAGTAGAATAGTTTATACGTTACACCACTGTGCTTTTTTTTTCTTTTTTTTTTTTTTTTTTTTACCCTGGAGACCCTCCTCAGTGGGGTTACGGTATTCACTGTGGGGTCATGAAGACCTCAGTCATTTGCTGGGCAGTAGGAGGGACCATGCCTCAGGATATTCCTACCCACTCTGTGGCTCTTCCAATCTTTCCTTCCCCTCTTCCACAATGTTCCTGAGCCAGGGCAGGCCTGTTGGCAGTCTAATTTTGTGTTGAGATCTCTGTAGACTCTGGGTTTCTGTTTTGACAGGTTTAGATTGATCACTGTGTTTGTCACCATCAACCTGGGGCTGGCTGTCAGGCTAGCGGTAAGAGCAGTGTTCATGATGTCGCTTCCCCTGCAACATCTCCTGGGCCCTGGCAGATGTGGTAGAGGCAGCAAATCTCATGGTGGGCATTCAGCTAACTTCTTATCCTATTGGTAGATCTTGGTTATTTTCTGTTTGCTCTGCCACCTGTAAAATAAAGCACATTCTCCAAACAAGAGTGAGGGCAGGGCTGGAGAGATGGCTTAGCGATTAAGGCACTTGCCTACAAAGCCAAAGGACCCAGGTTTGATTCCCCAGGACCCAGATAGGCCAGATGCACAAGGAGGTGCATGCATCTGGAATTCGTTTGAAGCAGCTGGAGGCCCTGGAGCATCTATTTTCTCTCTCTCCCTTCCTATTTTTCTCTGAAAAAAAAAAATGAAAAGAAAATATTTAATTTTTTTTCTTTGTTTATTTTTATTTATTTATTTTAGAGTGACAGACAGGGATAGAAAGAGGCAGAGAGAGAGAGAGAGAGAGAGAGAGAGAGAGAGAGAGAGAGAAAATGGGTGTGCCAGGGCCTCCAGCCACTGTAAACGAAATCCAGAGGTTTTACACAGGTCAACAAGCTCATCAAGGTGTATCTGGGATTATTTCTAGCAAGAAACTAAGTAGATACCTTCTTTTGCTTATCTAAAGAATCTCACTTCCAGGACTGGAGGGATGGCTTAGCGGTTAAGGCCCTTGCCTGCAAAGTCAAAGGACTCAGGTTTGATTCCCCAGGACCCACATAAGCCAAATGCACAAGGTGGTGCATGTGTCTGGAGTTTGTTTGCAGCAGCCGGAGGCCCTAGTGCACCCATTCTCTTTCTCTCTCAAATAAATAAAATAATTTTTTAAAAAATCTCACTTCTATGATAAGCATTTTGCGGTATTAAATAATAACTCAAAGAAATTGCAGTCAATATCTATTGTTGAGTATCTACCTCCAAAAATATGACATGTTGAGTAACACTAGCTCCCATTTTCTCGAAGGCAGGAATTTGGACATGATTTATCTGGTCATCTGGTCATGATCTTTCACGGGGCTTTAGTAGTTCTCTACCGGGTTTGGTGGTACATGCCTTTTACTCTTAGCATTCACTGGAGAGGCTGAGGTAGAATTGCTGTTGACTTGAAGGCCAGTCTGGGGCTACAGAGTAAGTTCCAAGTCACCCTTAAAAAGCAGCACAAGCCGGGCGTGGTGGCGCACAGGCCTTTAATCCCAGCACTCGGGAGGCAGAGGTAGGAGGATCGCCACGAGTTCAAGGCCACCGTGAGACTACAGAGTTAATTCCAGATCAGCCTGGACCAGAGTGAGACCCTATCTCAAAAAGCCAAAAAAAAAAAAAACAGCACAAACTCTCCTAATTATTCTCATCTGTCGCATTGGCTGGGGAGCGGCGTGCTCCACGGTTACTCGGTGGTCACCGGCAGCGTTCACTGCAGGCCACTGGATTGACAGCATCAAGTTCACCGTGGTTCTCGGTTCATCTGGAGCCACGACCCTTTAGTTGCTTTCTTTTTTTTTTTTTTTTTTTTTGTTCATTTTTTATTTATTTATTTGAGAGCGACAGACACAGAGAGAAAGACAGATAGAGGGAGAGAGAGAGAATGGGCGCGCCAGGGCTTCCAGCCTCTGCAAAGGAACTCCAGACACGTGCGCCCCCTTGTGCATCTGGCTAACGTGGGACCTGGGGAACCGAGCCTCGAACCGGGGTCCTTAGGCTTCACAGGCAAGCGCTTAACCGCTAAGCCATCTCTCCAGCCCTTTAGTTGCTTTCTTATCACTCCCCAACATAGCTCTGCACGCTGTCAAAGCAGGTAGGTAAAGGAAACAAGACAGATCTGTCCAGAGGAAGATTATATATGTCTTATAACCTCATGATAGAAATGGCATTACTCAGGGCTGGAGGGATGGCTTAGCAGTTAAGGCGTTTGCCTGCAAAGCCAAAAGACTCAGGTTCGATTCCCCAGGACCCACATTAGCCAGATGTACAAGGGGGCACATGCGTCTGGAGTTCGTTTGCAGTGGTTCAAGGCCCTGGCACGTCCATTCTCTCTCTCCCCCCTCTCTCTCAAATAAATAAATAAATAAATAAAATATTTTTAAAAGATGTTTTTAAGAAAGCGACATTATTTTTTTTTATAATTTTTATTTATTTATTTGAGAGCGACAGACACAGAGAGAAAGGCAGATAGAGGGAGAGAGAATGGGCGCGCCAGGGCTTCCAGCCTCTGCAAACGAACTCCAGACGCGTGCGCCCCCCTGTGCATCTGGCTAACGTGGGACCTGGGGAACCAAGCCTCGAACCGGGGTCCTTAGGCTTCACAGGCAAGCGCTTAACCGCTACACCATCTCTCCAGCCCAAGAAAGCGACATTATTTGAATGTGGCCATGGCATAGCAAATGGCAAGAACTATGGCAGCTACTGCAGAGACTGCCTACACACTCACCAATTAAGCTAGACTGGCCAGCCGGTGAGCTCCAGGGACCCTCCCGCCTCTACCTGCCCAGCCCTGGGATGGGGGGGGCACCACCACGCCCAGCGTGTTAGGTGGATAGTGGAGACCAAGTTCAAGTCCTCATGCTTCCACACACGCACTTTCACCACCAAACTCCCTCGCCTGCCCTCTGGTTCAATACGGTGGCTCCGGGCTTCTCACGCTTGTAAAGCTCAACACCCGTTCTCTTGCCAACCACAGCCCAGACAACCCTCCCTCTGAGAGTTCACCAACACTGTCAAGTTTCTACGTACTTACACGGCTTTCAGTCACATAGTGACCAAGTGACTAATGTTCTGGAGTGACTGCCTTACCTCCTTTCCCATCACCCCCAGATCTCTTCAAAGCAAGAGCCATATTTGTTTGGGGTTTTTTATTTTATTTATTTGAGGGGGGGTCAGATAGAGAGCGAGAGAATGGGTGCACAGGGCCTCTAGCCACAGCAAACGAATTCCAGACACAAGCACCACCTTGTGCATCTGGCTTTATGTGGGTACTGGGGAATCAAATCTGGGTCCTTAGGCTTTGCAGGCAAGCGCCTTAACTGCTGAGCCATCTCTCCAACCCAAGAACCATGTTTTTCTGTTTAAATTCAGTGGGCTTCCTACTCACAGAAGGATCTGGGTGAACTATTTTTTAATGCTCTTAATTATTTATTAGAGATTAAGAGAGAGAGAGAGACTGAGCATGGGCATTCTAGGGTCTCCTGCCACTACAAACTCTCGACACATGTGTCATTTTGTGAGCCTGGCTTTATGTGGGTACTGGGGTATCAACCCCGGGTCACCAGACTTTACAACCAAGCACCTTTAATCACAAAGCCCTCCTTCAAGCTCCCTGAGTGAACATTTTACTAATAGACAAAAGTTTAAAATTGCAAGGGAAGCATAAATGTTAGAAGAAAGATGGTATCATTTGCTACTGAGAGTTATATAATATCCTCAAAGCATCAAATAAAAATTTCCTTAAGTAATCTTTTATGGGATAATATGGGGGGTCAATGAATTAAAAGTACCAAGGGTCAGAAAGTTCAGTATGAGGAAATATGGAGACCAAACGAATTTCCACCTGGGTCTCTGGCCCTGGGCTGGTTATCATTTTCTTTCCCTGGACTCTTTATTTGCATGAGGAGAGCCTTGGCTATGTTATAAGAGTGTAAAAGATATATAAGTGACAGGGGCTTGGAATTATTTGTGCTTGTTTTTGTTTTGGGGTTTTTTGGTTTTTGTTTTTTTGGCTTTTGGAGGTAAGGTCTCCCTCTAACCCAGGCTGACCTGGAATTCACTATGTAGTCTCAGGGTGGTCTTGAACTCACGGTGCTCCTCCTACCTCTGCCTCCCAAGTGCTGGGATTAAAGGTGTGTGCCACCACGCTGGGCAGAAATAGCTTCACATTTTGTCCAAGATACTATGAATTTGTCCACATTATGAACTTGCCTTCATAATGATATTAAATGCTAGGTTTTAGGAAGAAACTCTTGTTTTTAGACATCATAGAAGAAAGGAAAATATAATTTATAACTCCCTCAAAATCCAAATTCAAAGGAAATATTGTATCAGCCATACTTAGTAACTGGTAAGACCAGTTGTCCTAAATACTAGTATATCAAACAATTGTCAAAACAGGTAATTTTGCCAGGCATGGTGGTGCATGCCTTTAATCCCAGTGTTCGGGAGGCAGAGGTAGGAGGATCGCCATGAGCTCAAGACCATCCTGAGATTCCATAGTGAATTCCAGGTCAGCCTGAGCTAGAAGGAGACCCTACTTTGAAAAAACAAACAAAAAAAAAGTAATATTAACACATGGGAAGCTTAACTGAAGGGACAGCCAGAAGCATTACATAATAAGCAATTCTGATTAAGCCATTGCAAGCAAAGTCCAGGAACATGTCAGTGATGCACCTAAAATCATTAGAATGCTTCTACTTTTACTAAAAAAAATATGTAGCTGTGGGTCTGGAGAGATGTCTCAGTGTTTAAGACACTTGCTTGCAGAGCCTAAAGGCCCAGGTTAGATTCCCCAGTACCCACGTAAAGCCTGATGTTCACAGGGGCACATGCACCGGAGTTCATCTGGAAAGGTAGGAGGCCCTGTAGTTCTCTCTCTCCCCTCCCTACAAATAAATATATAAATATATAATAAATATATATAAATATAAATATGGTTCAATTTCATGTTTGTCTACATTCACAATTTTCTCCAAGGGACTCTTCTCCACAAAGAAATGACCTCATTCTAGCAGGCTTCACTGTTATTTTTTGGGGGGGTTGGGTTTTTGTTTTTTTTTTTTTGGATATGGACAAATCTCACTTTAATTGAAAAGCCATCATTTACAGCACATTCAGCAGAGAACACGCAGGGCCCTTGCTGGCTTCTGAACATAAGAATACATAAATGTCCTTTGTGTGCAAGCACATTCCACAGGAAAACCACCCACCTCCTCCTCCCAGACATTTTAAAGGATCATTAGCCATGTTTAGAAATTCAAAAAGTAAGAAGTACCTTGCAGGACAGGATAAAAACCTTCTCCCATATTTTTAGGCAAACAAGTATGGGTAATTCTACCTGATGGGGAGACTAAGCAGGGCGTGCACACTGGCTTTCCGCTACCAGACGCCCAGCTCCTTGTCTGCTGACATCCAGTCGTCTCAGCAGAGCGAGTGGAGAAAATCTCTAACCAGCAAATTCAAAATGCCTCAGAACTTAGGGACAGGAAGGAAATTCCTATAACATACACGGAAGGGCTCCTGTTTACCTAGCGCAATTAATATTCTTGTTTTCACAAGGGATTGTTCTATGTACTGGAGCGGTTTAAGAAGAGTATTGTCTAATTTTTATTTCATTTTACCCTTACAAAAGAGACAGAGGGAAGAGAAAGAAAGTGTGACTCTGCGGACTCAAGAGCCACACAAAAGCTCCGTGGTGTCATTGCTAGTGGCATAAACCAGAACATCAGAGGAGCTTCTGCCACTGACATACCCGTGGCAGCTCCAAATGCAGCTAATCAAGGAACCCTTGAATGTCAAGGTAATGCTGATAGACAGAAGGATGCCAGGCAGGTCGGGTTCACCTACATGATCTCATCCCTGCAAGCAAAGCCAGGCAGAGGCTGCCTTACGTACTCCTGAATGGAGTTTGGATCTGCAAGCGCAGTGATGGCCACCAAGGTGCTCAGGGCAAAACTGAGGATCTGGTAACGGAAGAACCAGATGATCAGGGCCGAGCGTTGCCCGTGTGCTCCGTAAGCAGCCCTAGCACAAATCAGGATCATGGGAAGGGACATCGCAGCAGCAATACGCATGTTGGCATCTCCATGAACTCAGAGTCCCCTCTGAGCTCAGAACTTGAAAAGGGACACTGGCTTGGATGAGCCAGCGTGCTCGGTAAAGCCAACAGGAACCCAACAGTGCTGATGCTCAGGTGACACACGGAGCAGGATGGTGGCAGTGGGGCCCGGGCAGAGCTGCGTCCAGGGGCGACCATCTTCATGGCTCAGGCCACTCGCATGCGAGTTTGCGCCCAAGTTTTATATTTATTTAGAGAGAGGAAGAAGCAAATAGAGGGTGAATGGGTGTGCCAGAGCCTCCAGCCACTGCAAAGGAACTCCAGAGGCATGGGCCACCTTGTGCCTCAGGCTTACGTGAGTACTGGGGAATCGAACCTGGGTCCTTAGGCTTCACAGGCAAGTGCCTTAACTGCTAAGCCATCTCTCCAGCTTGCTCACTCATGCCCCCCCCCCTCTCTCTTTTCTCCATGGGATACCTTCTACCCTGTTATGATATAAAGACAAGACCCCCATCAGATGTAAGTCACTCACACATGGACATCCTAGCTTCTAGAATGCTGAAAAATAAACTTCCTTATAGATTTTTCAGACTTGGAAATTCTGTTATACCAAGACAAAAGTTAGAGACTGTACTAAATTTAGCTTACAAAAAATTTTCATTCATATTGATGCCCCAGGGAAAAATAGCTCCAATTCATATAACAGATGGTCAGTCACTTTATGACATTTTACAATGTTGAAATTCAAAAGCAGTTTACTTTCATCGCTAATAACAACAAAAATGATGGGTGTATAGGTCCAAGATTTAAAACAAAATCATCCCAACTACATTACTCATAATATGACAATTGCAACAAACTCAAGACGAAATGGAAATTTTTTTTATATTCTACATTTTACTTTTAGTTTTTCAAATACAAATCAAAATATATTTTTGTTGCATATCAATTTAACAAGCCTGACACTCTTTATTACAAGGTGAATCAATATAGACACTTTTGTTATTTCTTTTTCAAAAATGATACATCTTGTTTTGAGCCAAAAAGGTACATGGGTACACAGGCTATTGTTCTTCATTATATTAAAGAGTATACCCTCCAACTCAAAATTTGGTCCACTAAAATATATAATTTCTTCCTGTAACAAAAAGAAATTAACCTCATAGTTGAAAAAAAAAATATTTAGCATAGGCCTCTGAGTGAGCTTGAAATATAAGGTAGGCTTTGTTTCAACTGTATGAAGGAATCCAGAATCTACCCAGAGCCATGTGACAGAACAGCCATTGCTTGTTCTGATCCTGAAGGGCAGAAGGTGCTTTAGACTCACAACAACCACAGGATCACTTCCTCAAAATTAACTATATGATAACCGTAGAACAAGCTCTCCAGTTACTCAATGCTTGGAGAGGGAGTTAGAAGTTTAGAACAAGTATTGCAGGGACAACACAAACGTGTTTGTAACATTTTGAAGATTAAAGAACATGTCATCCTTTATACACGATGCCTTATGCACGAGGACATTAGTTTCAGGACACGGGGACAACAAAACATACGAAGAACAAACTCTAGCTGTTTAGTCTTCCACCATTCTCTTGAGTATTAAACCCAGGCCACCTTTAGCCACTTGCAGGGCTGTCTTTTCTTCTTTATTCTCAATGTGAATACTTGCTCCATGGGACGCCAGCAGTTTTGCTTCTTCTACTCTCTCCTCGTCACAGGCTAAGTGTAGAGGAGTGTTACCCTCAGTGCCTTGGATGGTTGTGGATGCTTTGTAGTACAGAAGGATATGAATCATCTTCAAGTTACCCTTGGCCGCTGCCCGGTGCATTCCTGTAGCCTCATAATGGCCCTTCGCATCTGGATCAGCCCCACCTTCTAGTCACATGACAGCAATCTCATGTCTGTTTTTTGAAGCTGCGTAACGGAGTGGAGTGCAGCCATTTTGATTGACAGCGTTTACTTGTGCACCTTTGCCCAGAAGGGCTTTTCAATTTCATCCCGGCCAGCAGAAGCAGCAATATGAAGAGGAGACCAACCTGCATCGTCTTTATCATTCACTGGCACTCCAAGTTGCAGCAAGAATTCAACAGTTTCTGTATGTGCAGCGGAGCATGCCCAGTGCAATGCAGTTCTGCTGTCCTGGTCAGTTCTGGAAGCCTGGGATTTATTGGCCAGGATGCGCTCCTTCGACTCCTCTAATTTCCCGCTGTGGGCCAGGTCGCAGACCACTAGGTTAGACACACACCCTCCATTTCGCTTTCCGGGGACTCAAGCACCAACCGCCTCACAACACCAGCTCCCGCTGCCAGTAAAAATAGCTAGAGCTCCGCCAATCACCAACTGTCCTGCTTCCAGTGCTTCTTTTCTCATAGCTTGACGCTTCTAGGAAAATGTTTTCTGATGAATGAAACTATCATGTTAAGTGAAGTTAACATAGGTCTTGAGATTTTTTTTTTAATTGAGTTAAACAGCAGATAATAATAAAAGATAATCTTGGGCTGCAGAGATGGCTTAGCGGTGAAAGCACTTGCCTGCAAAGCCTAAGGACCCATGTTCAATCTCTCTCCAGATCCCACATAAGCCAGACGCAAAAGGTGAGGCAAGCACAAGGTCACATATGCACACTAGGTGGCACAAGCATCTGGAATTTGATTGCAGTGGCTGAAGCCCTGGTGTGCTAATTCAATCTCTCTCTCTCTCTCTCTCTCTCTCTCTCTCTCTCTCTCTCTCTCTCTCTCTCTGAAAACAAAGATTATTTTAAGTGAGTATGGGGCAAAAAGTGCATGCCACAGTCCTCTCCTTCATTCCCAAGATTCTCTAACATATACTACCAAACTTTCCCAATGTGAGTTATTTTTTGTTTTGTGACAGCTTCAATTCTATTCTCCTGCCTCTGCTTCTTGAGTGCTGGAATTTACATGCATGTGTTGGCATGCTCTAATCCCTGTGTGATTTCCATGCTGCCTTTGGAAAGAGCTAGAACTCTGCTTAATTTCCTTCATAATACCAAACAATTGTTTCTGTTGCATTCATCTCTTCAATTCTGCAGCCAAAGAAAATGAATAAAGGTAAAATTCCCCAAGAAGAAAGGGACTCTCCAGAAAAAAAGACTTCATAAAAAGACATCAATTTTAAAGAAATCAAATATGTAGGCTTAGGAGTGGGTTTCTAACTCAAAACACTATCTCCTCAGTGGGGCATTGGACTACGTGCTGATTGATTGCTCCATTCAGCTTCAGATCAGAGGCTCAAGGCCGTGCTTCAGGCTGGCTGGCGTGCATGTATCCGAACTCATCTAGTATAAGGTCAATGAAGGATCCTGTAGACAGTCTTGCCTGCCTCCTATTCATTCCCATCAGTGAAACAATAAAAACTCCTTCTCAATGTTAGAACAAGTGCCTTTGGGTAGATCTCCATGATAAATAAGAAGCAAGTATGACCATTAAGTAGAAATAGTATAAATTTTATTCTAGAATCTGACCTTTTATGCAGCTAATATATGTTAAATAGCCCTAGAAACATTTTCTTTTATGTCTAAGAAGATAACTAGAATTTTCCAGGTCATGTATGTGTCAGGCATTGCGTTAAGTGCTTTGACATTTGACACGCTATTTAATTTAGTTCTTCTATCCCTATAGGGTAGGAATTTCATTCTGATTTTGCACAAGGAACCCCTGAACCTCAGAAAAGGGCAAAAGATAGATAGTGTAGAGAGTTGATGGTAATTTCTCAAGTCAGAATATGAATAAGATATAAGCTAACTTTTACTAGCCTGTATAAAAGCAGCCAGTTTGAATATGAGTAAAATAAATATTTTTAGATGAAAAAGCTGAAGAATTTAAATGTTTACTAAACAAATACAGAGTAAGTAAACCAAGGAGTAACTTAATCTGAAGATAGAATAAAAACAACTTCAAATATTCAGAAGGTTGTCACACAAAGGAACAGTGATTTATAAGTATTTCTCCAAAAGGCAGAACTTGAACAAAAGGGTAAATATAATCAGCCAATAAGTTATAGGATCGCAGCACAGAATGCGACATCTATCTTGTCTCCTTTGTCTACCACACTGGACATTAGACCATTCCCTTCCTCTGAAAGAAGACATTACAACTTCATACTCTCTGGGAAAGTCTTAAATAAGTTGCACTTTCATCACAAGCTTTCCACTGACAGCCATGAGTGTATTCACAGTGCTGGGGTTAAAAGATAAATATTAGAGCCAGGCATGGTGGCGCATGCCTTAAATCCCAGCACTCGGGAGGCAGAGGTAGGAGGGTCTCCTTGAGTTCAGGGCCACCTGAGACTCCATAGTGAATTCCGGGTCAGCCTGGGCTAGAGTGAGACCCTACCTCGAAAAACAAAATCAAAAACAAAAAAAACAAAAGATATAAAATTAACAAATTAATTTAGTGCAGAAATAGTCTCTTAATTACTCAGATCTATTTCAATATTCTATACTAATAATTCTCTGAGTTGATGAGAAAAGAAAGCATGTGTTTCAAAAAGGATGAGCCACAGTCCCTAGCAATCACATTCTGCTACGGGCACTGCCCCTCCAAACCCTGCCAAATCACTAGAACTATCAACAGATTGGACACAGTGTGTGTGGCAAGGGCAAGAAGATGGTTGACAACCACTGTTTTACAAAGAAAGCAAGAAAGCCACTCATTTTTAAAATTCATTTGTTTGTTCATTCATTCGTTTATTTTGGCATGTGTTGCAATTACCTTCTTGATGCTGTAGGAAAATAAAAAAAAAATCACCAGAAGCAGCTTAGGGGAGAAAAGGCTTTATTGCCAGCCCACAGTTCTGAGAAGTGTCCTCCTGTGGGGAAGGCGTGGCAACAGCAGATACCTGCGACCATCGCCACACATCAGCAGGGAAGCTCACTGGGACCCACCGCCAGCAACCACCGCCCCCAGCGAGGCTCCATCTCCCAAAGGCTCTACCAGCCGGGGGCTGTGAGGTGTCATCACAAACATGTGAGCGATACGGGCTGTTACACTCAAATCACCGCTGTGTGTGTGGGGGGGGTGCGGGGGGCGGGGGGGGCAGTCCATAGTGTATGCAGATGTGCGTGCAGATGCTCAGGCCCTGTGCACCTATGTAGAGACCTGAGAGGAACATTGGGTGGCCCCTCTGCTGCTCCTCCAGTTTCCTTGAGGCGGCCTCTCACTGAACCTGAAGCTGCCTTTTCCAGTCTTAATGAATCCCAGCCATCCCCCTGTCTCTGCTCCCGACAGGGCTGGGCTTACAGGTATGTGTGGCCATACTCAGCTTTTTACATGGGTGCTGGGGAGCGAACTCATGGTTTCAGGCCCTCTCTGGCCCTTGTATTTACATGACAAATGCTCATACCCCACTGAGCCATTTCTCCTGCCCCCAAAGAGCTCATTTTATGAGTTACCAGGAAATGTAAATTAGCCACATACTAATAGACTTGTAAGTATTATAAGATAAGAATTTCAACTATTCAATATCATATTTAAGGATAAAATACACACTTAATACTGTGTATTACATACATCAGTATTACTGTCCAATGTTCCTACCATCTCTGATCCCTGTACCAAATAATAATAGATTCCTGGCTGAGCGTGGTGGTGCACACCTTTAATCCCAACACTCAGGAGGCAGAGGTAGGAGGATTGCCATGAGTTCAAGGCCACCCTGAGACTAACTCCAGGTCAGCCTGACCTAGAGTGAGACCCTACCTTGAAAAGCCAAAATAATAATAATAGATACCTGCTTTACAAACCAGATGCAAACAAGATTTTAAAAATTCCCAGCGCAAGCCAGGCATGGCAGCACACGCCTTTAATCCTAATGCTCAGAAGACAGAGGTAGGAGGATTGCCATGAGTTCAAGGCCACCCTGGGACTACAGAGTGAGTTTGAGGTCAGCTTCGGGTACAGAGAGACCCTCCCTCAAAAAAAAAAATCACAATGTAATAAGTTGCCTTACATAATGAAAATAAGGCCATCTACGTATATAATGGAGTGTTGAGAGTATGTCATGTCAGAGGAGTGCTCTGTGCTGCAATATCCCTATCACACCTGCCAAGGCTCAGGGTCCATTGTGGAAGGGGTGGCGGAAAGAAGGTAAGAGCCAAAGGAAGAGTAGGACTCCTTTACAACATGCTCCCCCCAGACACAAAATGGCCTGGATACCCATGACTTCACAGTGCCTGACACTACCTACACAAGACCATCATAAGAGGAGGAAAAGATCATGACGTCAGAATAAAAGAGAGACTGATTGACAGGGGGAGGGGATATGATGGAGAGTGGAGTTTCAAAGGGGAAAGTGGGGGAGGGAGGGCATTTCCATGGGACATTTTTTACAATCATGGGAATTGTCAATTTAAAAAATTAAAAATAAAAATAAAGTATGTCACGGTGCATAAAACATTGTCCATCGCTGTTGGGAATTACCCTATTGCCTGCAGTATTCAGCTAAACGTGTTAACCTGACGTCCTCTGCACAGGGGCATTCCAGTGACAGGAAGGGCTCAAGGTGTGGATGTGGCAGGGGTATCTGGCCTCCCTCTTGCCCTGATGTGCACGTGAACAAGCATGCCTGGCCTTTCATTGAGTGGTTGGGTCATGTGCCCAGTGTGGGGAAGTTGGCAATACAGTGAGAGGAAGTGACAGCCGTCCTTGACACGCACTGCTGTCTCCGGGCACCTCTGTCATCTGCCTTAGTTGTCCCTGGTACCTCCGCGATACGATTCAACCAACCTGGCATCTTAATTTTTTTTTTCAACAATTTTCCTTTTGACATTTTCACTAGTGGAGTTGTCAAGCAACAACCCTTCCGTGATGACACTGTAGCCCGGGGCCCAAGGAGATCTCTACCTGCCCTTTCTCAGTTGCCAGCAATGACATTAAACACCCATCGCACCAGCAAAGGTTAAGGAATTGACAAGAGATTAGGAAGGGCAAGCGGTAACGTGGGCAGCAGCCCCTTCAGTAAGCTCCCGTAACATGAGCTTGTGAAAACCCTTGAAGCTTAAAAGTCAAGATTATGTAAGGGAATAGCACTCACACAGAGGATGAGTCGATGAGTCTTCATCAGCTGAATGTGGTGTCAAATTGGTATAGTCTAGGTCAAGCTAAGGATTCACAGAACAACAGTTTCTATCACGCTATGCTGTGCCTGAGACTCTGTGACTTACGAAGACATACAATATTTTCAAGGAGCTGGAGAGATTGCTCAGTGGTTAAGGCACTTGACTGCAAAGCCAAACAACCCAGGTTCAATTCCCCAGTACCCACATAAAAACCAGATGCAGGGCTGGAGGGATTGCTTAGCAATTAAGGCACTTGACTACAAAGCCAAACGACCCAGAATTGATTCCCCAGTACCCACGTAAAAACCTTTATATAAAATTAACAAATTGATTTACTACAGAAATAGTCTCTTAATTACTCAGACATATTTCAATATTCTATACTAATAATTATAATACACAGGGAGGTGCATGCATCTGGAGTTTGTTTGCAGCAGCTGGAGGCCCTGGTGTACCCATTCTCTTTGTCTTTCTCTCCAAAATAAATAAATGCTTTCAAAAAATGCTTTTGCTGGGCATGGTGGCACATGCCTTTAGTCCCAGCACTTGGGAGGCAGAGTTAGGAGAATTGCCGTGACTTAGAGGCCACCCTGAGACTACATAGTGAATTCCAGGTCAGCCTGGGCTATAGAGAGACCCTTCCTTGGGAAAAAAAAAAAAAATGCTTTCATTATTTGTCTTTCATAATTGCTACACTGTATCCAGCATCAGAGGAAAAAAAAAATAGCCAATAAGATACTAGCTTGTAACACTTACATGGTATCTTATGAGCTCTGGAAACCCAGCAAGATTCAGTGGATAAAGTTTAACAGGTAGCACAGTTCACACATACATCTTTGGTAATGAAAGGGTGACCGATTGTGATGGTGAAGACTATGGTAATAAAAAGTAGTGTGATGCTTCAGTTGCAGGACCCTGAGAAATCAAGCTACACAATCAACCTGATGTGATGCTCACCCGAGGGCAATAGTGGCACACAGCCATGGTGGGTAACCAACTGCTCTTGAATTGGCTAACGGATCCACTCAGTGGAAAGGAACCCATAGCTGGAACTGGGAAACAAGTCGCACCCTCCAAGGCTCAGGAACCACTGCAGAAGAGGTGGCAGAAAGATTGTAAGAGCCAAAGGAAGGACAGGAGCGCCGACAATACTGTCTTCCAGACACAACGTAGCCGTGGTACTTATGGCCTCACAGTGGCTGATACTACCAACACAAGACCCGCAAGATAGAAGGGGAAAAATTATGACATCAAAATAGAAGAGAGGGGCTGGGGAGATGGCTTAGCGGTTAAGCGCTTGCCTGTGAAGCCTAAGGACCCCAGTTCGAGGTTCGGTTCCCCAGGACCCACGTTAGCCAGATGCACAAGGGGGCGCACACGTCTGGAGTTCGTTTGCAGTGGCTGGGGGCCCTGGCGCGCCCATTCTCTCATAAATAAATAAAAATAAACAATTTTTTTTAATTTTTATTTATTTGAGAGCGACAGACACAGAGAGAAAGACAGATAGAGGGAGAGAGAGAGAATGGGCGCGCCAGGGCTTCCAGCCTCTGCAAACGAACTTCAGACACATGCGCCCCCTTGTGCATCTGGCTAACGTGGGACCTGGGGAACCAAGCCTCGAACCCTGGGGTCCTTAGGCTTCACAGGCAAGCGCTTAACCGCTAAGCCATATCTCCAGCCCCCAAACTTTTTTTTTTTAAAGAAGGGATTTAAAAAAAAAAAAAAATCTTCATAGAGAATTGCTTCCGCTCTCAGCAGCCGGTTCCTGAGCTGGGAAAGGCTTTGCCTCCTTTGGAGCGACCTAGTCTTTCTCGTGGGTAAGGGATCTGTGGGGACGATGGCACGTCTTGTCCTTGCTCTCTTGGGCTTCCTCTCGTCGACCGGATCCCCTCGGGGAGCAGCGCGGGCTTTCGTTCGCATCTCCCTCACCGCGCCCGGGTTCCTTCTGTACCGAGGGAAGCGCTTCGCGAGCATCTTCATCTTCTTCCAGCAACTGACCTCGCACCGTGACCCGGGAAGCGCGGGGCGCGGGGGTCGACAAGCGCCCACCCGCAGAGTTCACTGGCCGTCGCCGCTGCGGCGAGGCCCGCGGCCGGACAGCGGTGAAGGCACCGGGCGAGCGCGAGGCTGGCCACGCGGTCCACCGCAGGCCCCTCCGCCGGCCTTCGCAGCGCTCGTCCTTGCAAAGCCTCCAGAGAGGCCTGCGGGCCAGCAGCGGGCCAGGACCACAGGCCGCAGCATAATGCGTATTCTGGTAATTCATGTGCATATGCCGCGCAGACTGTTAGACCCCTTCCATAGGGTCGCAGGCAGCCTGACAAATGATACCTTGGTCAGCCAGGCTAGCCATCACCCTGCATCTGGGCGAGTTGTGTTTACTTTTGTCTTGGATCACCAAGCGTTCATGAGCATAGCAGTCAGTTTGACCATTTGGTATCTCTTAAAGGAGGCCTTGTTCTTGACAACTTTAACACACCCCATCCTGTGAAAGAGAGACCTGCGCCTGTGGCTCCACACACGCCTCATCTTTGCCGCATTTATTTTTGTTCTAAGTCTAGCCATCAACCTTAATTCTCTCGCATTTGTATATTTGCTTTCAAATTCTTCAAGCAAACATGTTACAGATGGCTGGGTTCGTAGTCTGTCTCCTAAATCGCAAGTTTTTGTAATGGTTCTGCTTGGATTGAAAGTAAAATGAGGGGGCTGGGGAGCTGGCTGGGCGATGTAGGGTACTTGCTTGCAAAGCCTGCTGGCCTGGGTTGGATTCCCTAGGGCCCACGTAAAGCTAGACGCAAGGTGGTGCACGCATCCAGAGTCTTTCAATCGACTTTGAAGGCCTGTCCGCGCTGTCTTCCAATCTCTCTCTTCCGCTCCTGGTGTCCCCTCATCTCTGCCTGGACGCGTGTGAGCGGTCTGCCCTCCCCTCTCACCCACTCTGGCTGGACATGGGGGGGGTCTTGTTCTGGGTGGTCTTCTGCTTGCCTCTGTTTTATGCTTGGGGTAACTTCTCTCTTCAGTCGCATGTATAATTTCCCCTGCTCTCTGAATCGACCACTGCGGGTCTCCCTCACACTCTGGATCTACAACGTGCTGTCTTCCCTAACTCTAGGCCCCTTCCCTGTGTAATTGCTCTGCATTTGGTGTAACCGTGGGTGAAACCATCCCCGCTCTCATTTCTCGTTGGCGTTTCTTGGTCTCTGCTTTGCTATTTTCCCTCTGCTACGTCAGCTCCCACCGCTTGCCCTTCTAACCTCCTTCCATGGAGAAGCACAGGCGGGTGCTGGGTGTGTTCCGCCTCACCCTCTCCACACGAGCTCCTAGGTTCTATCTTCCGCATGCTTGTAGCTCTACTCCCGCCTTTTCCTAAAAAGAACTAACTTTCTCTTAAATGAACCTTATGAACTTATGAACCATGCTTTTTCCACATGGGTGCCTGTTTCCTGCCTCCCGCGTGTTTATGACTCGGTCCTAGCTTTCTTCCTAGATTCCAGTTTCCTTTAAATAAACCCCACAATTTGTGATCCCCCAAATAAACTTAATAATTCACAATTTATCCTTCTTGAGTATGTCTTTATTAATTCTATGTTAAAGATGGGACAGGACCCAAAATTGGGATTCATAAACTTGGGGGATCTCTCCTGGACCCCAAAATCCTGCATCAGCAATACACACCTTTAATTCCAGCATTCATGAGGGAGAGGTAGGAGGATCACTGTGAATTAGAGGCCATCCTAGGACTACAGAGTGAGTTCCAGGTCAGCCTGGGCTAAAATGGGACGCTACCTCCAAAAAAACCAAGAAATAAAGAAGAAAGTCCAAGTCAGGCGTGGTGGTGCACACCTTGAATCCCAGCACTCGGGGGGGGCAGAGGTAGGAGGATGCCGTGAGTTCAAGGCCACCCTGAGACTAGATAGTGAATTCCAGGTCAGCCTGAGCTAGAGTGAGACCCTACCTCGAAAAGAAGAAGGAGAAGAAAAAGGAAGAATAGGAGGGGGCGGGCTGGAGAGATGGCTTAGCGGTTAAGCGCTTGCCTGTGAAGCCTCAGGACCCCGGTTCGAGGCTCGGTTCCCCAGGCCCCACGTTAGCCAGATGCACAAGGGGGGGCGCACGCGTCTGGAGTTCGTTTGCAGAGGCTGGAAGCCCTGGCGTGCCCATTCTCTCTCTCTCCCTCTATCTGTCTTTCTCTCTGTGTCTGTCGCTCTCAAATAAATAAATAAATAATTTAAAAAAAAAAAGAATAGGAGGGGGAGGGGAGGAGAAGGAGAAGAAGAAAGTCCATCTGAAGCTGTGCTCACCCTATTCTGTGAGCAGCTGGTAACTTACTGGGCGAAAACCTGGCCTGATGCCAGGCGTGGTGGCACACACCTTTAATGCCAGCACTCGGGAGGCACAGGTAGGAGAAACATTGTGAGTTCAAGGCCACCCTGAGACTCCATAGTGAATTCCAGGTCAGCCTGTGCTAGAGTGAGAGCCTATGTTGAAAAAATTTTTTTAAAAACTGGCCTGAACCTGCTATGCTAATGTACCATTAGCTCTGGCGGCAGGTACTATAATGCTGTCTACTTTGGGCTCTGCGCCAGAGCTTCACATGTCAAGATCAGCCTGGACAACATCTGAGAACTAATTTATTTATAGCTCCCTCCTCCCCCTAATCCATTTCTATTTGTCTTCCAAGTACCTGGTTTTAGCAAAAACACAGAATAAAATAAAAATATTTTGAAGCAAAAAAAGAAAGCAAAACTAGGATATATGCAAATCTTTTCTCTTTGCTTGGCCTGTCTTCAATATTTATTCATTGCTAAGCCAACCCTTAAAAAAAAAAAAAACATACAAAGTATCACACTCACAAAAAAATGAAATTATGCATGATTTTATAGCCAATCAAATTAAAAAGTTAAATCACTTTGTTCCCTTTCTCTGATTTATCTTCCAAAGAAGATTTAGCAATCTTGACAAAACAGCCACCAACCACCAACTTAGATTTCATCTGATTTAAGAGTCTCCATGTAGCTCACAAGTGACAAAGATGCATGATTTTTGGATATTCATTCTAAAAGGGAAAGAATGCCATGGAAAAGAATTTTGAAAGACTTTGAGGTACGATCCAGAGCGCAGCTGACTGATGGAGGATGCATCCCATCCAGACCCTTCTTCGTCCTCTCTCTTGCTGATGTACGGCTCCCAAACACCTGCTCCCTCCTCTCACTCCTGGACTGTCCCCTCCGTGAGCAGCTATGCTGGCTAAAGCTAAAATGCCGCGATGATGGATCGCAGCCAGACCAAGCCTTCAGAGTTAGGTGCCTGTGATCTGTCATGAGGTGAAAATCTGCCTCTCACTGGGTCTGGGAAAGATAAATAAGGAAGACAAAATTGCACTTCATTTTACATCCTGCTTTAGCCAAATGAACACGCAAGCTTCTTAGAGCCAGGGTGAGATGTCATGGGACTCAGTGTAGCCTGTGAGTTATTGAAGTGAGCCCGCTTAGGTCCCCTAACTCCGCCCGCCCCCACCCCCAGCCCCTCTTGCTTTTTTCGGGATTTTCAGACGCAACAAAGACACCTAAAAGTACCTAGGACCATTAAACTTAAACTCTATTTTATATTTGTTCTCTTCACGCCTGAACCCTCAACCTGGTCCGCCTCTCCCCAAATGCACCCAGAGCCTAAGCCAAGGTGCTTGCTCTGGTTCCTTTCACATGATGATACAATTTCGCTTCCAGAAGGAGCCCTGAGGAAAAGCACTTTCTGGTTCCTTTATCTCCAGTGAATATCAAATCATATTTCACCACATAAAAGTTACAAAGACTTTATCAGCTTTATTAAAGCTGTAAATTTTGTTTTTAAAACCTGCCAGTGCCCATGTTCCTGGAATCCTCTAAGAGCAAATTAACTTCTGGCTCCTTGATTCTCAGCTCTCTCTCCCAACTGGCCAGACAAGACCCTGTGCATGGAGCACCCAGGGGAATTGTCCTGTGATTCAAGACAGCTTGGTGGCATTTCCGTTTACACTGTCTGGATTTATACTTGGTAAAAAGCTGTAACTCCAGACAAAAAGAAATACAGCACATCTAAGCACTGCACGCCAGGCCAGGTTGTTAAGACCAGACAAGGTCTCAGACGTGCAACACTTACTGTGAATTGATGGGGATATCCACGCAGGAACCCCAACCACGTGCCTACACTCACAGTTCTTGTGGTCTGCTCGGACCCCATTCTGGCTGAGATTCTCCTTGCTCTCTACCCTTCCTCATCCTCACCCTTCCTCATCCCTGAGAACCCCTTGTAGGAGCCTCTCTAACCAGGTGTCTCCTGAACACAGAGCACGCCTTAATACCTTTCTAGCTTCTATGTAAATATTCCAGCCCACTGTACTCTTTTTTTATGAGAGAGAGAGAGAAAATTGGCATGCCAGGGCTTCCAGCCTCTGCAACTGAACTCCAGATGCATGTGCCACCTTGTGCACATGTGCAACCTTGCACACTTGCATCACCTTGTGCATCTGGCTTACGTGGGACCTGGAGAGTAGAACATGGATCCTTGGGATTTGCAGGCAAGTGCCTTAACCACTAAGCCATCTCTGCAGCCCCACTGTTCTCCCTATGTCTTCTTTTCTTCTTACTGAAATCCTAAGCATCTTTTGTGGACAAGGTCATATGTTTTGGCCTCAACTGGATCTAATCACCTACCTTGGTGCTTTTGTAGCAATTTGCACCATTTTTCCTTCTCTATCTCCTTCTCAACATCAAATGCTCTGACCACCTTATTCTCCCAGCACCTATCCTTTCATATACCACAGATACAGAACAAACTGGTGAAGACACTCACACTGAGTAAAAAGAAAGAAAAGAGTCAGGCATGGTGGCATCTTTAATACCAGCACTCAGGAGACTGAGGTAGGAGGGCTGCTGTGAGTTCAAGGCCAGTTTGAGACTATATAGTGAATTCCAGGTCAGCCTAGGCTACAGCGAGACCCTACCTCGAAAAACTAAAAATAAATAAATAAATAATAAAAGGAAAGGATGGGCGGGAGAGATGGCTTAGTGGTTAAGCACTTGCCTGTGAAGCCTAAGGACCCCGGTTCGAGGCTCGATTCCCCAGGACACACATTAGCCAGGTGCACAAGGGGGTGCACGCACCTAGAGTTCCTTTGCAGTGGCTGGAAGCCCTGGTGTGCCCATTCTCTCTCTCTCTCTCTCCCTCTCCCCCCCCCCCGCCTTTCTCGCTCTGTCTGTCGCTCTCAAATAAATAAATAAATAAATAATGAACCCCCCAAAAAAATCTAAAAATAAATAAATAAATAAAAGGAAAGGAAAGAAAAACAGACAAGAATATTACAAGTTGTGCTGGTGCATATTGTCAACTTAACGGGACCCAGAATCACCTGTGAGGGACTATGTACATTACCTGGGCATGCCTATGAGGGATTATCATGAATAGGTTAATTGAAGTGGGAAGACTCGCCCTAACTCTGGGTGGCACCATTCCACGAGCAGCATGCATGCCCAAGACATCATTCAAGCCACACAAAAACAATGAAAACAGTGCTGAAGCAAGAAACATTGGCCCGTTTTGTCCACTGCCATATATTAGAGCTGCCCAGGTGCCAGTAAATATTTGCCAAGTGAATGATTAAGTGGAATGAAATCCTGGAGGTTCTAAAAATCAGGTTAAACTCTGGACTCCATCCTACCGTTAATCAGAAGTCATTAGATTTTAAGCCAGAAAGCTGCAAGATCAGATGTCAGTTTAAAAGATCACCTGGAGGCAGTATAAAGAAAGGCAAGAAAAATGGTCAGCCCTCCTGAGAGGCAGCGAGACCTCCAGCTGCAGGGGTCAGCAGTGCAGATGTGGAGTGTTGTGCAGAGGTTTGGGAGGGAAAGCTGATAAACTGGGTGCAGGTGATGAGGTAGAGAGGTATTCGAGCAACTGTTCGTTTGTAACCGGAACCATGCAGGGGATGGTGGAGTCATTGATTAAACGTAACCACAGCAAAAGAGGAGTGGGTTCACAGGGAAAGCTGTAAATTCAGTTTTATGTATACTGACCTTTATAAGAATGTTGACGCCACCAGGCTGGTGGTGCACGCCTTTAATCCCAGCATTTGAGAGACAGAGGTAAGGAGAATTGCCTTGAGTTCAAGGCCACTCTGAGATTACATAGTGAATTCCAGGTCAGCCTGGGCTAGAGTGAAACCCTACCTCAAAATAAATGAATAAATACAATTTAAAAAAAAAAAGAAAAAAAATAAAAAGAAAAAAAATTAACAAAAAGAATTTACGGGCTGGAGAGATGGCTTAGCAGTTAAGCACTTGCCTGTGAGGCCTAAGGACCCCAGTTCGAGGCTCGGTTCCCCAGGACCCACATTAGCCAGATGCACAAGGGGGGCATGCGTCTGGAGTTCGTTTGCAGTGGCTGGAAGCCCTGGCGCACCCATTCTCTCTCTCTCCCTCTATCTGTCTTTCTCTCTGTGTCTGTCGCTCTTAAATAAATAAATAAATAACATTTTTAAAAAAAGAATTTACATGTCAATACAGGTATCTAGTAGGTAATTAACTGTCCAGGTCAGGTGCTAAGGAGATCGTGCCCAAAAATTAAGACAGTAGGTTATACACCAATAGCCCATAGGTCAAATCCTACCCACAGGATTTGTTTAGCCAGCACAGTATTTTTGTAAAACGTAAAAAATGTTAGCTTAAAACTTTTTCAATAGATAAGATGTATCATTTAAAAAATATATACATTTTTGGGCTCAAGAGATGGCTTAGTGGTTAAGGCACATGCCTATGAAGCCTGAGGATCCAGGTTCCATTCTCCATGTCCCATGAAAGCCAGATACACATGGTGGCATGTGCATCTGAAGGTCATTTGCAGTGGCTAGAGATCCTGGTGCACGCATTCTCACTCTCTCTCTGTCTCTCTGTATCAAATAAATAAGTCCTTTAGCCGGGCATGATGGCACACACCTTTAATCCCAGCAGTTGGGAGGCAGAGGTAAGAGGATCACTATGAGTTCGAGGCCACCCTGAGACTACATAGTGAATTCCAGGTCAGCCTGGGCTACAGTGAGATCCTACCTCAAAAAACAAACAAACAAAAAATCTCTAATAAATAAAGATATTTTAAAGAAAATAAATATATATTCATTTTCAACTTCTCCCAAAAAGTTTGAAGATCTAATGAAATGAAAGCCACATGAGGAAGGGCTGAGAAGGGACGTCCCCTTGGATACAGCTGTCCCTTCGGGTCACCACACAGCCCGCATTCTGAGCTACGCCCTCCACATCAAAAGTCCTTTTATCACCACGGTGGCTGCCGGTTCTTCCTGTAGAACAGAATGAGGAGAAAAGTGAAATCTTCCCTGCACAGCCGTCTCTATGGGAGAGGGAGAATGAAAACTCCTGAAGGACTGAATAGTTCAAGGATAAAACATCCATGGGTGGTGGGAAGAGATTATGACGGTGGTATATTATCTATATGTATGGAGGTTGTTAATTAAAAAAAAATTCTGTAGTCTCGGGGTAGCCTTGAACTCACAGCCATCCTCCTACATCTGCCTCCCAAGCGCTGGGATTAAGACGTGGGTACGCCTGGCTGATTTTAACTTCCTTTTGAGGGAGATGCTTATGCCGTTTCCTCATTGGGTTACCTATCCACCTAGGGCATAACAGCAGGTCAGGAGCCTATCTTGAAAAACAAACAAAACAAAACAAAACAAAAAACGCCTATGGCTGGAAAGCTCACAGATCCTAGGTAGGAAGCTACTACTGTTGTTTAACTAAATTGATACATTGGGCTCATCAAGTTGGGCCCCTAAATATTTATGTGCAGGCCCATATATTGGTACTGCTATCTCATCATTGGTCAAAAAAGCTGCTTTTTTGCTAGACGTGGTGGCGCACGCCTTTAATCCAGGCACTCATAAGGCAGAGGGAGGAGGATCACCATGAGTTCAAGGCCACCCTGAAACTACATAGTGAAATCTAGGTCAGCCTGAGCTAGAGTGAGACCCTACCTCAAAAAATTAAAAAATAAAATAAAAGCTGCTTTTTTGTTTGTTTGCTTGTAAAAGAAAGAAAGAAAGGAAAAAAAAGAAAGAAAGAAAGAAAGAAAGAAAGAAAGAAAGAAAGAAAGAAAGAAAGAAGAAAATAAAGAAAGTTAAAATAAACCCTTTCCAGTGAAATCCTACCTCAAAAAACTAAAAATAAAAATAAACCCCTTCTTCCCATAAGCTGCTCTGGGAAGGCCTTTTGTCTTAACAAATAAGGAGATAACTACTACAGTAATTTATTCACAATAAAAGTAAATCATCACCAGTATCTTCTGATTATATCAATACAAAGTGCAGATAAGACTGTCACTTGCTAGGTTCGTGACAAGAAATAATCTCAACCATTCAGAGGGCTAAAGCAGGGAGATCACAATTTCAAGACCAGCCTACACAACTGAGTGAGACTATCTCAAAATACAGTGTAAAAAGAGAACTGGGCCCAGGCACAGTCACACAGCTTCAGTACCAGTGCCAGGAGGTTGAAGTAGGAGGATCACCGTGAGTTCAAGGCCAGCCTGGAGCTATAGAGTAAGTTCCAGGTCAGCCTGAGCTAGAGTGAGACCCTACCACAAAAGAAGAGAGAGAGCCAGGTGTGGTGGCACACACGTTTAATACCAGCACTCAGGAGGCAAAGGTAGGAGGATCGCCATGAGTTCGAGGCTACCCTGAGACTACATCGTGAATTCTAGGTCAGCCTGAGCCAGAGTGAGACCCTACCTTGAAAAAAAAAAAAAAAAAAAGAGGAGGAGAAGAGAGAGAAATACTGAATAGTCTTTGATAAGCTAATTAATGTTTCTACAAAATGGAGCTAAATAATAACTCAACAGCTGACCTGTTAGAGCTGTGAGTAGAGGCTGGAGACAGGGCTCAGTAGTTAAGTTAAAGGCTCTTGCTTGAAAAACCTGTCAGATTGGACTCAATTCCCCAGCCGCCACATAAAGCCAGACAGACATTCACTTACAGAGACAATGCAGCACCCATACACACACACGTGCAAATAACTAAAACTAAATAAATAAATGAATGAATAAAACACTGTGGGAGTTAATACATAAAGAATGTTAGAAAGCATAAAACACTTTACCAGTCTGAGTTCTCCAGCATTGACTGAGTTAGCCTCATGTTCAAGTTCCTTTCTGGCGTATAAGTATTACATTGACAGTCGAACTCAGAAAACAAAAGGTTTCCATAAGTGTTTAATAAGAAAATATTGCAAAGACACTGAACTGTCTTCCCTGGATGTCCCACAGGGAAATTTTTATCATATACTGAGACATTTCCCTGAAGAGTCTGCCCCTCAAAGGCTGGGAGTTGGTACATCTTACTGAAAGGTTAGAATCAACATTGCAGTCACCCAGGTTACGGGAGTTGCAATGGTGCCCTCTTGAGGACATTCTGCCCCTGCACCTCCCAGGCGGATGGCTATAAGGGCAGAGGGAATGCTCTGCACTAACTTCAAATAGATGAATTCTGCTGTTCCTGGGGTGTTTTGGGGTTTTTTTGTTTGTTTGTTTGTTTGTTTTGTTTTGTTTTGTTTTTTGTTTTATAGTTGCTATTGTTGCTGTTGTTGTTTTTTTATTATTATTATTTCCCAAATGCTAACAGAAAGGTTTAATACCTGGGTCATGTTTATCTACAACATGTCTCTGCCCGGCGTGGTGGTGCACGCCTTGAATCCCAGCACTCAGGAGGCAGAGGTAGGAGGGTCACCATGAGTTGGAGGCCACCCCGAGACTCCATAGTGAATTCCAGGTCTGCCTGAGCTAGAGTGAGACCCTACCTCGAAAAAACAGAAACGAAAACAAAAACAAAAATATTATAAAAGAGAGACTTTATCGGTAAGACAACAGAACTGGAAAGATGGCTTAGCAGTTAGGGCGCTTGCCTGTGAAGCCTAAGGATCCATGTTCGATTCTCCAAGTCCCACGTAAGCCAGTAGCACATGTGTCTAGAGTTTGTTTGCAGTGGTTAGAGGCCCTGGTGTGCCCATTCTCTGTCTCAAATTTAAAAGAAATTTAAAATAGTAATAAAAGCCAGGCATGGTAGCACATGCCTTTAATCTAAGCACTCAGGGAGGCAGAGGTAGGAAGATCGCCGTGAGTTCAAGGCCACCCTGAGACTCCATAGTGAATTCCAGGAGAGCCTGAGCTAGAGTGAGACCCTACTTCAAAAAACAAAAAAAAAAAGTAATAAAGCCAGGTATGGTGGTGCACTCCTTTAATCCCAGTACTCCAGAGACAAAGGTAGGAGGATTGCCATGAGTTCAAGACCACCCTGAGACTAATGCCATGTCAAGTCAGTCTGGGCCAGAGTGAGACCCTACCTTATAAAACCAAAAATAAGGAGTGCTCAACACTGCAATATCTCTATCACACCTTCCAAGGCTCAGGGTCCATTGCAGAAAAGGGGGTGGAAAGAATGTAAGAGCCAAAGGAAGGTTAGGACTCCTTACAACGTGCTCCTCCAGACACAAAATGTCCTCGATATCCATTTTCCTCACAGTGCCTGACACTGCCTACACAAAACCATCATAACAGGAGGGATAGGATCATGACATCACAATAAGAGACTGATTGAGAAGGGGAGGGGATATGATGGAAAGTGGAGTTTCAAAGGGGAAGGTGGAGGGAGGGAAGGAATTATCATGGAATATTGTTTACTACCATGGAAGTTATTAATAAAATAATTAATTAATTATAAAAATAGCCAGATGTGGTGGTGCACACCTTTAATACCAGCACTCACTCAGGAGGCAGAAGTAGGAGGATCGCCAGGAGTTGGAGGCCACCCTAAGATTACATAGTGAACTGTAGGAAAAAAAAAAAAAAAAACAGAAAGGAAAGAAAGGAATCAAAATAATAATAATAAGACAACAAAAACATCTTCCTTTCCTACCCTAGCAGCAGCCAATCTGCCAGGGTGGGAAGGCTAACTCCATACCAGTTGGCAAAAAATAGGAGCCAGAAGAGAGGGAAAAACCACCAAACGCCTCCTGAGCAGCCAGGCTTTTTACCCGGGGGGTGGGGGGCTGAATCCGGAGGTCAGCACAACCAGGTGCAGCCTCGGGGCGGGCTGGGGCACCTGAGTCATCCCAGCTCTGCCTCAGCTACTGCAGACAGCAGGTGAACCCGTGATGTAAGCAGCCACCGTTTGTTTTTTCTTGACTTGGCAAACAGGAATTAAGATCCATATTTTGGCCTAGAGAGATGGCTTAGCAGTTAAAGTGCTTGCCTGCAAAACCTAACGACCCAGGGTCAGTTCTCCAGGTCCCATGTCATCCAGATACACAAAGTGGTACATGCATCTGGAATCTCATTCCTCTCCCTCCTCCTCTCTCTGTCTCTAATAAGTAATTAAAAAAAAAAAAATCTAGCCAGGAGTGGTGGCACATTTTCTAATCCCAGCACTTGGGAGGCAGAGGTAGGAGGATTACTGAGAGTTCGAGGCTCTGCTGAGTCTACAGAGTGAATTCCAGGTCAGCCTGATCTAGAGTGAGACGCTGCCTCGAAAAAAAAAAATCCCTATTTCTCCCATGGGCCTTCCTGTCTAACTATACTATCTCCTTTTCATAATGACACATATGGATGAAGATGTCATAATGAAACCCATAATTTTGAGGGGGGTCATTTTGTTTTGCTCAAAAAATATTGTCTCCTACTGGGCGTGGTGGCACACACCTCTAATCCCAGCATTTGGAAGGCAGAGGTAGGAGGACAGCGATGAGTTCAAGGCCAGCCTGGGATGTCAGAGTGAGTCCCAGGTCAGCCTGGGTTAGAGTGAGACCCTGCCTTGGAGAAAATGAAAAAAAGTGGACTGAAGAGATGGCTCTCCCGTTAAGGTTCAGCAGGTAAGGCACTGGCTTGCAAAGCTTCACAGCCTGGGTTCAATTCCTCAGTACCCATGTAGAGCCAGATGCACAAAGTGGCACATGCATCTGGAGTTCATTCATAGCTGCAAGAGGCCCTGACATGCCCATTTTCCTCTCTCTCTCTCTCTGCTTGCAAATAACTAAAAATATTTTTAAGTTTTATTTTTATTTTGTTTATTAGAGACAGAGAGAATGAGCACGCCAGGGCCACTAGCCACTGCAAGCAAACAAACTCCAGACACCACCATATGCATCTGGCTTACGTGGGACCTGGAGAATCAAACCTGGGTCCGTAGGCTCCACAGGCAAGTGCCTTAACCACGAAGTCATCTCTCCAGCCCAATAAAAATATTTTTAAAATGTAATTTTTGCCAGGTATGGTGGTGCACACCTTTAATCCCAGCACTCAGGAGGCAGAGGTAGGAGGATCACTATGAGTTCAAGGCCACCCACGGATCACAGAGTGAGTTCCAGGTCAGCCGGGTCAACAGCAAGACCCTCGTTGTTATTTTTTTTTTGTTTTTTGTTTTTGTTTTTTGAAGTAGGATCTTTCTCTAGCCCAGGCTGACCTAGAATTCACAATGTAGTCTCAAGATGGCCTTGAACTCATGACGATCTGCCTCCCAAGTGCTGGGATGAAAGGCGTGCGCCACCATGACCAGTACTAAAACATTTTTTTAATGTTTTTTCGAGGTAGAGTCTTACTCTAGCCCAGGCTGACCTGGAAGTCACTCTGTATTCTCAGGGTGGTCTTGAACTCCAGCAATCTTCCTACCTCTGCCTCATGAGTGCTGGGATTAAAGGCGTGCGCCACCACGCCCGGAGCGTTCTTTAACTCTTGAGTGCATGCTTGAGAACCGCTGACAAATTCAGACCCACTAGAAACTTGTCCAAGAAAGTATATTTCTATTCTGAATACAGAGAACCAACTGCTAGATCACCTTTGATGTTGAATCATGCCAAAACCACCGAACCTGAGGATACACGTGTGCGACATGTGTAGACCTTGAAGTCACTAAGCAGAGAAGTGGCACCTGCAAGTTGTCTAAAGCCCGCTGCCCAGCCTTTGAAGCCCTGTGGGAGAGCTTGCTCCTGCCGTGAGCTCCCTGGTGGCAGCCTGCCTGTTTGTAGCTGGAGACGATCCTGCGACCCTGCCCCCACTCAGCCCTCCCTCCCCAGAGAAAACTTGTTAGGTGGCCTGACACTTAAACTCCCTGGAACACTGTGATTTTTTTGTCAACAACAACCCTGAAATTTGAATGTTTTCCCATAACTCCCTTGGCCCTCAAACATGAATGGACCTGAAGTCATCTGGCTCGAGAGGGGTCCTCTATGTGCTTATCCGGTTTAAGAGGTAACAGATGTGCGTTTGGAAACATTAGCTGTGAGCAGAAATAACAGAGTCAGAAACTGAGGCTCATGGATGCAGGGTCTTCAAGGCGTGAAAGGCTAAACTCCCAGCTCTGGTGGCTGCCTTAAGGGATATAAAACTGAAGTGTTTTTGATAAGCCTATTTTACAGGCTTATCAAATAGTGTCACCTGAAAACACTTCGGGATGACATGTATCCAATAATCAGATATTTAAGTGCTCTTTGAGGTACTGTTTGGAGTATGTAACAAGCAGTTCAGTGTCCTGTTTTATTAGGCCAAAGTGTTAGACAACAATAGAGCTCAGGCAAATCTTTCAGTCCATCAAGGATACCTTAAATTTCATTTCATTCAGAGGACTCAGAAAGAGTGAAGAACGGATGGGTACTTGCCTAGCCTGTGAATTACACGTTCCGGTAGTGGCGAACCTCGTAAACAGTCGCTCACCATTTTCTCCCTGCCACTCTCCCCTGTTAAGTTCAGGATGGGTACAGTGGTAGCAAAAGTTTAAGGTGTTGACCAAGATTTCCCACTCCTCTAAAGAACATGTCCTGACTAACCCCAGGACTGACAGTGAGAAGGACTTTGCTCCGTGGCAGGTGATGTTGTCCAGCCCTCCCGCCCCGAGCAAGCAGGGATGCTGTGTTACCTGACCTGAAGACGCGAGCACTTAGAAGCAGCTTCCGAGCTGGAGAGACGGCTCAGTGGTTAGGGTAGGGGTGCTTATTTGCAAAGCCTGTGGCCTTGATTTCCCAGTACCAGCATAAAGACAGATGCACAAAGTGATGCATATGTCTGAAGTCTGTTGGCAGTGGCAGGAGGCCCTGGCGTGCCCATTCTTCTCTCTACCAAATAAGTCAATAAAGATACATTTTAAGCCAGGCATGGTGGCGCACGCCTTTAATCCCAGCACTCGGGAAGCAGAAGTAGGAGGATCGCCAAGGGTTTGAGGCCACCCTGAGACTCCATGGTGAATTCCAGGTCAGCCTGGGCTACAGCAAGACCCTACCTCATAAAAACAAAACAAAAAAAAATAGTAATATTAATAACTTTTTTAGAAGAAAGAAACTCACAGATAATTATCTATTCTTCAGGCGAGTTCACAACTTCGATACTGAAACTACTGACTTCTCACACACCAGCGACCTCCAGGTGGAAAGTTTGCTTGTCCACAGTATCTTGTTTGCAAATCCAAAGTCCAGCCTGGCGTGGTGGCGCATGCCTTTAATCCCAGCACTTGGAGGCAGAAGTAGGAGGATCACCGTGAGTTCGAGGCCACCCTAAGACTACATAGTGAATTCCAGGTCAGCCTGGGCTAGAGTGAGAACGTACCTCGGGGGGAAAAAAAAAAGACAAACAAAGTCCAAACAACCCTGAAATTTGAATGTTTTCCCATAACTCCCTTGGCCCTCAAACATGAATGGACCTGAAGTCATCTGGTAGTGAAACCTGGTCTACGTGGAGGTGAGGTCATTTCAGTAATTATTTATCCCTGATGTGGACTATCATAGGTTTTACTGTAGAGTTGGTTGGTTGGTCGGTTAGTTGGTTGGATGATTTTGGTTTGTTTGGGGTTTTTATCCACACAGGGTCCTGCTATGTGGTCCAGGCTGGCCTCAAACTCTCCATCATCCCTCGTCCGCCTCCAAGAACCACGACTGTAGGATGATGTCACCATGTGTAGACCTGTAGAACTGCTGAGATGTCTGATTAGCCATGTCTTCTGCCCCCTCTGACAGTAGGGGACATGAATAACTCATCTAAACCAGAAGGTTCAGAATATGAAGCACCCATGAATGTTCACATCTAAACTAGCTTTTCATTTAATACATTCACTCTAAATAATTGCAAACATTAAAATGTGCTAGACATTTTAACAACACAATACAAACAGAAACGTATGTCAATTTGATTTCCTAGAGGGAATGGTGTAACAAAATGATAATCTAATGATATTAAGGGTCTTTATTAAGATATAAGAAAATCCTAGAAGTAGGACTATGGAAATAGTTCAGTGGTTAAAGGCACTTGCTTGAAAAGCTTGCTGGTCCAGGTTCGATTCCCCAGTACCCAAGTAAAGCCAGACAACGTGACACACACATCTGGAGTTCATTTGCAGTGGCAAGAGATCCTAATGCACCCATTTTCTCCCTCCCTCTCTGTTGCAGTCCGGTTCACATTGCTGGTAGAAATCACCCAACCAAGAGTACCTTCTGGGAAAAAGAGATTTATTTTGGCTTATAGGCTCGAGGGGAAGCTCCATGATGGCAGGGGAACATGATGGCATGAGCAGAGGGTGGACATCACCCCCTGGCCAACGTAAGGTGGACCACAGCAACAGGAGAGTGTGCCCAAACACTGGCATGGGGAAACTGGCTATAAAGCCCATAAGCCCGCCGCCAACAATACACTCCCTCCAGGAGGCATTAATTCCTAAATATCCATCAGCTGGGAACCTAGCAGTCACAACACCTAAGTTTATGGGGGACACCTGAATCAAACCACCACATTCCACCCCTGGCCCCCATAAACTGATATCCATACATGATGTAAAATGTAATGTATTCAGTCTGACTTTAAAAGTCCCCATAGTTTTTATCAATCTCAATGATGTTCATACATCCCCATAGTTCAAGATCTTTTAACTGAGCCGTAATACCAAAAAATAACCTCAAAAAACCCATAATGGCACAGAATAAATATTCACACTGCAAAAGATGGCATTGGGCATAGCAAAGAAACATTCAACCAATTCAAGATTTAAAACAACCAGGGCAAACATCAAACTCTGTAGCTTCAAGTCCATCAACTCTAACCAGTGACAAATCTTCAAACCGATAATTCTAACCAGCAACCAGTCTCTGGCATTCCAATTCCGCCTCTCCAGCTAGGCTACTCACAGTCCTGGGAACTTCATCGGGGCCGGCAGCTCCTCGGCAGCCATCTCATGGTCCTGGCATCTCCGCTGGGTCTCCACTGCAAGCCACGGTTCATCCTCATGGCCCCATGGGGTCTCTATGCAGGTAACCAGCAAACCTGCTTCACACTGCTCATGGCCATTTCCAAAACACAAGACCGTGTTGCAAACTCAATGACCCTCTTTCCAGCATGTTTTATACTCCACGATACCAGGTAGAGTGCCAATTTGTTATTCCAGGGGGGAATAAAGCAGACTTTGAAGAACAGGACACTCCTTGAGCACTCAGGCCCCTTCTAAAGAGTTGACATTCTTCTTGTTGCCCTAGCGCAGGTCAGCTAGCCCAGTCTCAAAGGTTTTAATCTTTCAGTTGCAGCTGAATGGGCAACAGTTCACCCAAAGATTTTTCTTTCTGTGCCATATCCCTCTGCACACACCAGTTCATTTCTACGCAAAGCAACCCTGAACAACTTCTCAGGACACGGGCATAAGAGCAAGCTTCTCACACAAACTGCCAGCCCAGTGCAAGCAAAGCTCTTTCTCACCCTCATAAGCCAAACCTCACAGTCCATAGTTCTTACTGCCTTCAGGTCTTGCAGCTCAGACCGGAATAGTCCATCAAGCTGTACTTACAGTACTGCAAGGTGTCTCTTAGGCCAAGGTTTCAATCCTCCCACATTCCTCTTGAAAATCAGCTCCAAAAGGCCAAAGCCACACAGTCAGGTGTCTAGCAGCAACCCCACTCCTCGGTACCACTTTACTGTTGCAGTCAGATTCACATTGCTGGTGGAAATCACCCAACCAAGAGCAGCTTCTGGGTAAAAGAGATTTATTTTGGCTTAAAGGCTCGAGGGGAAGCTCCATGATGGCAGGGAAAATGATGGCATGAGCAGAGTGGACATCACCCCCTGGCCAACATAAGGTGGACCACAGCAACAGGAGGGTGTGCCAAACACTGGCATGGGGAAACTGGCTTTAATACCCATAAGCCCGTCCCCAACAATACACTCCCTCCAGGAGGCGTTAATTCCCAAATATCCATCAGCTGGGAACCTAGCATTCAGAACACCTGAGTTTATGGGGGACACCTGAATCAAACCACCATACTTTCTCTCTCTCTCTCTCTCTCTCTCTCTCTCTCTCTCAAATAGATATATTTTTAAAACAAAATCGTACATAAGAAGAGCACTGATCAGAGCTAACATTTATTGAGCGCTGCTAAATTATGAGACACTCTAGATGCATTTACATTAATTCATTCGCACCTCCTAAGAAGCAACAAGGTAAGCCCACAGCGACCCTGAAGCCCTGGCAGGCGTATGTCACTAGTTCCTTGAAGAGGGGCTAGTCCCCTTCCTGGAAACATGTTCCATGACACTTTGTTTTTACCTTCTGGATTTTCAGCTTTTCATTCTGAATATCTCGTCTTTTCATTAAGAAATAACGCACACTCTATAGCTGATTAGCTCTCCTAAACTGCTTCCTGCCTGGAGAAGCTTGGGTTCCCTAAGCAACTTCGGCCCTTTCACGCCAAGCACACTGTGCTTCTTAATGCACACCTGCTTAAAATCATAACAGGTTCCCTGCTCATCTTACTGGAGTTACTCCTTTGTACATAAACCACATCCAGTGGCTCTTTAAAATAAGTCCTTTTTTTAAAAAATTATTTATTTATTTATTTATTTATTTGAGAGTGACAGACACAGAGAGAAAGACAGATAGAGGGAGAGAGAGAGAATGGGCGCGCCAGGGCTTCCAGCCTCTGCAAACGAACTCCAGACGCGTGCGCCCCCTTGTGCATCTGGCTAACGTGGGACCTGGGGAACCGAGCCTCGAACCAGGGTCCTTAGGCTTCACAGGCAAGTGCTTAACCGCTAAGCCATCTCTCCAGCCCATAAGTCCTTTTTTTTAACAACAAAAAAACTTTATTTATTTAAGAGAGAGAGAGAAAGGAAGCAGAAAAAGAGAGAGGCAGATACAGAGAGAGAATGGGCATAACAGGGCCTCTAGTCACTGCAAACAAACTCTAGATGTATGCGCCACTTTGTGCATCTGGCTTACGTGGGTCCTGAGGAATCGAACCTTGGTCCTTTGGCTTTGAAGACAAGTGCCTTAACTGCAAAGCCATCTCTGTAGCCCAATCCTTAGGGTTTCTGAATGCAAGTAGGCCAACAGTTTAAAGAATAGCTTCCTTTTGTTTAGAAATGCTTTGAAACCTCATTAAAATGTAGTCTCTGCACAGGCTGGAGAGCAGTTTAATGGAGATCCCATATATTTAACAAGCTCACACATGATGCTGTAGCCTATGTTCTTAATATTGTCTACCTGGGCAGCAGGAGCATAAAATAAGTCCTTTTGCAGGGCATGGTGACACACGCCTTTAATCCCTGCACTTGGGAGCAGAGGTAGGAGGAACGCCATGAATTTGAGGCCACCCTGAGACCACATAGTGGATTCCAGATCAGCTTGAGCTACAGCAAGACCTTACCTCGGAAAAAAAATAATAATAATAATAATTAATTAAGTTATTCTTTTCTGTAATGGCCTAAGAGCCATTGTGCCATCAGGAAATAGCCTTGGAAGTCCTGCTATCCACTAAGGAGCTACAAAAAACCCCTTCGCAGGCAGGCACTTTAACTGCTGAACATCTCTCCAGCCCTTGAGTTAAATCTTTTATTTATTGTTTTTCTTTTTGGTTTTTTGAAACAGTCTCTCATCGAACCCAGTGCTCACCAATTCAACTAGCCAGTGAGCCCCAGGGTGCGCTCTTGAGTCTCCCCCTCAAGCGCTGGGATACAGGCACACTGGGTGTAGACCCAGCTCCTCTGTGGGTGCTGGGGACCCAAACTGGGTCCTGCTCCCATGGTGCCCACTTTACTGACTGAACCATTCCCCTAGCCCTAGAAGCTTAGCTTTTGGCTTCAGTCTTAGTCCAGTATGATTCTATAGTGGTTGGTTTTTCCCTTAAGATGTGCAACTTATTTACGTTGGGATGTAAGTCCGTGGCAAAGCCCTTACCTAGCATGTGGGAGGGATCCCTAAAAAATACATTCAGCACCTATTTCATTCCTTCGTGATTATAGCACCACCTAGTGTTCTCCATTAGCTTAACATAAATTTTTTTTTTTAGTTTAATTTTTAGTTTTAATTTTTTTTTAGTCTGCATATATTATTCTCACCAAACTGCCCCGAAAGCACTACACTTAATGTTCATACTCATGTATTAATGCCAATCTCACTTCTGGTTAGAGAAGCTTCTCTTTTCAGATGGCGATGACCACTGGGATGACCCAAAAGGCAACATAGTGCTGAGAAGAAGGGACAGAGGAATGTCCAGCACTGAAACTTCTCTATCACACGGCTCTACGGCTCATGGTCTATTGCTGAAGAGCTGATGGAAAGAATGTAAGAGCTAAGGAAGGGTACGACTCCTTACAATGTAACTGTCCAGACAGAAATTGGCCTTGATATCCACGACCTCGCAGTGCTTAGCAATACCTTCAAAAGACCCTCATAATAGGAGAAAAAGACGATGATATTAAAATAAAAGAGAGTGGGCTCGAGAGATGGCTTAGAATTAAGGCGCTTGCCTGCAAGGCCACCGGACCTTGGTTCAATTCCCCAGTACTCACGTAAACCAGATGCACAAGGTGACACATGCATCTGGAGTTCGTTTACAGTGGCTGGAAGCCCTGGTGCACCCATTCTCTTTCTCTTTCTTTCCCCTTCTCTCTCTCTCTCTCTCTCTCTCTCTCTCTCTCTCTGCCTCTTTCCTGATCTCAAATAAATAAATAAATATAAATAAAGTATTTTTTTTAAAAAGAGAGACTAACCGAGAGAAGGAGGAGAGATGATGGAGAGTGGAGCTGTGAAGAGGAAAGCGGGGGAGGGGAGAGATTATCATGGTTTATTGTCTATAAGTATAGAAGTTGCCCATAAAATTTTGTTGTTGTTGTTAACAATTTGTAACCAAAACTTTAATCCCAAGGATTCTTACAAACATGACAAATGACAGCATGAAAAAAAAAATCTTGCACAGTAACTCAATAGTTGAGCTCTACAATGTACCCTTAAACTGACAGACATTGGTATTTTGAAATTTTCAAATGTTACATATGTATATAGTGATCACATACAGAACTTAGGACCCAGACCAAGGTAAACCTTCTTTGAAGTTTTTCAGATTCTACACCAACTAGGGAACCTCTGCCCAGCTGGGATTTTCCCACCACCTCTACTTTCATGAATGGAGCAGCCTTTTCTCTTTACCTGTTGGCCTATGTTCACGGCAGCTTGTAAAGGAAGTTGCCCATAAAACTTTTTTAAAAACATTTACATTTTTTTATTTTTTTTAACATTTAAATTTTTTAAAAGTAAATAGTAAAAAAAAAAAAAAAGTAATAAAAAATTTGAAAAAAGAAAGAAAGAAAAATAAACAAACCTGAGTTGGAGAAATGGCTTAATGGTTAAGGCACTTACTTATAAAGGAAAAGGATCCAGGTTCATTTCCCCAGAACCCATGTAAGCCAGATGCACAAGGTGGCTCATGTGTGAATTGAATAAAAATAAATAAATAACCTGCTTGACAAATATGCCGGGCCTCATTCATAGCCATCCTGGGACACTTGCAGCCCATGAACCACAGGTTGGATCCACCTGAGAATTCATGGCGAAGACAGTAGATACGTGAAATGGAAAAATTAAAATACAAACCCAGGCGTGGTGGCGCACATCTTTAATCCCAGCACTCGGGAGGCAGAGGTAGGAGGATCACTATGAGTTCGAGGCCACCCTGAGACTACATAGTGAATTCCAGATCAGCCTGGGCTAGAGTGAAACTTTACCTCTACAAACAAAACAAAAAAAGAAAAAAGAAAAAGTAGACAAAAAAGAAAAATTACAATACAGAAAACTATGAGTGCTAATCTCTGTTGTATGCTAATGAAAAGGTGGATTGTTGATTATACATGTATCAAATGTCTCTGGAAGGACACACAAACTAAACTAACTTTAGGGCTGGGGAAGTGGCTTACTGGTTAAGGCATTTGCCTGCAAAGCCTAAGGACCCTAGTTCAGTTCCCCAAGTCCCACGTAAACCAGATGCACAGGGGGCACATGCGATGGCTGGAGGCCCTAACGTGCCCATTCTCTCTTTCTATCTGCCTCTTTTCTCTCTCTCTCTCTCTCTCTCTCAAATAAATAAATAAAATACTTCACGTCTAGAGAATACTTGCTGTTTTCAGCAGCCTGAAGTTGTAAGTTCTTTCCTGTTCTGTAGATGTTGTGTCTCTGACATGGGGTAGAGTAGGATTGTTCTTGAAATAAAACCCAGAGGAGCCAGGCATGGTGGCACATGCCTTTAATCCCAGCAGAGGTAAGAAGACCGCTGTGACTTCAAGGCCACCCTGAGACTACATAGTGAATTCCAGGTCAACCTGGACTGGAGCAAGACCCTGCCACTAAAAATAATAATAATTGATTGATTGATTAATTAAAATGCAGTCCAGTGCCTTCCAATTTCTTTCTTTTTTTTTTTTTTTTTTTTTCAGTTTAGAGGGACTAAGAGAAGGAAAGAGCCAGGCATGATGGTACACACATTTAATCTTAGCACTTTCGAGGCAGATGTAGGAGCATCGCTGTGAGTTAAAGGTCAGTCTGAGACTACAGGTGATTCCAAGTCAACCTGGGCGAGAACAAGACCCTACCTCAAAAAAAAAAAGAAAGAAAGAAAGAAAGAAAGAAAGAAAGAAAGAAAGAAAGAAAGAAAGAAAGAAAGAAAGGAAGAAAAAGAAAATATTCAGGACTGGAGAGATGGCTTAGTGGTCAAGGCATTTGCCTGCAAAGCCAAAGGACCCAGGTTCAACTCCTCAGGACCCACGTAAGGCAGATGCACAAGGTGGTGCATGCATCTGGAGTTCGTTTGCAACAGCTAGAGGCCCTTACATACCCATTCTTTCTCTCTGCTTCTTTCTCTCTCCCTCCCTCTCATTCTCAAATAAATAAATAAATAATATTTTTCTAAGAAAGAAAGAATATTCCAAAGGTTTTGCTGTAGTATCTTCTAGAGTCATGGGTAGATGTATCTTATTTAAGTGAAGTCACATGATGAAGACGATGTTTTGGCTCTACTCAGAGTATTGTCTTTTCTGTTTTTAAGATTTATTTTTATTTATTTATTAGAGACAGAGAGAGGGGGGGAGAGAGAGAGAGAGAGAGAATGGGCATGCCAGGGCTTGTAGTCACTGCAAACCAACTCCAGGCACATGTATCACAGTGTGCACATGGCTTGCATGGGACCCAGAGAATCAAACCTGGGTCCTTAGACTTCACAGGCAAGTGCCTTAACTGCTATGCCATCTCTCCAGACCTTTTAATTTTTTATTTTAGAGAGAGAGAATTAGCACTGCAGGGCCTCTGCCACTGCAATTGAACTCCAGATGCTTTCGCCACCTAGTGGGCATGTGCAACCTTGCGTTTGCCTCACCTTTATGCATCAGGCTTATGTGGGATCTGGAGAGTCGAACATGAGTTCTTACGCTTTGCAGGCACGCACCTTCATTGCTAAGCCACCTCTCCAGCCCAGATTTAGCTTTATTAAAGCTTCTTGGATTTCCAGCTGCCTGGCTGGAAGAGGTGGGATCCCAGGTCCAGCCCTAAGGTGTGTTTGGGGAGGATCTGGAATTCCAGCCTGAGGTCTGCAGAGAGTAGTCTCAGTTCTGCCTGGGCTCCCTGATGTTTGGCTGCCAGGGTTTTTTTGTTTGTTTTTGGTTTTCCTCTTGCTTTTGGTGGCTACTTTTCTCTCATGTACTTATGTAAAGGGAACAAGCTTCTTCCGCCATTATGGAACTTCCCCAGGATCTGTAAGTTTAATAAATCCCTTCCTCCCATAAACTGTGTCTGGTTTGGAAGTTCATTCCAGCAACATGATTATGACATGGGGAATAAAAACCAGTCTGGCAGGATTTGCAAACAAGTGCCTTTAACCATTAAGCCATCTCCCTAGCCCTAAAAGCTTATTTTTTTTAAATAACTACTTCCCCACCGTCTCTTCATATATTTATGAGATTACAGAGCTCATAATATGCGCAAGGTTTCTCAACTTATCAATAATATGTGATGTAGACCACCACAACTTAACCCTTTTATTAACCCCCTGCACTCAAAAGCCTCCTGTTGAGAACATGTATATTGTTAAAAACTTTTGCTCTCAAATAAATAAATAAATAATTTAGAAAAAAAAAAAAAAAAACTTTTCAGGCCAGGCATGGTGGGGCACGCCTTTTAATCCCAGCATCCAGGACACAGAGGTAGGGGGGTCACCATGAGTTGGAGGTCACCCTGGGATTTACATAGTGAATTCCAGGTCAGTCTGGGCTAGAGTTGAGACCCTACCTCAAAAAACAAAACAGAACAAAAGACCACTAGAAATGCAATAATAAATAAATAAAAAGCAGGGGGAAGTGCAAAGCAGGGATTGGAGAGATGGCTTGGGGGCGGGGGGTCGTGGAGGGTGGTAAAGTGCTTCCTTGCAAGCATGAGGCCCTGAGCTCAGTCTCCAGAACCCACATTTAGTGGGGGTGGGAAGCCAGGTACAGCGTCACTTGTAATCCAAACTCTGGGGCGGCAGAAACAGGGAGATCCCTGGAGCTCACTGACCAGTCATTTAGCCTACATGGTGAACACAAGGCCAGTATATTAAAATAAATAAATAAAATAAGGTGTGTCAGGCGTGGTGGCATATGCCTTCAATCCCATCACCCAGGAGGATGGTAGGTAGGAGGATCGCCATGAGTTCGAAACCACCCTGAGACTACATAGTGAGTTCCAGGTCAGCCCGGGCTAGAGTGAGACCCTACCTCAAAAAACAAACAAAAAGAGAAAAGATGAAACAGCGGGCGGCATTTCCGAGGAATGACACTGAGATTGTCCTCCGGCCCCACACATGTGAATGTACACACGCGCGCACACGCACACACACGCACGCGCACACACAAGCAAAAATTGGCAACTGCGTATGAAGTGTCAAGGCAAGCAGGGGCTGCAAGGTTAATTGCTTGCTAACCTTCATCTGTCCGGCCTGTTATGGGTTAAAGAATGCTGTGGAAGCTGGCCTGTGGCCAGACGCCGTGGTCTGCGCTCTCAGTGCGTGCGCCAGCGGGTCCTGGCTGCCTCTCCTGGCCACATATGTCAGTAGTATTTGCAGATAGGTGTGTGGCAGAAAAAGCAAACAACAGAACCTCATTCATCCCAGTTCCTGTTTCCTTCTCAGTTCTTCACGTGGGAATTTTTTTTTTTTTTTTTTTTTTTTTTTTGGTTTGTTTGCTTTTAACATTTCTTTTTCCTTTAGGGTACAGATTCCCCTGTGACCAGTCCTGATTAAAAGTCCACTAGGAGGTAGACCTTCGGTTGGTGAATTGGCATGAGGAATTCCACATTTTCATGACCTGGTAGAGACCAAATGAAAATGTTTACTGGCTTTACAGACAGTCCAATCCCAGCTCAAGACACCACAGGCTGTGTGAGAAGTAGACTCCTCCTGGCTGCTCGCGGGGACAGGAATGCTTCTGGTAAGGTTTTATATAATTCCCATATTTTCCGTGCTTCAGAATGAAACTTCTCTTTTCTCTCCATCCATATTGACTATTAGTAAGTTTCACTGCCACCGATACAAAATTCCCCACCCTGTGCCTCTGTGAACATCTAGCTGTAAAAGAATAAGGCTAAAAAAGAAGAAAACCTCTACTTGAGAAGCCACTCCTTTTCAGACTGCTTTCCTTCTTCGCTGCGTTTGCTTACTGGGCCGCGTCTTTCTTCCTCCAAGTTAGAAAATATGTGTTTTCATTTAATTCATAGGCAGGATTAAAGCCAATTAAATCACAAAACCTTAGTTAGTTCCTGTACTTCCTTACAGTTAAAAATACGGTATCACAAAAGCAAGAGATAATTTCAAGGGAAATATTTTGAAGGGCATACTCAAATAACAACTTGCTTATTTTTTTTTATTTTGTTTCGGTTTCTTTGTTTGTTTGTTTATTTGTTTGTTTTCAAGGTAGGGTTTCACTCTAGCCCAAGCTGACCTGGAATTCCCTATGTAGTCTCAGGGTGGCCTCGAACTCATGGAGATCCTCCTTCCTCTGCCTCCTGAGCGCTGGGATTGAAGGCATGCGCCACCACGCCCGGCAACTTACTTATTTTTTAAATTTTATTTATGTATTTATTTGTACATGGGGGGGTTGCCAGGGTCTCTTGCCACTGAACCAAACTCCAGACTTATACACTACTATGCCTGGCTTTTCATAGGTGATGGGGAATAGAACATGCGTTGGCAGTTTTGCAAGCAAGTGCCTTTGACCATCAAGACGTCCCCCCAATCTCCTGATTTGTTTAATTTTCACTATAATTGTATTTGTGTGTTTGTTTGTTTTAGTTTGGAAACAAGGCCTGATATATATGTAAATTTTTTGAGGTAGGGTTTCACTCTAGCCCAGGCTGACCTGGAATTCACTATGTGGTCTCAGGGTGGCCTCGAACTCATGACAATCCTCCTACCTGACAAAGAGCAGCTTGTGGAGAAAACGGGTTTATTTTGGCTTATAGACTCGAGAGGACGCTCCATGATGGCAAGGGAGAACGATGGCATGAGCTGAGGGTGGACATCACCTCCTTAACATGAGATAGACAACCTCAAAAGGAGAATGTGCCAAACGCTGGCAAGAGGAAACTGGCTATAACACCCATAAGCCCGCCCCCAACAATACACTGCCTCCAGGAAGTTGTAATTCCAAAATTGCCATCGGCTGGGGACCTAGCATTCAAAACATCTAAGTTTATAGGGTACACCTGAATCAAACCACCACCCATGGGAAGCTGAGGAATTGAGCCAAAGCTGGTAGGCTTTGCAGGTAATGCCTTTAACCACTGAGCCATCTCCCAGCTCCTGTAATTTTCTTTTTTTAAAATATTTTATTCATTTATTTGAGAGAAAAAGAGAGAGAGAATAGACACACCAGAACCTTCAGCCACTACAAACAAACTCCAGGTGCATGCACCACCTTGTGCATCTGGCTTATGTGGGTCCTGGGGAATCAAACCTGGGTCCTTTGGCTTTGCAGGCTAGCACCTTAACTGCCAAGCCATCCTTCCAGACCTGTAATTTTCTTTTGTTATTGGTTTTGTACTGTGTACCAGGTTTGGTTAATAGAATTAATGCATGCCTCATAAACTATGTGGCATTATTTCACCCATCTCTATTTTCTGTCTGCTTTTTATACACTAAGAATACCTTTTCCCTGAGATGTTTGGTAGAATGTACTCATCTTTAAAAAAAAAAACTAATTTTTTTTTTTTTTGACAGAGAAAGGGGGTTGGGAGAGAGAGAGAATGGGCATGCCAGGGCCTCCAGCCACTGCAAATGAACTCCAGATGTATGTGCCACCTTGGGCATCTGGCTTACATGGGCTCTGGGGAATCGAACCTGGATCCTTTGGCTTTGCAGGCAAACGCCTTAACCGCTAAGCCATCCCTCCAGCCCCACTCGTCTTGCAAGATGATCATCCCTCAGAAGAGAAGCATGCTAATCGCCGTCAGGGCGGGGGTGATGGCTGGGACAGCGAAGCCCCTGCCGCCCAAGCCTGGGCCTGCGTTCAGACCCCAGGTGGCGTGGAAGCCAGAGCTGCAGCGCACCTCCAGTCCTGAGGCTGAGGACGTGGAGACAGGAGGCTCCCCCAGTCTTCCTGGCTGGCTAATTGTGGTGGTTTGATTGATTGAATGTCTACTTCCATCAAAACAAACTATGGAGTCAGGCATGGTGATGCACGCCTTGAATCCCAGCACTTGGGAGACAGAGCAGGAGAATTGCCGTGAGTTTGAGGCTACCCTTCTACTACACAGTGAGTGCCAGGTCAGCCTGGGTTAGAGTGAGACCCTACCTCACCCCCTGCCCCCCAAAAAACTGTGCCAGGCATGGTGGCACACACCTTTAATATCAGCACTGGGAAGCAGAGGTAGGAGGATTACAATGAGTTCAAGGCCACACTGAGACTACATAGTGAATTCCAGGTCAGCCTGGGCTAGAGGGGGACCCTACCTAAAAAATAAGAAAGAAAGAAAGAAAGAAAGAAAGAAAGAAAGAAAGAAAGAAAGAAAGGAAGGAAGGAAGGAAGGAAGGAAGGAAGGAAGGAAGGAAGGAAGGAAGGAAGGAAGGAAGGAAGGAAGGAAGGAAGGAGGCAGGCAGGCAGGCAGGCAGGCAGGCAGGCAGGCAGGCAGGCAGGCAGGCAGGCAGGCAAGCAAGCAAGCAGGCTGGAGAGATGGCTTAGCGGTTAAGCGCTTGCCTGTGAAGCCTAAGGACCCCGGTTCAAGGCTCGATTCCCCAGGACCCACGTTAGCCAGATGCACAAGGGGGCGCACGCGTCTGGAGTTCCTTTGCAGAGGCTGGAGGCCCTGGCACGCCCATTCTCTCTGTGTCTCTCTGCCTCCTTCTCTCTCTGTCGCTCTCAAATAAATAAAAATGAACAAAAAAATTAAAAAAAAAGAAAGAAGGAAGGAAGGAAGGAAGGAAGGAAGGAAGGAAGGAAGGAAGGAAGGAAGGAAGGAAGGAAGGAAGGAAGGCAAGCAAACCTAATCAGAGCCCACAAGACATAAAAACATTTACTCAGACTTGGCACACAGTTTGGCTACGCCCTGTCACACTGAAGAGCACAGTAGCTGTGGATCTTTGCGGCTGTTCCCCATCTAGAAGAATGGACACTTTGAAGAACTTGTAAAAGGAAAAGTTAAAGACACCTGCATTCAGCCTCCAGGGCAAAAGGAGACTCTGAGTTTCAAAGGCCTTGAAGATCAAGTGTTTTTCAGCCACAAAAGGGTTCTGATTGTTTTGCTTAGGGAATGAATGTCTAGCTAGAGGCAAAAGGAGCAAAGAGAAAAATGAAAGTTAATATTCATAGCATGAACTTGAGTTAAATATGTTGCATATACCCTTAGGAAAGAAAAACCTCTAGGAAATGTACACATTAGAGGATTGCCAAAGTGGCAATCTTTCTTTCAACAATATGAATGTTTACTGCCTAAAGAATTCAATGAGAATATCAAAAAGAAAATACAAACCCTTCCGTGATTTTTAATTCTTATTATTTTTGGGTTTTTGGTTTTTTGTTTGTTTGTTTTGGGTTTTTTTTTTTCCAGTTTTTTGAGGTACGGTCTCACTCTCGCCCAGGCTGACCTGGAATTCACTATGGAGTCTCAGGGTGGCCTTGAACTCACGGCAATCCTCCTACCTCTGCCTCCCAAGTGCTGGGATTAAAGGTGTGCTCCACCGTGTCCAGCTCCAACAAATATTTTATCTCTCATAATCACACACACAAAAAAAAAATACTATTAAGTTGGAAATCAAGTATACAAGGCAGTGATTTTGGCAAGTATGGTCATGCGGGACTATAGTCCCAGGACTTGGGAGGAAGAAAGGGCAAAAGTCCCAGGCTAGCCCAGGCTACATAGCTGGACCCTATGACCACAAACAAACACCAAAGCAACAAAAACAGCAAAGCGGCGCACACAGTGATGGCCTCACATCTGCAGTTAACGCACTCAGGACACCCAGGAAGAACTGGTGTGTGCTTGAGGTTAACCTAGCCTAAACAGTGAGTTCCTCCAGGTCAGCTAGGACTACTGAGGGAGACCCTGTCACAAAAATACATAGATATATATTTATTTGGCAGAGAGGGAGAGGGAGAGAATGGGCACACCAGAGCTTCCAGCCACTGCAAACGAACTCCAGACAGGTGCGCCCCTTGTGCATCTGGCTAACGTGGGTCCTAAGGAACTGAACCTGGGTCCTTTGGCTTTGCAGGCAAACGTCTTAACCGCTAAGCAATCCCTCCAGCCCTCAAAAACAAAAACAAAAAAATTTAAATAAAGGCTGGGAAGATGGCTCAACCATCTTGCAAAGTCTGCTACCCTAGATTCAATTCCTAAGCCACTCATAAAAAGTGGCGCAATCTGGGTGAGGTGGCACACGTCTGTAATCCCAGAACTCAGGAGGCTGAGGTAAGAGGATCGCTATGAGTTCGAGGCCAGGCTAGGACTATAGAGAGAGTTCCATGTCAGCCTGGGCTAGATAGAGTAAGAGCCTACCTTGAAAAAATAAATAAATAAATGCTTTATAGTATTCTCCCTACAACCACAAAAAGCGGTTTCCTAAACTTCTAGAATAAAAAACCCGACAACAGTATATTTGGCTTGTTCCTATAGAACAGGAAATCTAGTTCCAGGCAGCATTATTTTTGTGGGGGTTTTGTTTGTTTGTTTTGTTTGTTGTTGTTTTGAGAGCAGAGGGAGGAAGGGAGGGAGGGAGGGAGAATGGGCACACAAGGTCTCCAGCCACTGCCAATGAACTCCAGAGGCATGTGCCACCTTGTGCATGTGACTTACGTGGGCCCTGGGGAATCAAACTGAGATCTTTTGGCTTTGCGGGCAAACGCCTTAACCGCTGAGCCATGTCTCCAGGCCCCCGGCACTGTTTTCTCGAGAGACTAGGCAGAGCAGAGAGCACGTGCTCATTAAGCTTGTGTGGAAAAACATCTAGCTGTCCTCCTTAAATATACAACTCCTACATGCAATTAGACCGCAAGGAAGCTGGAAACATCTTGTGGGCGGCATAAATCTAAAAGAATTTCCAGGGCTGCAGAGATGGTTCAGCAGTTAAGGCACTTTCTTGCAATGCCAACCAACCTGGATTCAGTTCCCCAGGGCACAAGGTAGCGCGTGCATCTGGAGTGTGTTTGCAGTAGCTAGAGGCCCTGGGGTACCCATTCTCTCCCCCACCCTTCTTGCAAATAAAGAAATAAAATTTAAAAAAAAAAAAAAAAAAGAACTTCCAAGCCAGGCATGGTGGCACACGCCTTTAATCCCAGCCCTCAGGAAGCAGAGGTAGGAGGATCACTGTGAGTTCGAGATCACCCTTAGACTACATAGTGAATTCCAGGTCAGTCTGGGCTAGAGATCCTACCTCAAAAAAAAAAAAAAAAATTGGGGCTGGAAAGATGGCATAGCCGTTAAGCGCATGCCTGTGAAGCCTAAGGACCATGGTTCGAGGCTCCATTCCCCAGGACCCACTTTAGCCAGATACACAAGGGGGCGCAAGCATCTGGAGTTCATTTGCAGTGGTGGCTGGAGGCCTTGGCGCGTCCATTCTCTCTCTATCTGCTTCTTTCTCTCTGTATCTGTTGCTCTCAAATAAATAAATAAAACTAAAACTAAAACTAAAATGTTTAAAAAAAATTGTTTTTTAAGAAGGAAGAAAGTAAGGCAGGAGGGAGGGAGAGACTGAGGGAGGAAAAATAAATAAACCCAGGCAACATGTTAAATTCGTCATCTTCACAAAAAAAGCAACTTGCTTGTCCTGACCTCAGGAGCAAAGGTAATGGCCACAGGGAACCAAGAGCTCTCTAACGAGCAGCACTGTCACTGGGAAGGGGCACAGAAGCCCAGGGCCACTCTGTCACCTTCAGCGGCCCAAGAAGCTCCCTTAACCTTTTAGGGAATTTCAGGACAAGTCAGTATGAAGCAGAGTTGGAGTCGTATTAAAGAGCTTAAGAATGAGGGTGAAGAGAGAAAGAGGTGCTCAAATAGGAAGACCTTCACCCCCAGAGCACAGAAATTAAGACAAACCCCAAGTGGGGGTATGGGCTTCTCAAGGGAAAGCCAAACTCCACTGTCTTCACGAGAGTCATGCGAAGGGGTTAGAGAGATGGTTCAGTGGTTAAAGGCCCTTGCTTACAAAGCCTGCATGGCCTAGGGTTCGAGCCCCCAGTCCCCACAGAAAGCCAGATGTGCAAAATGTGTCTGGAATTTGTTTGCAGTGGCTGGAGGCGCTGGAACACCCATTCTCACTCTCTATGGCTCTCTCTTAAATAAATAAAAATATTTTAGCTGGGTGTAGTGGCACATGCCTTTAAACCAAACTTGGGAGGCAGAGGTAGGAGGATTGCAGTGAATTCGAGGACACCCTGAGACTACAGTAGTGAATTCCAAGTCAGCTTGGGCTAGAGTGAGATCCTACCTCAAAAATAATAACAGCCAGGCATGGTGGCGCAAGCCTTTAATCCCAGCACTCAGGAGACAGAGGTATGGGGAATTTCCATGAGTTCAAGACCACCTGAGACTCCATAGTGAATTCCAGGTCAGCCTGGGCTACAGTGAGACCCTACCTCGAAAAACCAAAAAAAAAAAAAAAAAACATAAAAATAAAATAATAATAATAACAGCTGGGCGTGGTGTAGCATGCCTTTAATCCCAGCACTCAGGAGGCAGAGGTAGGAGGATCACTGTGAGTTCGAGGCCACCCTGAGACAACATGGTGAATTCAGGTCAGCCTGAGCTAGAAAACCAAAAAAATAAAATAAAATAAATAATAATAATAGTAATAATTAAAAAAAAAACAGTCATTTGTCGATTTGGGTGGGTTTTGAGGATTTAGCTTTAAAAGATAACTGAGAACCCTAAAGGCATGGCTCCTGAGGGTCCTCGAGGGGATTGTAATTGATAAGATCACCAGGGTTTCTTTACTATAAACAAAGCCAACAGGCTTGTTTGACATTCCCAGAAAATGTCTTGGGAAAGGAATGAAGCCTTACCAGAGGGCTTCAAGCCTGGTCAATGGCTTTTTTTGGGGGTGGGGGGGTTTCAAGGTAGGGTCTCACTCTAACCCAGGCTGACCTGAAGTTCACTATGTAGCCTCAGGGGGGCCTCCAATTCTTGGCGATCCTCCTACCTCTGCCTCCCGGAGTGTTGGGATTAAAGGCGTGCGCCACCACGCCCAGCAAAAGAGGAAAGTTTTCAGGGAGGCTTCTGCTGAATGGGAAAAGGAGGCATAAAATATGGAGTTGGCCAAGAAGCAGAGGAAGGTGCCACCATAAAGTTCACAACAGGCCTGAGGAGCGAGACCCTACACTCCAAGTGCGCATCTTCATCAAGGAGACATCTAGCAGGTTAAGACGTGAGGCTGAAACAACAGTGACCAGAGCTAGGGACGCATGGTTCGCTCAGCAAGTGCGACGTCGTAACGGCAGGTGACCAAGACAACCGTCTTCTGCCTACAGGCGCCTACAAGGTGAATAGATGACCCAGGAACACATGTACAGTGGTGAATGAGCTGCTGGCGTTTCCGAGATGCAAGAGTTTATAGTTCAAAGACTTGTTTTGCAGACAATGTTCACACTGTGACAGAAACGTGCACGCAGATGCTGGGGAGACAGCTCAGAGGATCAAGGTGCCGCTTGCTTGCAAAGCCTGAAACCCTGGCTTTAATTCCCCGCTATGCATGTAAAGACAGGCACAAAACGTGATTCATGTATGAGGTAGGAGAATCACCGTGAGTTCGAGGCCACCCTGAGACTACAAAGTGAATTCCAGGTCAGCTTGGTTTAGAGTGAGACCCTACCTTGAAAAAAAAATTTATTTATTTGCTTCAGAGAGAGAGCATGGGTGTACCAGGGCCTCTTGAAACTGCCAATGAACTCTAGACGCCTGCCCCACTTAGCTCATCTGGCTTTATGTAGGTACTGGAGAATCAAATCTGGACCAGCAGACTTCACAAGCAAGTGCCTCTAACCACTGAGCCATCCCCCAGAGCACTCCCTCCCCAATTTTATATACCTATATTGGTTTTTCAAGGCAGGGTCTCACTCTAGCCCAAGCTGACCAGGAATTCACTATGCAGTCTCTGGGTGGCCTCGAGCTCACAATGATCCTCCTACCTCTGCCTCCTGACTGCTGGAATTAAAGGCGTGCGCCACCATGCCTGGCTTACATATATTTTTAGAAAAGAAACATATGCACAGCGTGTGCATCTCTGCAGACACAACAGAAAAACAGTCATTTAAACAGCAGCCATTCACGCAGCTGGTGGTGTCGAATGTTGTAGGAGGGGAAGATGTTTGTCTCGGGGAAGAAGAGAGGCCAACAGCTCCAGCAGCAAAGGGAGAAGGCCTGTGCGTGAGAGTGGACATACGTGTTTCAACTGGACACCATGAGAGTTATCTACAAACTATTAAATTTCTTCCCAGTGCTTTTGAAAACAAGGAAGGGAAATGGCAATATCACATGGAGGGTTTTATTTTCAGTCTCTCATTTTTCTGATGGAGTGAGCTGTAAGAATTCAAAATACTAAAAAAAAAAAAAAAAAAATTCCTTGGTGACCAGAAAGTTTACTGACTTTCTTTGAATTGTGAATGAGGCCTTTATTTTGACTCTGGCAGGGATTTCTTTTCCCCACCTTTGGATGAAGGCAATCATTTTTGCCTAGTCCCTTCAGCCTGGATGCAGACACACAACATTTACACTAGGAAGCGGCTGCAATAAGACCAGTGTGCACCGCGGTCCCCAAGCAATCTCAGCGGCGCTCAAGGGGGCCGCAGGAGAGTAAACGGATGGGTCACAGAAGAGCAGCGTGCACGGATGGCAAGAGAGAAGGGGAAACGACAAAGGAGAAATACACACCACACCCCCCCAGGAGGAGCCGCAGTAAGGAAAAGCATGGCTCCCAACGGCACTGCCTGAATTATTTAGTCCTTAAGGACATTTTCTTTCAAAATATCTTCCTTCTCCTTTGGTGGGAATTTTACAAGTGAAGATGTATTAATCCCACTGAGATTTCTCGGCATGTCTGCATCCAGAATTTCTGTCCCTCTGAAATTCATATTTTTTTTGGTATTAACTTGCTTGTTCGTGTGTCTCTTCCACTTGTATCCATCCAATGAGCATTCAGAGAAAACTATGTCACACAGCCAGGCTTGGCAGCTCAGGCCTTTAATCCCAGAGCTCAGGAGACAGAGGTAGGAAGATTGTCATGAGTTTGAGGCCACCCTGTGACTACATAGTAAATTCCAGGTCAGCCTGGGCTAGAGCAAGACCCTACCTCAAAAAAAAAAAAAGGGGGGGGGACAAGTAGAAGAAAGAAAACCTTTTCACGGGCTGGACATGTAGTACGGTTTGTAGAGTGCTTACCCAGTAAGCATGAGGCCCCGGGTTCAAGCCCTAGCACCATCTGCACTGAGCTTTGTAGTACACGACTGTATTCCCAGCACCTGGGCACTGGAGTGCAAAGTCACCCTCAACTACCCAACAAGCATGGGGCCAATCTGAGATACGTGAGACTCTATGTTGTGGTTTGAATGTGAAACGTCCCCCCATAGGCTCTTGTGTTTGAACACTCCCTTGGCCCCACAGCCGGCGGTGCTGTGTGAGGAGGCTGTGGAGCTGTTGGCACGTAGACCTTCCCAGGAGGAAGAGGGCCACTGCGGACCATCCTTGAGGTTTCATAGCCTGCCGTCTCCTCCTGCGTTCTCTCTGCTTCCTGATTCTGGATGCAATGGGACCAGCTGCCTCCTGCCGTCACCATGACTGTAGTCCCTGGAACCATAAGCCAAAATAAACCATTCCATAACTGCTCTGGTCAGGGATTTGGTCAGAGTAATAAGAATAGTAACTAATGCACGCTGCCTCAAAAAAAGAAGGAATAAGGCTGGAGAGATGGCTTAGAAGCTAAAGCACTTGCCTAAGAAGCCTAAGGACCCACGTAATTCCCCAGGACCCATGTAAACCAGATGCACAAGGTGGTGCATGTGTCTAGAGTTCATTTGCAATGGCTGGAGGCCCTGGCATGCCAGTTGTCTCTACTGCTTCTCTCTCTCTCTCTCCAATAAATAAATAATGTATTTAAAAAAAAATAAACAAAAAAATGGAAGAAATAGCCAGGTGTGGTGCCACATGCTTTTAATCCCAGTACTTGGGAGGCAGAGGTAGGAGGACTGCTGTGACTTTGAGGCCACTCTGAGGACTACATAGTGAATCCCAGGTCAGCCTGGGATAGAGTGAGACCCTACCTCAAAAAAAAAAAAAAAAAAAAGAAGAAGAAGAAGAAAGGGAGGGAGAACCAGAGGTGAAATGAAGACTTTATCACCTACCTGTGGTGGTTTGATTCAGGTATCCCCCCCACCATAAACTTATGCTAGGTCCCCAGCTGATGGCAACTGGAAATTGGAACCTTGTTGGAGGTGTGGTGGTGGTGGTGGGCTTACAGGTGCTATAGTCAGCGTCCCCTTGCCAGCGTCTGGCACACTTCCCTGCTGTTCTCCACCTGACGTTAGCCAGGAGGTGATGTCCACCCTCTGCTCATGCCATTGTTTTCCCCTGCCATCACAGGGTTTCCCCTCAAGTCGGTAAGCCAAAATAAAACTCCTTCCTCCCACAAGCTTCTCTTGGCTGGATGTTTGTCACAGCTAGGAGAATCTGACCACAACAGTAAAACTGGTACAGGAAGTGGGGTCCTTGCTGCTAGAAACCTAAATGTGGCTTTTGGCCTTTGGGGACTGATTTGAGGAGAAATATTAAGGATTTCAAACCTTGACCTAAGACACTCCTTGCAGTGCTGTAAGAACAGCTTGATGGATTATGCTGGTCAGAGTTGAAAGACCTGAACGCAGTAAGAACTATGGACTGTGAGGTTTGATTTATGAGGGTGAGAAAAAACTTTGTCAGGACTGGTCCAGAAATAGTTTGTGTGAGATGTTTGCTGCATTCTGCCTACCTGTGTCCTGAGAACTTGTGCAGAGTTGCATTGCGTAGAAATAGACTGGTGTGAGCAGAGGGATATGGCACAGAAAGAAATGAAATCTTTGGGCCAGAACTGCTGCCTGTTCAGCTGCAATTGTTTGAAAGATTGCAGCCATCAAGACTGGGACAGCAGATCTGCACTGGGACAGCGGGAAGAATGTAGACTCTTTTGAAGTAAGGGCCTGAATGCTGCAGGTGTCTGCTGTTCTCCAAAGCTGGTTTTATTCCCCTCTGGATTAACAAATTAGTAGCCAACCTGGTACTACAGGTATAACAAATGCAGGAAAGAGAGGGTCATTGAATTTGCAACACAGTTTTGTGATTTGGAAATGGCCATGGGCAGTGTGAAGCAGGCTTGCTGGATTACCTGCATGGAGGTCAGTGGAGCCGTGAGGATGAACCGTGGGTTGCGGTGGAGACCCAGTGGAGATGCCGGGACTATGGGATGGCTGCCACGTGGAGCTGCCTGCACCACATGAAGCTTGCTCCGACCGTGAGTAGGTTGTCCTAGGGGCGTAGCTGGAGCTCCAGAGACTCACCACTGGTGAGAGTTCCCAGACGTGGAGCTACAGAATTTAATGTTTGCCCCATTTGTTTTAAATCTTGTATTGGTTCAGTATTTCTTTGATATGCTCAGTGCCATCTTTTACAGTGTAAATGCTTATTCTGCGCTATTATAGTATTTTTTGTTTCTTTTTGGTATTCGGGCTCAGTTAAAAGACTTTGGACTATGGAGATGTTTGAACATCATTGAGATTGATAAAACTATATGGACTTTTAAAGTTGGCCTGAATGCATCTCACTTTACATCATGTATAATTATCAGTTTATGGTGATCAGGGGCAGAAGGTGGTAGTTTGGTTCAGGTGTCCCCCATAAATGCATGTGGTCTGCATGCTAGGTCCCCAGCATGTAGTAATTTTTGGGGGTTGGCACCTTGTTGTACGTGTGTTGTTGGGGGCGGGCTTATGGGTATTATAGCCAGCTTCCCCTTGCCAGTGTGTGGCACCCTCTCCTGTTGCTATCCACCTGATGCTGGCCAGGGGGTGATGTCCACCTTCTGCTCATGCCATCATTTTCCCTGCTAACATGGAGCTGCCTCTCGAATCTATAAGCCAAAATAAGCCCTTTTCTCCCCACAAGCAGCTCTTGGTTAGATGTTTATCACAGCAAGGAGAATATGTCCTCAACACTACCAATCATTTTTCAACCAACACAGAATGGAGAGGCACGATGTCACGAGGCTTAACTTTGTGGAGAAGTATAGACAGCACAAAAATACAATGGATAAGAAATGTGATGGAAGTAGAACCATGCCAGATGTGATCTGGGGTGCAGCTCAGGAAAAGCGTCAGCGGGGATGTGGTGTTTGAATTGCACTGGGCCACACAGAGCAGATCCCCAGGCCAGGGAAGAGGCTTGCAAGGGACCGGGCAGGGATGAGCATCTGCGGCCACAAACAAGGTCGTTGTGGGGACTTGCAAGGTGTCACAGTCTCTACCATCGTGAGAATGCAGGGCCAATGATATGGGGCCTCTAGGGAAGGATTGGGAACTTGAATTTTATTCTTGCAGAAGCTACACACAATTATGCATGTTCAGGCCTGAGAAGGTCAGTGATTAAGTGCTTGCTTGGTATGGACAAGGTCTTGGGTTTGATCTTTGGCAGAGTATGTGAGCGAGAGAGAGAGAAACACACTTGATATTAAGCTGGACATGGTGGCGCACGCCTTTAATCCCAGCACTCAGGAGACAGAGGTAGGAGGATCACCGTGAGTTCAAGGCCACCCTGAGACTACACAGTAAATTCCAGGTCAGCCTGAACTAGAGTGAGACCCTACCTCAGAAAAGAAAAGCAAACATGCTTGGCCTTAGATTTATGAAGAACGGAAGGGAGTAAGAGTATGGCACAGTGGAGGTTAGCCTTGGCGTGTGATCTGGCTTAAGAAAGGGTCTCGTGTAGCCCAGGTTGGCCTCAAATTCACTATGCAGCTCAGGATGAGCTTAAGCCCCTGATCTTCCTACCTCAACCTCACAAGTGCTGGGATCACACAGGCGCACCACCTCATCTGGACAGGGGAGGTTAGTCTAATAGTTGCTTTCCCATTTTCCTGGAATTATCTAACAAATAATGATAAACCAAGGTAATCATGCTTTAGTCAACAACTGTTTTGTTTGTTCGTTTGTTTTTGTTTTTTAAGGTAGGGTCTCACTCTAGCTCAGACTGACATGGAACTCACTATGTAGTCTCAGGGTGGCCTTGAACTCACGGCAATCCTCCTACCTCTGCCTTCAAATGCTGAGATTAAAGGCGTGCACCACCACACCCGGCAAGATTTTTTTTTCTTTTTTGTTTTTTCTTTCTTTGTTTTTTGTTTGCTTGTTTTCATTTTTCGAGGTAGGGTTTCACTCTAGCTCAGGCTGACCTGGAATTCTGGCCTCAAACTTGTGGCAATCCTCCTACCTCTGCCTACCAAATGCTGGGATTAAAAGAGTGCACCACCACACCCAGCAAGATTTTTTTTTAAATCATATAAACATGGACATACTCTCTCCCTCTCTCTGTCTCTAATGACTAAATAAATTAAAAATACATCTAAACATGGACATACACAGTCTGCCTACAGTGTACTGACAGTAACTGTCCTAACCCTTAAGAGGCTGTTGGGAACATGATTCTTTTATGCATCAAGTGACCTGAGATTGAGAAGGATGTCCCACAGAAATAACCACAGGGATACAACCCAGGAAAAACCACAGGTAGTAAAACCAGTTGATTTTTCAGGTGAACCCACAAGGATGTTCAAAAAAGGGAACAGTCTAAGGAATACTAGAAGCATCACCCTTTGCATGTAGACCATAATTTGTGTGTTTGCGTCTGTGTGTCCACAGGGGACTGAGCCCAGAACCTCGTACATGCTAAGCACACACTCATGATCCTGGTGAGTTCGAGGCCAGCCTGGGCTAGAGCGAGACCCGACATCAGAAAGAAAGAAAAAAAAAAAAAAGCTGGACATGGAAGTACAGGCCTAGACTCTCAGGGCTTGGCGGTGGAGTCAGGAAGATCCCTAGCACTTGCTAACTAGTTGAGACAAATCAGTGAGCTCTGGGTTTAGCCAGAAAACCTGTCTCAAAGTTTAGTTTTCCTAGTTGGGCATGGTGGGGCACACGTTTAACCCCAGCACTTGGGAGGCAGAAGTAGGAGGATCACTGAGGTCAGCCTGGGAATACAGAATGAGGCCCAGGTCAGCCAGGACTGGAGGGAGACCTTACCTCCAAAAAGAAGTCAGTGTTCATTCTAGACATGGGAGAAAAGCGGAGCACTTGTGGGCTGTTTCGTATTAGTATATGTACCTCTCAGGTATAGTGGGTTGGGTAACTCATGCTTTTATTTCTCTAACTAGCTGCACCTACATTCCAGTAGGTGGCATCATGCATTTTTCTTCTCTGCTTTGCTTTTCCCTACATTGTTTTTTTAATTGAGGATATCTTTCTCACAGAATACCAGCAATAAAAATAATTTTTTGAGCCAAGTGTGGTGGCACATGCCTTTAATCCCAGCACCTGGGAGGCAGAGGTTGGAAGAGCGCCATGAGTTCGAGGCCACCCTGAGACTCCATAGTGAATTCCAGGTCAACCTGGGCTAGAGTGAGACCCTACCCCAAAAAACAAAACTATATATATATATAAAATCATTATTATTTCTGAAGCTTGAGAGGTGATTTAGCAATTAAGATGATTGCCTACAAAGCCTAGGAATCTTGGTTTAATTCCCCAACACTTACATAAGCCAGATATATAAGATGCCATATGTTGGGGCTGGAGAGATGGCTCTCATTCATGCATATGGAGTTCCTTTGCAGTGGCTAGAGGTCCCTGGCATGCTCATTCTCTCTTCCTATCTGCCTCTCCCTCTTAAAATAATTCATCAATTAATTAAATAATAATAATGAAAGAGTTGCATATATATATATATATGTATATATATACATATATATATGTATATATATATATATATATGACACTTTTTTCTTTCTTTTTAAAAAAATTTTATTTATTTATTTGAGAGAAAGAGAGAATGGGCACACCAGGGCTTCTAGCCACTGAAAATAAACTCCAGATTCATGCCCCCCCCCCGTGCATCTGGCTTACGTGGGTCCTGGGGAATCGAACCCAGGCTTTGCAGGCGAGCACCTTAACCACTAAGCCATTTCCCCAGCCCTCCTTTTTATCTTTTTATTTGGATTTTCAAGGTAGGATCTCACTCTCTCGCCCAGGATGACCAGGAATTCACTATGTAGTGGCAAGGTGGCCTCAAACTCACAGTGATCCTCAATCTCTGCCTCCCGAGTCCTGGGATTAAAGGCATACACCACCACACCCAGCTCTAAATAAATTTTATTTATTTGTTTATTTGCAAGCAGAGAGAAGAGAGACATAGAATAAGCATACTAAAGCCTCCAATTGCTGCAAACAAATCCCATATGCGTGCACCACCTTGTGCATCCAGCTTTACACAGACGGGTATTGAGGAATCCAACTCAGGTCATTAGGCTCTGCAGGCAAGCACCTTAGCCAATGAGCCATCTCTCCAGCCCCCAGGATTCAGTTTTGCTGAAGCAGGAAAAGCTGCAACTCTCAGAGCAATAGTCCCTCAAACTATTGTCCAATATGAAAAATATGCCCTAAATTCAAAATAGCAGAAATTTGTTAAAAAAAGAAAACAGCAGAATGGTCGGCTTAGCCTTCCTGTCTCACTAGGAGAATTCGGCAGATTGCAAGACCTAGCTTTCACCTCCTGTCTGGTGTCTTATCTAAAGAATGTGACCAGATGCCGGGTGTGGTGGCGCACGCCTTTAATCCCAGCACTCGGGAGGCAGAGGTAGGAGGATCACCGTGAGTTCAAGGCCACCCTGAGATGACAGAGTGAATTCCAGGTCAGCCTGGACCAGAGTGAGACCCTACCTCGAAAAACCAAAAAAAAAAAAAAAAAAAAGAATGTGACCAGGTCATTTGAAAACCACACCCAAAGGAACCTGAGACTTTGGGGGAAAGAACAATAAATCACTAATCACCTAACATACACAGCAGATGAAGAACTGAGAGAGACAGTAGGAAATGTGACCGCTCCTCCTGGTCATTCTGCAGTAAACACAGAGAGAGAGAGAGACAGAAAACACTCCCAACCAGATAATGCCACTTTTCCCCAGTTTACTGCAGCTTCCTTTAGCAGTATATGAGTCCAACTTTTTGGGTCCCAAATTGGAAGGTTGTTTTTTGTTTGTTTGTTTTTAAATGTAGGTGTTTTTTTTGTTTTGGTTTGGTTTTTGTTTTTTTTTTTTGAGGTAGGGTCTCATTGAATCTCAGGCTGACCTGGAATTCACTATGTAGTCTCAGGCTGGCCTAGAACTTGATCCTCCTACCTCTGCCTCCTGAGTGCTGGGATTAAAGGCAGGCGCCACCACGACCAGCGACGTGGAAGGTGTTTTTTATGGGGGGTGCTTTTGTTTTGCTTTGTTTTTGCTTTTTAGCAGGGTCCCACTCTAGCCTAGACTGATCTGGAACTCACTCTGTAGCCCAGGCTGGCCTCGAACTCTTGGCAACCCTCCTACTTCAGCCTCCTGAATGCAAGTATTATAAAAGCATGAGCCACCATGGCCAGCATTGAAAGTGGAAGTTTTCTAATTGAATAGTTAACATATTATCTTTATTTGGTTTAGATTTGTAATTTAAATTAGCAAGGATTGCTAAAAATATGTTCCAAGGTTTTAGGTTTTTACACTAAAACTTGCTGCAGTTGTAATCTTAGCACATGATTCTAAGATGCCAAGTGACTTCACTCTTTAGAAAGAGTATCATGAGACTGGCAGCGCACACCTTTGATCTCAGCACTCATGTGGCAGAGATCAGAGGAGTGCGGTGAGTTCAAGGCCAACCTGGGACTAGAGTTGGAGGTCAGCCTGGACTATACTGAGACTCTGCCTCAAAACAAAACAAAAACAAAAGCAAAAACAGAGCCAGGCGTGGTGGAGCATGCCTTTAGTCCCAGCACTCGGGAGGCAGAGGTAGGAGGATTGCCATGAGCTCGAGGCCAGCCTAGAGATTTCCAGGCCAGCCTGGGCTCGAGTGAGACCCTACCTTGAAAAAAAAAGAAAAAAAGAAAAAACAGTGAGAGAGCCTGATGCACTCATATACATGAAAGCAGCCTGATGCACTCATATACATGAAAGCAGATAAGCTTTTTTTGTTGTTTGCTTATTTGTTTTTTTGTTTTTCGAGGTAGGGTCTCACTCTAGTACAGGCTGACCTGGAATTCACTGTGTAGTCTCAGGCTGGCCTCTAACTCATGGTAATCCTCCTCCCTCTGCCTCCCAAGTGCTGGGATTAAAGGCATGAGCTACCACGCCTGGCTGATTTTTTAAAAAATTTATTCTTATTTTTATTTATTTGAGAGAAGGAGAGAGGAGGAGAGAATGGGTATGCCAGGGCCTTTAGCCACTGCAAATAAACTCCAGGTACATGTGCCACTTTGTGCATCTGGCTTACGTGGGTCCTGGTGAATCAAACCTGGGTCCTTTGCAGGCAAGTTCCTTAACAACTAAGCCATGTCTCCAGCCCCAGATAAACAATTTTTTAAAAAAACATAAGGTGGAGAGTGATTGAGGAAGACACTCAGCATCAATTTCTGGTCTTCGTGTGCACACATACACACATGCACCCACACACGTGTATGGGGCCACATGCATATTACATGCACATACCACAAACAAGCAATAACAAAACATTTTTAAATTCTCAGGGATTGGGGAGATGACTCAGTAGATAAAGCACTTGTCGCTCAAGCTGGAGTACCTGAGTTGGATCCCCAGTCCCTACAGAAAAAGCTGGGAGCTGCCTGGCGTGATGGCGCACGCCTTTAATCCCAGCACTCGGGAGGCAGAGGTAGGAGGATTGCCGTGGGTTTGAGGCCACCCTGTGACAACATAGTGCATTCCAGGTCAGTCTGGGCTATAGCAAGACCCTACCTCAATAAAATAAGGGGAGGGAGAAGGCGGGAAAGCTGGGATCGACTGTGGGCTTCTGCAATCCCAGCGTGCGGACGCTGCTATGACCTGACAGCGAGGACAAGACGGGAGGCAGAGAGAGAAGAGCCTCCACCAGCTCCCAGCAAGCACAACAGAGGACGGCAGAACCCCGAGAGCCCCTGCTTCGACCAGGGTGGAAAGGTAGAGGACCACCCCAAAAGTTGTCCTCTGACCTGCGTGGGTGTTGTGACCAGCAAGCACCCACACCTACATACATGAGCATGCACGTTTCATGTAGACACACAAAGAACTTGTTTTCTCTTTGGTTTGCTGAGGCACAGTCTTGCTCAAGCCCAGGCTGACCTGGAACTCACTACGTGGTCGCACAGTCTCTCTCGGTTTTCCACCGTAGGCTCGGCAGCTTTGGGCAGCGCATGGAGCTTCCGTTCACCACCCTGGAGATGGCATTCATTCTTCTGGCATTCGTGATCTTCTCCTTGTTCACGCTGGCTTCCATCTACACCAGCCCCGATACCAGGAAGGAAGGTGAGAAAGAACAAGAGTGAGAGAGAGAGAGAGAGAAGAGGGAGAGAGAGAACGCGCCACGTGGCCGTTCTCGGGGTCTCGGCTTCACATTTGCCTTTCTGTGTGACTGACTCTGGTTTGGTTTCTACTCTGCAAGTGAGAATGAGTTGTTTTGTGATCTGGTTTGTTTTGTGGTGAAGGTGGTGGGTGTTGGGGGGGGGGTGTTTCATCCAACTATATATGGAAAGAAAAGTCATTATATATATTTTTGTTTTGGTTTGGTTTGGTTTGGCTTTTGGTTTTCCTAGGTAGGGTCTCACTCTAGCTCAGGCTGACCTGGAATTCACTATGTAGTCTCAGGGTGACCTCGAACTCTTGGTGATCCTCCTACCTCTGCCTGCCAAGGGCTGGGATTAAAGGCATGCACCACTACGCCCAGCCATCATAATTTTTAAAATAAATTCTTGTCAAAGTCCAAATACACAAAATGTATTTTAAAATTCCAACACCACAAATTTTGCTCATTGCTAATAATAGCAATTGTTAACAACAGAAGCATATATTTTTTTAAATTTTCCTATTGATAACTTCTATACTTACAAACAATAAACATGATAACTCCTTCCTTCCCCCCCCCAATTCTCCTTCACAACTCCACTCTCCATCATATCCCTCCCCTCTCTCCATTAGTCTCTCTTGTATTGTGAGGTCATCATCTTTTTCTCCTATTATGAGGGTCTTATGAGGGTATTGCTACACACTGCAAAGTCATGGATATCAAGGCCAATTTCTGTCTGGACAGTTGCATTGCAAGGATTCATACCCTTCCTTTGGCTCTTACATTCTTTCCGCCACCTCTTCCACATTGAAACCTGAGCCTTGGAGGGTGTAATAGAGATATTTCAGTGCTGGACACTCCTCCATCGCTTCTTCTCAGCACTATGTTGCCTTTTGGGTCATACCAGTGGTCACTGCCATCTGAAAAGAGAAGCTTCTCTAACCAGAAGTGAGAGTAGCATTAATATATAAATATGAACATTAAGTGTACCACTTTCAGGGCAATTTGTAGAGAATAAGTAAAATTATAGGAAACAAATTGTCCCTGTTCATGGTTTTGAGCCAACCCCTTTCCCATCAATTCTTTGCTACAAAAAGAAATACCAGTCCAGGCATGGTGGCATGCACACCAGTTTTCTTTTTCTTTTTCTTTTTTTTCTGAGGTAGTGTCTCACTCTAGCTCAGGCTGACCTGGAATTCACTTTGTAGTTCATGGTGATCCTCTTACCTCTGCCTCCCGAGTGCTGGGATGAAAGGCATGCATCACAATACCCGGCTTTTTAAAAAATATTTTATATTTATTTATTTGACAGAGAAAGAGGTAGGGAGAGAGAGAGAATGGGCGCGCCAGGGCCTCCAGCCACTGCAAACGAACTCCAGATGCATGCACCCCCTTGTGCAGCTGGCTAACGTGGGTCCTGGGGAATCAAACCTGGGTCCTTTGTCTTTGCAGGCAAATGCTTTAACTGCTAAGCCATCCCTCCAGCCCTTTGGCATACGCCTTTAATCCCAGCACTCGGAAGGCAAGGTAGGAGGATTGCTGTGAATTCAAGGCCGGCCTGGAGCTACATAGTGAATTCCAGGTTAGCCCAGGATAGACAGACCCTACCTGGAAAAAAAAAAAATAGTAGTTACATTATGTGGTGATGACTTGTTTCTTTCATGTGATAATGGGTCATGGCTGACATGGCACTCGTGATGTGTTGGACCATGACTACATCCACAATGCTGACCCTACATCTCTGCCATCTTCACCCCATTTATGCCATGCTGTGGGCCAATATGGCTGGCCCATCTTTCGCTGTCACTTATAACATTTACCAGCAGAGGGGAGAAATGAAAACTGGCACTGCCTCTTCCTTTCCAGAACACCTTCAGAATCGTGATCTGTTGTTTCCTTTTTTCTAGAACTTAGTCCATACCCAAGGGGAAGCTGGAAATGTAATTTTTTTTGTTTTGTTTTGTATTTTGTTTTCTGCTTTTCAAGGTAGGGTCTCACTGTAGCCCAGGCTGACCTGGAATTAACTATGTAGTCTCAGATTCGCAAGGATCCTCCTACTTCTGCCTCCCAAGTGCTGGAATTAAAGGTGTGTGACACCATGCCAGGCAGAAATGCAATTTTATTTATTTATTTATTTATTTGAAAGAGAGAGAGAGAGAATGGGTACTAGGGCCTTCAGCCACTGCAAACACATTCCAGACACATGTGCCACGCTGTGCATCGGGCTTATGTGGGTACTGGAGAATCAAACCTGGGTCCTTTGGCTTTGCAGGCAAACGCCTTTACCACTAAGCCATCCCTCCAGTCCTGGAAAAGTTATTTTTTTCTTTCCTTTTTGGTTTTTCGAGGTAGGGTCTCACTCTAGCCCAGGCTAACCTGGAATTCACTATGCAGTATAAGGGTGGCCTCGAACTGACTACAACCCTCCTACCTCTGCCTCCCAAGTGCTCACATTAAAGGCATGCGCCACCATGCCTGGCTAATTTTTACTCTTGGAAGACATATGTCCAGCTAAAATTTTGGGTTTATAAATTTTTGTTTTTTTTTTTTTATTTTTTTATTCATTTGAGAGCGAGAAGGACAGTATGAAAGCACGGGAGCCTCTTGCCACTGCAAATCCACTCCAGGTGCTTCACAAGGTGCGTCAGGCTTTGTATGGGTACTGGGGAAGAAACCCTGAATGGCGGGCCTTTAACCACTGAGTCATCGCTATAGCCCAAATTTTGAGTTAATATTCTATTCGTGTGTTTGTTTGTTTGTTTTTGTTTTTCAAGGTATGGTCTCACTCTAGCTTAGGCTGACCTGGAATTCACTGTGTAGTCCCAGGGTGGCCTCGAACTCACGGTGATCTTCCTACCTTTGCCTCCCAAGTGCTGGGATTAAAGGTGTGCGCCACCATACCCAACTCTGAGTTTATATTTTAAAAGGAAGGAAGGGAGGGAGGGAGGGAGGGAGGGAGGGAGGGAGGGAGGGAGTCTGGAGATGGCTCAGTGATTTAAATATTTCCTATTCAGCAAGTATTTAAAGCAGAGGACCTGAGTTCCATCCCCAACATTGATGCAAAAAAGCTGGGCATGGCGTGCACACCTGTAACCCCAGTGCTGAGACAGACAGAAACAAGAGAGTCTCTAGGCCTAGCTAGACAGCCAGTCTGACCAAAATATAACAGCTCTGGGATGGAGGGATGGCTTAGCAGTTAAGGCTCTTGCCTATAAAGCCAAAGGTCCCAGGTTTGACTCCCCAGGACCCACATAAGCCAGATGCACAAGGTGGTGCGTGCATCTGGAGTTCTTTTGCAGTAGTGAAGGCCCTGGCACGTCCATTTTCTCCCTCTCTTTCAAATAAAAGTAAGTGAAAACATAATAATAACAGCTCTGGGCTCAGTGAGAGACTCCATCTCAAGGAAATAAAGTAGAAAAGTGATAGAGGAGGAGCTCTCCAAGCTCTCCTCTGGCCTTGGTCCACATACACGTCTGCCCACACGTGCGTACACCACACATGGTGCACCAGGAAGGAGAGAAGGGAGGAAAGGAGAAGGGAAAAGGGAAAATTAGTAGTGCCTGACAGACATATGTACCTTAACCACGCAGAAGCTGGTGCACACATCTGGAATTCATCTGTAGCAGCTGGAGGCCCTGGCATACCCATTCTTTCTCTATCTTCCTCTCTCTCTCTCATAAATAAATAATTTTTTTTTAAAAAGAAGACACATTTTATTGAACATTTCCAGGTTCATATCCAGGCTCTCCCATGTGGTGGCGCTGTGACTTAAGGCAAATGACACAAGTTCTCAAAGACTTCATTCTCCCAGGATGACAGCAGTGCCTGCCTCAGGGGGGCTGAAATGAGAATCACAAGAAATAAAGCCCAGGACAAGCAGAGGTTGCTGTTATTGGGCTGTTTTGCTTTGCATTCATAATTAGGATATAGAGACAATTAGAAGAAAAATGGGACCATTCGCTGTAGAACCAAAATAATACGCATTCAACCCATCAGTGGATAAGCATCTTTTTTTTTTAATTAATTAATTATTTATTTATTTGAGAGCAACAGACACAGAGAGAAAGACAGATAGAGGGAGAGAGAGAGAATGGGCGCGCCAGGGCTTCCAGCCTCTGCAAACGAACTCCAGACATGTGCGCCCCCTTGTGCATCTGGCTAACGTGGGACCTGGGGAACCAAGCCTCAAACCGGGGTCCTTAGGCTTCACAGGCAAGCGTTTAACCACTAAGCCATCTCTCCAGCCCTAAACATCTTTTTTTTTTTTCTTTCAAGATAGGGTCTCACTCTAGCCCTGGCTAACCTGGAATTCACTCAAACTGGCATTGAACTCACAGTGATCCTCCTACCTCTGCCTCCCGAGTGCTAGGATTAAAGATGTGTGCAGTATATGGTTTATTGGTGAATCATCTGCCAGCCTTGAACTCACTGTATTGCGCTAAGGATGACCTTGAACTTCTGATCCTCCAGCTTCTACCTCCCAAATGCTGGGATTACAGACATGAGCCACCATAACCAGTTCACATAGTGCAGGGTTAATCTTTGCGCAGGCTGACTCTGAGGACATGGACAGCTGTGTGTCCTGGGTGGAGTTCCTGCAAGGAGGAATTCATCAACTTCTCCAATGACTTCCTGATAATCATGAGTTGTTTGCTTCTTGCCCGGAGCTAATGTGAACTCCTGATCTGTCTTGTGTTCAGACTGAAATGGGGAAAAAGAAAAAAAAAAAAAAAAGCTGTTAGCTAAGTACTAATCTTGCTAGTGAATCCCCATGGCCCTCCTTCATTTTATTTTATTTCATTTCATTTTATTATCATTTTTTTTTTTTTTTTTGGTTTTTCGAGATAGGGTTTCATTCTAGCCCAGGCTAGCCTAGAATTCACTATGTAGTCCCAGGCTGACCTCAAACTCACAGCAATCCTCCTACCTCTACCTCCCGAGAGCTGGGATTAAAGGCGCGCCACCACGCCCGCCCCTCGCCCTCCTTAAAATCGTGTTTTGTGTGTTGCATATTCACTTCTGGTCCTCCCTGTCACCACTGGATGGTGCTGACAGCTGGGAATCAAACCTCGGGCCTATCAGCCAAGCTCATTACCAACGGAGCTACACCCCCAGCCCTTACTCTCAGTTGTCGAGATAAAATTCCCATCCAAACGGTTTGCTTTAGTCTACTAAATTTTACCAGGACTCAAAGTAGAACTGTAACCGAGACCTAACAATGTAGACGTAAGGAAATGCCACAATGAGGCCCATCAGTTTATATGCCAATTTAGAAAATTAATTTTTAAAAAGTTAAATTTTAAGCTGGGTGTGGTGGTGCACGCCTTTAATCCCAGCATAGGGGAGGCAGAGGTAGGAGGATCACTATGAGTTCAAGGCCAGCCTGAGACTACATAGTGAAATCCAGGTCAGCCTGGGTTACAGTGAGACCCTACCTCGAAAAACCAAAAGAGATGGTTTAGCAGGAAAGCGCTTGCCCTGTGAAGCCTAAGGACCCCAGTTCAACAGTGGATTCCCCAGGGCCCACGTTAGCCAGATGCACAAGGGGGCTCATGCATCTGGAGTTTGTTTGCAGAGGCTGGAAGCCCTGGCGTGCCTATTCTCTCTCTCTGCCTCCTTCTCTCTGTCTGCCACTCTCAAATGAATAAATTTTAAAGAATAATCTAAGCCGGGCGTGGTGGTGCACACCTTTAATCCCAGCACTCGGGAGGCAGAGGTGGGAGGATTGTGAGTTCGAGGCCACCCTGAGACTCCATAGTGAATTCCAGGTCAGCCTGGGCTAGAGTGAGACCCTACCTCAAAAAAACCAAAAAGAAAAAGAATAATCTAAATTTTAAAACAGGTTCATTTGAACCAGTCCACCCCTCCCCCTTCTTCTTGCTTCTGCCCCTCCTTTTTTTTTTTTTGAATTTTATTTATTTATTTATTTGAGAGCGACAGACACAGAGAGAAAGACAGATAGAGGGAGAGAGAGAGAATGGGCGCGCCAGGGCTTCCAGCCACTGCAAACAAACTCCAGACGCGTGCGCCCCCTTGTGCATCTGGCTAACGTGGGACCTGGGGAACCGAGCCTCGAACCGGGGTCCTTAGGCTTCACAGGCAAGCGCTTAACCGCTAAGCCATCTCTCCAGCCCCCTGCCCCTCCTTTTTGATAAAGAGAAGTCACACCTCTGAGTGACCTAGACAGTGTCCAGCACTTAGACTTCCTGAAGCCACCCCCCTTTACTTATTTTGGGGATTTTATTTCTTTTCTTTAAATATTTTACTTATTTATTTGAGAGAGAGAGAGCCACACCAGGGCCTCTAGCCACTGCAAATGAACTCCAGACTCATAAAACACCTTGTGCATCCATCGGGCTTACGTGGGTCCTGAGGAGTTGAACTTGGGTCCTTAGGCTTTACAGACAAGCGTCTTAACAGCTAAGCCTTCTCTCCAGCCCGTTTTTGTTGTTTTGAGGTAGGGTCTCATATACTAGCTCACAGCGAACTCCTCCCTCTGCCTTTACTCCCCTTTTATAAAAGTTCTTTCCACCCGGCGTGGTGGCGCACACCTTTAGTCCCAGCACTTGGAAGGCAGAGATAGGAGGATGGCCATGAGTTTGAGGCCACCCTGAGACTTTATAGTGAATTCCAGATCAGCTCCTTTGTGCCCTGAGACCTTCTGAGATGGAGATTTGAGATGAGAGGCAGCTCTGTCTTCCTCGGGACATGCTGTGAATGAACTGGTTCTTGCCACAAGCAAGAACTCCAGATGCATGTGCCACCTTGTGCTTATGTGGGTACTGGGGAATCAAACCTGGGTCTTTTGGCTTTACAGGCAAGCACCTTAACCACTAACCAATCCAGCCCATTGTTGTTTTTTTTTTTTTTTTTAAGTCATGGTGCCACATACTTTTTGTTTTGTTTTTCTTCTCTTTTTTTTCTCTGAAGAATTTTTTCATTGACAACTTCCATGATTATAGACAATAATCCAGGATAATTCCCTCCCCACCTCACTTTCCTCTTCATATCTCCACTCTATCATATCCCCTTCCCTCTCAATCAGTCTCTCTTTTCTTTTGAGGTCATCATCTTTTCCTCCTATTCTGATGGTCTTGTGTAGGTAGTGTCAGGCACTGCGAGGTCATGGATATCCAGGCCATTTTGTCTGGCAGAGTGCGTTGTAAGGAGTGGTACCCTTCCTTTGGCGCTTACATTCTCCCCCCCACCCCAACACACACACCCCTCTTGAAGGGTGTGATAGAGATGTTTCAGTGCTGAGCACTCCTCTGTCACTTCTCAGCACTATGGTGCCTTTTGAGTCATTCCAAAGGTTACAACCATCTGTAAAAAGATGCTTATTTCACCAAAAATTAGAGTAGCATTAATACATGGGTATGAACACTAGAAACAGTGCTTACCAAGCAGTTTGGTGAGCTTGATATATGCATTAAGCCAGATACCAGCAGGTGTTACACCCCTAGGGCTCATGACTTCTCCCACTGTAGGTTTTCAGTATCAGGCATGCATTTCCCCCCATGGAGCAGGCCTCCAGTCCAGTTAGAGAGCAGCTGGTTTCCCCCATAACAGAGATGCCACAATTGCACCCGTTGACTTATTTAGCCTGTGTTGCAGTCAGGTTCGCATTGCTGGTAGAAATCACCCAACCAAAAGCAGCTTCTGGGAAAAAGAGGTTTATTTTGGCTTACAGGCTCAAGGAGAAACTCCACGATAACAAGGGAAAATGATGGCATGAGCAGAGGGTGGACATCACCCCCTGGCCCACATAAGGTAGATAATAGCAATAGGAGAGTGTGCCAAACACTGGCATGGGGAAACTGGCTATAATGACCCATAAGCCTGCCCCCAACAATACTGCCTCCAGGAGTCGTTAATTCCCAAGTCTTCATCACCTGGGAATCTAGCATTCAAAATGCCTAAGTTTATGGGGGACACCTGAATCAAATCACCACAGCCTGGCTGGTCAAACTTAAGTCTTGCAGTGTCCACTGTTGTATATGTCCTCTGGTGACTTCTCTCCCATGGAGCTACATGCAGTGTGGCTTTTTCCAGCTTTCTGTCAGCTGGTCTACACAGAGGAGGTTTTCAGCTCAGCTTCAGCAAGAGTTCTCAGTGAACTTGCAGCCCAAGCATGTGGAGTCTTCAACATCGTTCTTTGGTTGGTTTGTTTTTTTTGTTTTTTTTTTGTTTTTTTTTTTTGTTTTTTTTTTTGGTGGTTTTTTTTTTTTTGTTTTGGTTGTTGAGTTGGTTTTTCAAGGTAGGGTTTCACTCTAGCCCAAGCTGATGTGGAATTCACTATATAGTCTCAGGCTATGGAGATCCTCCTACCTCTGCCTCCCAAGTGGTGGGATTAAAGGTGTGCACCACCACACCCTGATTTGGGAAGTTTTTTGACTGAAACCCGCTTTCAGATTCCTTCTCTCCTCCACCCACAATAAACCTGTGTGTACAACCAATGTGAAAGCTTCATGAAACACTGCTTAGCCCCACTTCAAGTATTAGCCTTGAAATCTTTGTCTTTTGATCATTTATTTTTTGTTTTCTTATTTGTAAGACTAATATATACACTAGCTAACTCATTAAATATGCATAGGTTGCAAACTCTAAATTCAGACAGGACCACCAAGTATGCTGAGAAGACCATTTTCACAAGCTATATGTCAATCCCCTGGGGATAACCCTTCCCTAAAGTGCCATTGCCTACTGACTAACGTAAAAATTCCTGAGATTCTGGGGCACGCTTCCAAGCCGGAATTTTCCACTCACTCACCGACAATGCCCTCCTCCTTCTCTACCTGAATCTTGCTTATTCTTCAAGGCTACATTCATTTTCTCTCATCTCTCTCTTTTTCTTTTCTCTCTCTCTTCATGTTTGACAAATATATACAAGTAATACTGTACTTGATCATATTCACCCCCCATTACCTTTTCTAATCTCCTCCCACTAAAGCCCTTCTTCAAAACTAATAACAAATCCTCTTTTACTTTCATGCGTTTTGTTTATTTGTCGTTGGTGGTGGTGGTGGTGTGTGTGTATGTGTGTGTTGGTACGTTTGTTGATTTTTTGAACCACTGGGTTAAATTAGAGTTGCTGGCATAAGCACAGGTTGGGGGCTGGGCACTGTCATATGGGTGACTTAACAGTGGTCACACCACTAAAGACCTCGCCCTCCCCCACAACCTCTCTCTCTTTTTCATTTTGTTTGTTTGTTTGTTTTTGAGGTAGGGTCTCACTCTAGCCCAGGCAGACCTGGAATTCACTTTGTAGTCTCAGGGTGTCCTCGAAATCACAGTGATCCTCCTGCCTCTGCCTCCCTAGAGTACTGGGACTAAAAGCATGCTCCACCACACCCAACTCTTCTTTTTATTTTTAAATATTTTTATTTTTTAACTTTTCTTGAGGCAAACCCAACAGACTGCCTTTTAAAATTAATTTTATTTACTTATTTATTGTTTTGTTGTTGTTGCTTTTTCAAGGTATGGTTTCACTCCAGCCCAGGCTGACCTGGAACTCACTATGTAGTTTCAGGGTGGCCTCAAGCTCACTGCAACACTCCTCCCTCTGCCTCCCAAATGCTGGGATTAAAGGCGTGCGCCACCACACCTGCTCAGACTGTCTGTTTTCTTTTTCTTTCTTTCTTTTTCTTTTTTTCTTTTCTTTTCTTTCTTTCTTTTTTATTGTTGTTATTTGATTTGGGGTCTCACTCTAGCTCAGGCTGACCTAGAATTCCCTATGTAGTCTCAGGATGGCCTCAAACTCACGGTGATCCTCCAACCTCAGCCTCCTGAGTGCTGGGATTAAAGGTGTGTGCCATCATGCCCGGCTTGTTTCTTTCATGTGGGCAAAAATATGACTGCAAAGTAGTGAGACCATTACTCCCTCTGTTACTGGAATTGCTTGCCCAGCAGATACACTCTCACTTCATGCTGTTTGCAAGAAGAAATTAATTGAGCTAGGCATGGAGTGAGAATGAAACATTTACCAAATCACCAGTCTTGCTGTTAATCATGATAGTCTTACAAGAAAGATAAAACAAACAGAAAAAGAGTAAGATAGGAACTCAAGTCCATGTGAAAATAAAATCCTTCATCTATTTTCTTGAAAAGGCAAATATCAAATAAACCAGCAAAAGTAGTATTTTATATAGCTGGGTATGGCGGCGCATGCTGTTAATCCCAGCACTCAGGAGGCAGAGGTAGAGGATCACTGTGAGTTTGAGGCCACCCTGAGACTATAGAGTGAATTCCAGATCAGCCTAGACTAGAGTGAAACCCTACCACAAAAAGCTGAAAAAAATATACATATATATATATATATACACATGGGCTGGAAAGATGGTTCAGTAGTTAATGCACTTGCTAGCAAAGCCTAAGAACCCAGGTTCAATTCCCTAGTACCCACATAAGTCAGATGCACATGGTGGCATATGCATCTGGAGTTTGTTGCAGTGGCTAGGGGCCCTGGCATGCCCATCCATTCTTTCCCTCTCTCTCTCTTAAATAAGTAAAATATTAAAAAGCAAACAGAAGCTGGAGAGATAGCTTAGTGGTTAAGGCATTTGCCTGCAAAGCCAAAGGGGGTGCATACATCTGGAGTTCGTTTAAAGTGTCTGGAGGCCCTGATATGCCCATTCTCTCTCTCTTTCTCTTTCTGCCTATCTCTGTATCTCTCTCAAATAAGTGAATAGATAAAATATTAAGGGGAGCCAGGCGTGGTGGCACACGCCTTTAATCCCAGCACTGGGCAGGCAGAAGTAGTAGGATTGATGTGTTCGAGGCCACCCTGTGAATTCCAGGTCACCCATAGTGAATTCCAGGTCAGCCTGGGCTAGAGTGAGACCCTACCTCAAAAAACCAAAAATAAATAAATAAATAAGCAAAACCAAATTACATCTACATACAGATGTATTTATATGTTTCCATCCTCACTGTTATCCAGACCATCGCCTTTTATTTCCCTGAATTACAAAGAATTGTTCTCCTGCCTTTCCTAGTCCAAGTTTTCTTAACCACTAAGCCATTCATTCCTCCAGCCCCTTATCCTCGTTTCCGAATTGAAGAGGTGGGGGGGGGGCAGCGTGCTCGTTAGGAGGCAGCGCTGGGTGGCAGGGAGCGGAGCGGCGGTTTCCTGCCCACCTTACACTGCTGTTGACGTGCAGGCCAGGCCCTTGCCTTTGAAACTCTCTGGTCTGACGCCCAGAAGGAAGTGATAGAATGGAGTAGAATGGACCCACCAGGGAATTACAAGGACATTCTAGGAAGTAATGGCCCTTCATCAAAGGTGTGTTCATGGCCTGGGCAAACAGAAGCCGTCCCACATCTTAGTGCCAGGCACTCCCTTCCAGAACAGCTGTGGGACATGCCAGATGACCCGCCCTCGGGACCTCGTCCATGAGGCAAAGGCCTCTGCCACTGCTGGGCCAACAACCGGAGTAGAGCAAAAAGTAAATTATTTTGGAATTCCTTAGCCAGATATCTAAACAATCTTTGTAACATAGGAGTGTGTTCATTTGTTATTTTATTTTATCTTATCTTTCTTTTTTTTTTTTTTGTTTTGTTTTTGTTTTTCAAGGTAGGGTCTGGCCTCAAACTCACGGTGATCCTCCTACCTAGAAAGAGACTCCTAGAAAGAGTCTCTTTCTAACCCAGGCTAACCTGGAACTCACTCTGTAGTCCAAGCAGGTTTTGAACTCAGGCCAGTCCTCCCAGCCCGGCCTTCAGAGTGCTGTGATCACAGGCATGAGCCACTGTGCCTGGCTCTGAAATCTCGGTGTAGGGGGTTTTTGTCTGTGGCTCTGTCACTGTAATAGCCAGGGGACAAAAGTCCTCTGCGTTCTTATGTTTTCAGCTGTTCTCAACTAACGATTCTCTTGGCATTTGTCTGATACTGTTAATTCAACTCCAAACAAAGAGATCAGGTCCGAATACGTCTCACTGCTGGTTTTATTTTGTGTTGGGTTTGTTTTTGAGGTGTGGGGTGGTGTTTGCTTTGGTTTTATGTCTCCCCCCACCCCACACACACTGAAGGCAACTGGAGAGCAAGAGATATTTGCTGAGTGCCCATTGAGGCGCTGTAATGGCCATAACAGTACACAACCTGTTATAGACATTACCACACTTCCAAGGAAGAAACGTCACTTGCTTTATTGAAAGATCTGCTGATTAGAAGAAGAAGAAAAGCAATCGTCCCAGGCACACTCACAGTGTGGGTGGCTGTATCCTAAAAGCAACAGAACAGCAGAGAACAGAGAGTGGCTCTGCCTGGGTTAGCACTCGGGTCAAGGTCACCAGCTTTCCAGGCATATAAAGACCTCCACTTTCCTTTCACTGCACAGCTGCTCCCTGCAGGTCTCGGGGGAACTGATGGTTCACTGCCCTGACCACAAGCTTCTAAATATTCATGAGGGAAACTTCCTGCACATTGCATGAACACATCACCCTTCTGTGCTGAGCCTCCTACAAGGACAGGTTGGATCCCACCTGAACCAGATCACGTTCTTGTCTCTAGACCACGCCCTCCAGCCAGAACCTCCACCTGCCCCTGCACTTAGCAACGGCAGAAGTAGATGTCAAACACTGACTAACATCTGGCTGGGCGTGGTGTCTCATGTCCATAGTTCCAGCACTCAGGACACTGACATAGAGGGTTGCTGCAAGTTCAAAGCCAGGATGAGACTACGAGGTAAGTTCCAGGTCAGCCTGGGCTAGACTGAGACCCTGCCTCGAAACAAAACAAAGCAAAAGAACACAGCAGGGCTGGAGGGATGGCTTAGTGGTTAAGGCACTTGACTGCAAAGCCAAAGGACCCAGGTTCAATTCCCAGAACACACATAAGCCAAATGCACAAGGGAGCACACACATTTGGCAGCAGCGGAAGGCCTTGATGCACCCATTCTCTCTCTGTGTGTCTCTCTCTCCCTCCCTCACCCCCCTTTCTCTCTGTAAAATAAATAAGAAATAAAAGTATTTTTAAAAAAGAATACAGTAAAAAAGAATATGGAGGGCTGGGGTGATGGTTTAGTGGTTAAGGCATTTGCCGGCAAAGCCAAAGGACCTCAGTTCAATTCTCCAGGACCCATGTAAGCCAGATGCACAAGGTAGTGAAAGCATCTAGAGGTCGTTTGCAGTGGCTGGAGGCCCTGGGGCGCCCATTCTCTCTCCCCACCACCCCCGCTCTTTGTCTCTCAAATAAACAAATACAAATAATCCTAGCACTCAAGAGACAGAGGTAGGAGGATCGCCACGAGTTCGAGGCTACCCTGAGACTACCTAGTGAATTCCAGGTCAATCTGGCTGGAGTGGGACCCTACCTTGAAAAACCAAAAAAGTAAAATAAGATAAACAAATAATAAAATATTTTTAAAAGAGAATAGGGAGCCAGTCATGGTGGTACATACCTATAATCCCAGCATTTGGAAGGTAAAGGAGTATCATGAGTTCAAGACCAGCTTCAGCCTCATTCAGACCCTGGGTCAATAGGCGAGACATAGAAGAAACGTGCTATCAAATCAAATTATGTTGTGATTTGTACTTTTAGGTTTACGTATATCTGTATAGATGTTTATATGTATATGTGCAGATGTACATGCAGACTGAGTTAAGCAATCTTTTCTAAACAGACAAAAATGTACAGAAACTAGCCAGGCGTGGCGGCGCTCGCCTTTAATCCCCACACTTGGGAGGCAGAGGTAGGAGGATCGCCGTGAGTTCGAGGCCAGCCTGAGACTCCATAGTGAATTCCAGGTCAGCCTGGGCTAGAGCAAGACCCTGCCTCAAAAAACCAAAATAAATAAATAAATAAAACAAATAAAAGTACAGAAACTGGCAAGAGCGGGGAGACTAGAAAGGAGGTTTCCTATCCTGAACTGAGTAGCTAGGAAGTGGGTTTGTCTGTCTTGCTCTGGCTTGGTGTGTGTGTAACGTAGTGTGTGTGCTGTGTGTGTTTGTGTGTGCCCTGCACCACCCATGCGCTCCCCTGAGGCAGGGTCACAGGGGTGTGAAGGCTGCAGTGGAACATCAGGTGTGTCCCCTCCATCACTCTTTGGCCTGGTCTTATTTTGAGTCAAAGTCACCTTCCGCGGATTCCAGAGCTTGTGGGGCTCTGGAGACTCTGCTCTCTGCTCCCCTGCGGCCCTGGGGTTGCTGGTACACGTGGCCACGCCCAGCTGTTTTACATAGGTCTGGAGATTTGAACTCGGCAGTCTCGGGCCTCCATGCTTGCACAGGAACTACAGAGCCTTCTCCCCAGCCCTGGCTAGGAACTATTTTCCCAGCAGGATGCCCTAAATTCCTTCCACATTAAATAATAATGCAGATGCGGCTTGTAATGCACTCTCATACTTTTCACTGGATTCTCACCAACCTGGGGCATTGCTCAGGGAGGCAGGAAGACCCCTGAGCTCTTGTCTAGGGAAGGGAGATAAGTGGCCTCCAGGGCCAGGGGAGGACGCGTACATGGTAACGCACAAGGCCCGCTTACTCCCTAATGAGCAAACCTTGAAGCTCTCCCCGCTCACCAGGCATGGGGGTGCCTGCAAGCTGAGCACTAGGGAGGCGGAGGCAAAGGATGGAATGTTCTAGACCAGCTTGGGTAGTAGGTAGCGAGACCCTTCTCAAAAAAAAAAAAAAAAAAAAGGATGAGCCAGGTGGCTCACGCTTTTAATCCCAACACTTGGGTGGCAGAGGCAAGAGGATCACAGTGAGTTCAAGGTCACCCTGAGACTACATAGTGAATTCCAGGTCAGCCACTAGAGACTACCTCGAAAAACAGAAAGAAAAAAGGATGAACAATGAACACTAAAATAGTTTATTGCCTTTCTGTGTTTTTGTTTGATTGGTTTTGTTTTGTTTGTTTTTCAAGGTAGGGTCTTGCTGTAGCTCAGGTGACCTGGAATTCACTATGTGTAATCTCAAACTGGCCTTGAACTCAGCGACCTCCTACCTGTGTCTCCAGAGAGGTGGGATTAAAGGCGTGCGCCCCCACGCCCTGCTCTCTCTGGGTTTTCACAGTCCTCCTCCCGGCCTCTCATTGTGGTTTACTCCCTATCGGAGTTCCTCATTGATAACTAATAGGGCCCTTCTCTTTTTTTTTTTTTGTCCCTTTTTATTTATTTATTTGAGAGTAACAGAGAAGCTGGGCGTGGTGGCGCACACCTTTAATCCCAGCACTCAGGAGGCAGAGGTAGGAGGGTTGCCGTAAATTCAAGGCCACCCTGAGACTACAGAGTTAATTCCAGGTCAGCCTGGACCAGAGTGAGACCCTACCTTGAAAAACCAAAAAAAAAGATCACTTGAGAGCAAGAGAGAGAATGGGCACACCAGGGCCTCCAGCCACTGCAAATGAACTCCAGATGTGTGCACCTCCTTGTGCATCTGGCTAACGTGGGTCCTGGGGAATCAAGCCTGGAACCGGGGTCCTTAGGCTTCACAGGCAAGTGCTTAACCACTAAGCCATCTCTCTAGCCCCTTCTTTTCTTTCTGAATAGACTAAAATGGATTCATTCATTAAACAGTCATTGAAAATTGGCTATACACACTGAGTACTAAGCATGCCATTCAATCCTTTGCTGAACAATATTTACAGAGAGTTCAGCATGCATTCACTCATTCACTGTGGCAGATGTTGACTGCCCTCTGCTAAGTATAAAGCTTCCATCCATGATATTGGAGACAATGAAGATCTGATCACAGAACCATCTTTTTGCTTGTTTGTTTGTTTTGTTTTTCAAGGTAGGGTTTCACTCCAGCCCAGGCTGACCTGGAATCCACTATGTAGTCTCAGGATGGCTTCAAACTCATGGTGATCCTTCTACCTCTGCCACTGAGAATACTGGGCTTAAAGGCCACACCCAGCTAGAACCATCTTATTATAGTTGTAAGGAGTGTTGGGAATAAATACAAAGGAGAGGGCTGGAGAGATGGCTTAGCGGTTAAGCGCTTGCCTGTGAAGCCTAGGGACCTCAGTTCGAGGCTCGGTTCCCCAGGTCCCACGTTAGCCAGATGCACAAGGGGGCACACGCATCTGGAGTTCGTTTGCAGAGGCTGGAAGCCCTGGCGCGCCCATTCTCTCTCTCTCCCTCTATCTGTCTTTCTCTCTGTGTCTGTCGCTCTCAAATAAATAAATAAATAAAATTTTAAAAAAAAAGTAAATACAAAGGAGAGATCTACAGTCAGGGGAGGGTGAGCGAGGTTGACTACATGTAAGAGACCAATAAATATGTCTTTAGCCAGGCATGGTGGCACACACCTTTAATCCTAGCACTTGGGACACAGAAGTAGGAGGATTGCTGTGAGTTTGATGCCACCCTGAGACTACACAGTGAATTCTAGGTCAGCCTGGGCTAGAGCAAGACATTACCTAAAAAAAAAAAAAAGGCAAGGAGAGGAGGCAGAAAGAGCCATCATCTCATCTTGCCTATGGGAGACCAGAGGCCAAAGTCGCTGCATGGAAGGTGTAAGGTTCAGGGGTGACCAAGACCACGGAGACCACTCTGAGGCAAAGATGGAAGCTTTTATTCAGGAAAAACACGAGCTTCCAGGACTGACTCTCAAGAGCAGAGCAGTGGACTAGGGATCACAGATAGTGGACTGAACAGAGCTCTTCAGTCGGGGAAGGTGAGGAAGGGGAAAGTAAAGAAAAGGCTTCTTTAGGGGAGATCTAAGATAGGCAGGGTGTGAGACCAGAGCAGTAACCTGGTGTCCTGAGAGACAGGGGGAGGACACCCAGACCTGGGGCGTTGTGAGGCAGGGGAGGGACCACGGCTGGGCCGTTCCTTGAGGAACGTGGATGACCCACTTCCTTGTGTCTCGGTCTCCCTCCTGCTGTCCTCGGTGAGTCCATTTTTGTCCTGACCTAACAGAGAGACATACGGATGACAAGTACGGTTAGAACATGAAAGGACACGCAGAATAACGTCCTGGGAAGGGGGCCCAAGGCCGGGTCAGGATTCCTGATTTTATTTTGTAACGGGGTACTAAGGGCCCAGGAAACTCCTTGCACCCCAAACCCTAGCTTCACTTCTAGTTTTAGTAAAACAATTGAATAAAAAAGAAAACTGAGGGCTGGAGAGATGGCTGAGTGGTTAAGCACTTGCCTGTGAAGTCTAAGGAGCCCGGTTTGAGGCTCGATTCCCCAGGACCCACATAAGCCAGATGCACAAGGGGGTACATGCATCCAGAGTTCGTTTGCAGAGGCTGGAGGCCCTGGCAATGCCCATTCTCCCTCCCTCTCTCTCTCTCTCTCTCTCTCTATCTCCTTCTTTCTCTCTCTGTCACTCTCAAATAAATAAATAAAAACATGTGAATTTGGACATTTATAATTGCCTATAACTTAAACAAAACGGAGGAGGATAATCATTAAACTATTATATTTATTGAGGGAAGTAGAGCGCCCACGTGACTAGAGATCCCTCTAGGAGGCCTGGGGAAAAGGTGGGCAAAGGAAAGAAAGCTCAGGGCGCTCCTGCCGCGGGAGGAGCGGGAGGGGATAATGAGCCCAGGCCGAGGGTGAGGGCGGGGGGCCTCCGGCTGGGTCTGGGCCAAGCCAGCCCAGGCCCAGCCAAGGGGAAAATTCACCCACAGTTGGAAGTTCCCAAGTAGTCAGAGGAGGAGAGAGCCTGCCCTCCCCTTGCAGAGGTATTTATACCCTTTTAGGGGCGGTGGCCCGCCCTCCGGCTCGGGTGAACCAGGGGGACCACTGGTTGGTTAGGGCTAGGGACTGTCTCGGGAAGAGGCTAGCCCTGGCTCCAAGCCCCTCGGAGGCTGAACTTGACCAACCACCGGGCTGAAACCCTATGAAAGCCCTCCCTCCCAGGAGGGGTCCTGGTTGGTTATGGAAAAACAGATCTAGGAGAACTAGGCAAGAAATAAGTCAAATCACCTTGGATTTCTGGCAAGTGCAAACTTTCCTGAGCTTTTTTTGCCTTCAGGGGTCCAGTCATCCTCACTCTGCCCCCCTCTCAATTTTAGGTTTTGATACTTTCAAGGTAGGGCCTCACTGTATCCCAGCCTGACCTGAAACTCACTCTGTAGGCCCAGGCTGGCCGTGAATTCATGGGGATCCTCTGACCTCTGCCCCCAAGTGCTGGGATGAAGGACCAGCAACACCATCAGCAAGAATCTTGATTTTCTGTTGTCATCTGTGAGGGATGGGCACTAGGGGCATGCCAGGCATCTTGCCACTGCAAAATAATTCCAGATGCATGTGCCAGTTTGTGGCTTTTTTTACATGGGTTCTAGAGAATTGAACCCAGTAAGTGCCTCTAATTGCCAAGCCATGTCCCCAGCCCAGGACTTCTGAACTTCTCTCTCAAGCAAAGGGACAAAAGTTAGTGATGTTAAGAAGGGAGAGACACGATTTTATATACACATTCAGGTATCTTTGAATAAAGATAGGCACAGGGTTGGAGCGATGGCTTAGCGGTTAAGGTGCTTGCCTGAGAAGCCTAAGGACCCATGTTCCACTCTCTGGGTCCCACGTAACCAGACACCCAGTGATGCAAGCATGTAAGGCCACACGTGCACACAAGGTGACACACGTGTCTGGAGCTCAATTGCAGTGGCTAAGGCCCTGGTGCACCATTCTCTCTCTCTTTCATTCTCTCTCATAAAGGTGTATGCTGCCATGTCCAGCAAAAAAAAAAAAAAAGATAGGCACAGACTGATAATTCACCATTGCAACAGACTTTTTCATATAAAGAATACTTTTGGGCTGGAGAGATGGCTTAGCGGTTAAGCGCTTGCCTGTGAAGCCTAAGGACCCCGGTTCGAGGCTCGGTTCCCCAGGTCCCACGTTAGCCAGATGCACAAGGGGGCGCACGCGTCTGGAGTTCGTTTGCAGAGGCTGGAGGCCCTGGCACGCCCATTCTCTCTCCCTCTATCTGTCTTTCTCTCTGTGTCTGTCACTCTCAAATAAATAAAATAAAAAATTAAAAAAGTCAAACCAAAACAATAAATCCAAAATGAAAGCTGGGCATGGTGGCACATGCCTTTAACCCCAGCACTCCGGAGGCAGAGGTAGGCAAATGGCTGTGAGTTCAAGGCCACCCTGAGACTACATAGTGAATTCCAGCCTGGGCTAGAGTGAGACCCTACCTCGAAAAACAAAAAAAATTTAAGCCTTTAATCCTAGCACAAAGTCCATGGGCTGGAGAGGTTGCTCAGCAGTTACGGCGCTTACCTGCAAAACATAATGACTGGGTTCAAGTCCCTATTACCACACATCTGGAGGTCCTGGCATGCTCACTCTCTGTCCCTCTGCTTGCAAAAAAAAAACATACAACAAATGCCCTGGTGACACCCCCCCCCCGTGATCCCAGAATATGGGAGGAGGGAGTGTGGGTGGAAATGGCAGGATTAGGAGTTAGCTACATAATAAATTGAAGTGATCTGAGCTGAAGACCCTATCAAAAAAACCCCAAAAACCAGTCGGGGCTGGAGAGATGGCTTATGATGAGAGATGGTTAAGGTTTGCCTGCAAAGACAAAGGACCCACATGAGCCAGATGCACAAGGGGGCACACGCATCTGGAGTTCCACTGCAGTGGCTGGAGGCCCTGGCACGCCCATTCTCTACCTGCCTATTTCTGTATCAAATTTTTTCTTTTTTTAAAAGAAAACAGTGGTAGCCGGGCGTGGTGGCGCACGCCTTTAATCCCAGCACTTGGGAGGCAGAGGTAGGAGGATCACCATGAGTTCAAGGCCACCCTGAGACTACAGAGTGAATTCCAGGTCAGCCTGGACCAGAGTGAGAGCCTACCTCGAAAAATCAAAAAAAAAAGGAAAACAGTGGTGAGGTAGAACCCAGGTATTTTAACATCTAAGATAAAACTGTGTGCCAATATAGAAAACAATATAGTCAGGTTAAATCTAGAATAAATTTTCACCTTTAAGACATTTTTACTGGGCTGGAGAGATGGCTTAGCGGTTAAGCGCTTGCCTGTGAAGCCTAAGGACCCTGGTTCGAGGCTCGGTTCCCCAGGTCCCACGTTAGCCAGATGCACAAGGTGGCACACGCATCTGGAGTTCTTTTGCAGAGGCTGGAAGCCCTGGCACGCCCATTCTATCTCTTTCCCTCTATCTGTCTTTCTCTCTGTGTCTGTCGCTCTCAAATAAATAAATAAATAAATAATTTTTTTAAAAAAGACATTTTTACTTTATTCATATGAATCTACATAGGAACACCTCAAAAGATGAAAAATAGAGAAGCAATTTTCCTCATGAATCTCTTTTTTCTTTTCGAGGTAGGGTCTCACTCTAGCTCACACTGACCTGGAAGTCACTCTGTAGTCTCAGTGTGGCCTCAAACTCATGGCAATTCTCCTACCTCTGCCTCCCGAGTGCTGGGATTAAAGACGTGCACCACCACGCCACGCTCTCATGACAATTTTTAAATATTTTTTATTTTTATTTATTTATTTGAGAGGAGACAGAGAGAGAATGGGCATGCCAGGGCCTCCACCCACTACAAACTCCAGATATATGTGCCATCTTCTGCATCTGATTTATATGGGTCCTGGGGAGTTAAACCTGGGTCCTTTGGCTTTGCAGGTAAGTACCTTAACCAGTTAGCCGTCCCTCTAGCCCCGGACATTTTTTAATTACTTCTCGGGCTAGAAATGTAACTGATTGGTAAACATATGCTTAATGTGTGCAAAGTCCTGGGTTCCATTCCCAGACCCCCCCACCACCACCAAAAAAAAAAAATAATTCTGAAAGTACAGCTTTAGTAACAGAAATGACAAGGATTCCAGGCATAATTTCCCCTCACTAAGGCATAGTAAACCCCCCTGCCACACCCCATTTGCTCAAAGGCAAAGTAAGAATGGTGGTCCTAAGAAATAAAAGCATTAGTCTAGCTAACTATGAAGAAAATTGGAGTCAGGAGAGCAGATGGAAAGGGGGCTAACGGTGTAGGAGTTGTAACAATGCCAGGACTTTCTCATCGCTCCCTGGGGAGAGGTAAAATATATATCTAGAGGACAAAAGACATTCCAAGCCTGACTCCCAAGACCACCCGCCTGAGAGCTACAGGCTGAGGTCACACTGGCCAGCTCACTCTGCTCAAAATCTAGAGCAAATAGCAGCTTAATTTATCACTGCCAAGTACCACCGGGTTTTTTTTTTTTTTTTGTTTTGTTTTGTTTTGTTTTGTTTTGTTTTGTGTGTGTGTGTGTGTTGTTGTTGTTGTTTTGTTTTGTTTTGTTTTCAAGGTAGGGCCTCACTCTAGCCCAACCTGACCTGAAATTCACTACCTATGTAGTCTATGATCTATGTAGTCTCAGGCTGGCCTCAAATTCACAGCTTCCTACCTAATCCTCCCAAGTGCTGGGATTAAAGGTATGGGCCACCACACCTGGCCTTTTCGAGGTAGGGTCTCACTCTAGCTCAGGCTGACCTGGAATTCACCATGCAGTCTCACGGTGGCCTCAAACTCATCCCATTCTCCTACTTCTGCCTCCCTAGTGCTGGGATTAAAGGCATGTGCCACCATACCTGGCCGGCCTTTTAAAAAATATTTATTTATTCACTTGCAAGGAGAGAAAGAGAATGGACGTGCCAGAGCCTCTAGCCCCTACACACCAACATCCCAGATGCATGCCATCTCCAGCCCACTGTGGTTTTCTTGTTTTGTTTTGTTTTTTAGTTTTTGTTTTTCAAGGTAAGGTTTTACTATAGCCCAGGCTGACTTGGAAATGCATTATGGAGTCTCAGGATGGCCTCAAACCCACAGCGATCTTCCTGCCTCTGCCTGGGAGTAAAGGCGTGCGCCACCGAGGCAGGCCCGCCCCACCATGGGTTTAACTTGCTAGTTTAGCAGCTGGATTTCTATTGATATGAAAAGCATTATGGCGCCTAATTTTACCTGTTTACAATTGTTTGGCAATCTTTCAGAAATTTCGTTTTGTTCATCAAATGGCCTTTTCTGCATTAAAAAATATTATCTTGGGCTGAAGAGATGCCTTAGCGGTTAAGGTGTTTGCCTGCAAAGCCAAAGAATCCCTGTTTAACTCCCCAGGCCCATGTATGCACAAGGGGGCGCATGCATCTGGAGTTAGTTTGCAGTGGTTGGAGGCCCTGGAATGCCCATTCTCTCTCTCTCTCTCTCTCTCTCTCTCTCTCTTCCTCCCTCAAATAAATAAATAAATAAAATATAAAATTATTATCTAGCTGGGCATAATGGTGCACGCCTTTAATCCCAGCAATTCAGAAGGCAGAGGTAGGAGGATCGTCATGTGTCCGAGGCCACCCTGAGACTACATAGTGAATTCCAGGTCAGCCTGAGCTAGAGTGAGACCCTACCCTGAAAAGGCCCGGCGTGGTGACCCACACCTTTAATCCCAGCACTTGGGAGGATGAGGTAGGAAACTGTGAGATTGAGGCCAGCCTAAGACTACAAAAACGAAAAAGAAAAACATAAAGAAGCTGGGATAAGTCAATGGTTCACTTACCTGAGTGTCGAGCTGGGGGTTGATTGTAGCTTAGTTGGGAGAGAGCTTACCTAGCAGGCAGGAAGCCCTGGGTTCTATCCCCAGAACTCCATAAAGCCAGGCAGGGTGGATCCAGGTGCCTGTGATCCCAGCAGGAGGCTCAAGGGTCAAGAAGTCCAAGGATATCCTTGGCTACACAGTGAGGAAAAAAGGCCCTACCCTGGGAGTCCCACTTGTGTACCAGGAATCAGAACAAGAAAGAAGATGGAAGCAGTCTGGCAACGCTCCACAGCTAAGCTCTCTGCCTGAATGCTACACTGTCTTGACATTCCATATGCCAAACAAGCTAGTCCATTTTTAATGATTTATTTTTATTTATTTATTTTTATTATTTTTATTTATCAGAGAGACAGAGACATAGACAGATAGAGAGAGGGGGAGAGAGAGAAAATGGAGAATGGGTGCACCAGGGGCTCCAGCCACTACAAACGAACTCCAGATACATGTGCCATCTTGTGCATCTGGCCTACGTGGATCCTGGGGACTTGAACCTGGGTCCTTTGGTTTTCCAGACAAGTGCCTTAACCGCTAAGCCATCCCTCCAGCCCCTAGTCTTGTTTTTAAATCCAGCCTCATTCAAGTTCTTGGGATCTTGGCAGAATGCACCCAGGTACTTTGCCAGAATATAGCGGGCTGTGTCTCTCGCCCAGTTCCCAACAGAGTTCCTCCTTCCCCGGTGACATCATTGTGCAGGTCCCCACTACCCTTGTGTTTCAGCACTCTGGGCTTCCAAATTCCCACAATAGTGGCTCCTTAAGCTCTGCTTCCAGCCTTCCAGAGCTTTTCTATCCCAGTGTTTCAAATTCTTCCACATTTCTTCCACGAACCAGTTCCAAAGGCCTGTGAAATCTATGGCCAGGTAGGCTAACCACAGCAATGACCCCATTTCTCAGGACCAAATTTTCTGCATTAGCTGCTATGTTCATTGCTGATAAAATACCTGACAAGGCCAGGCATGGTGGTGCACACCTTTTATCCCAGCACTAGGAAGACAAAGGTAAAAGGATCTCTGTGAGTTCAAGGCTAGCCTGAGGCTACAGAGTGAATGAATTTCAAGTCAGCCTGGGCCGTAGCAAGACCCTACCTCTAAAAGAAAGAAAGATCTGACAAGAAACAGAAGTACAAGTATCTCTTTGATATAATGAGCTCATTTCCTTTGGATATATGCTCTGTAGTAAGATTGCTAAATCACAAGGTAGTTTTATAAAGAATCTTTATGTTTTCCATAGTGACGGTATTAATTAGTATTCGCACCAAAAGAGCAAATGAGGTCCCCTTTCTTCACATCTCTGTATTATCTGTTTTTTGTTTTGTTTGTTTGTTTGTTTTTGAGGTAGGGTCTCCCTATACCCCAGGCTGACCTGCAATTCATTCTATAGTCTCAGGCTGGCCTCAAATTCACAATGATCCTCCTACCTCAACCTCTCGAGTGCTGGGATTAAAGGCATGTGCCACTACGCCTGGGTAAGTTTTATTTATTTGAGAGAATCAGAGAGATAGAGAGAGACAGAGGGAGACAGAGAGAATGGTTGTGCCAGGCCTCCAGCCACTGCAAACAATCTCTAGACACATGCGCCACCTTGTGCATCGGGCTTACGTGGGTCCTGGGGAATCAAACCAGGGTCCTTTGGCTTTGTAGACAAGCATCTTAACTGCTAAGCCATCTCTCCAGCCTGAATATTTTATTTATATATACTTTTCTATTTTTTTTTATTTTTTATAATTAAAAACTTCCATGACCTTCCAAGGCTCAGTCAGGGTCTATTGCAGAAGAGGTGGTAGAAAGAATGTAAGAGCCAAAGGAAGGGTAGGACTCTTTACAACACGCTTCCCCCAGACACAAAATGCCTGGATATCCGTGACCTCACAGTGCCTGACACTACCTACACAAGACCATCATAATAGGAGGAAAAGATCATGGTATCAAAATAAAAGACTGGAGGGGGGGGAGTTACCATAGGATATTTTTTATAATCATGGAAAATGTTAATAAAAATTGTGAAAAAAAATAGATATTTAAAAAAAGAGAGAGTGACTGATTGAGATGGGGAGAATGGAGTTTCAAAGGGGAAAGTAGGGGGAGGGAAGGTATTACCATGGGATATTGTTTATAATCATGGAAGTTGTTAATAAAAAAAATTTGAAAAAACTTTTCCATGATTGTAAGCAGTATCCCATGGTTGGTCTTTTAATGTTTAGTTAAAAAAAAAAAAAAAAAAAAAAAAGCCAGGCATGGTAGTTCACACTTTTAATCCCAGCACTGGGGAGGCAGAGGTAGAAGGATTGTGAGTTTGAGGCCACCTGAGACTACATAGTGAGTTCCCAGGTCAGCATATTAAATAAGATGGTGTATTCAAATAAACCCTGGAAACTATAAAATGCTAATCGCATTTGGGGAATTACTTATATAGGTATAGGGAATAGCTCTTGTTATTCAGATGGTCTTGAGTTACAGATCCAACTTCAGTTAACTTCAGGAATGCATATATTTACATAATTTTTAAACCCATCTTTATTTTTTCTTCGAGGTAGAGTCTCATTCTAGCTCAGGCTGACCTGAAATTCACTATGTAGTCTCAGGGTGGCCTTGAATTTATGGTGATCCTCCTACCTCTGCCTCCTGAGTATTGGGATTAAAGGCTACCATGCCTGGCCTTTTTTTTTTTTTTTTTTAATATTTTATTTCAGGCTAGAGAGATGGCTTGGTGATTAAGGCACTTGCCTTCAAAGCCTAAAGATCCAGATTCCATTCTCCAGGTCCCACATAAACCAGATGCATATGGTTGTGCATTTGAGTTTGTTTGCAGCCCTGGAGTGCCCATTCTCTCTCTCTCTCCCTCTATCTCAAATAAATAAAAATTGAAGAAGGTGTGTGCACCACACCTGGTTTATAAAATGTTTTATTTTTATGTATTTATTTGAGAAAGATAGAATGTGTGCTCCAGGGCCTCCAGCCACTACAAATGAAATCCAGACACATGTACCACCTTGTACATCTGGTTTACATGGGTCCTGGAGAATTATACTTGGGTCCTTTGACTTTACAGGCAAGCACCTTAAATGCTAAACCAAGTCTCCAACCCTAAGATGTATTTTGAGGATTATAAGGGTCAGGCATTTTCTCACAAGGAGAAACAGAATATAATTTGGAATAAGTCACTAAAAGTCTTGACTATAGATACCAGAGGTCCTCTGAACTCCCTAAGTCCCTCTCCAATCCTCAATTTGTACATAGTAAAAATAAAATATATAGTACAAGGTCTGGTGGTTGTCCCTAAAAACCACATAAGCAATGGTTTCCCGTCTGAGATGGTCAAGTGACCTAACACATTTATGAAAGTATATACAATTGACCAATATCAAATTCACATCTGAAAATTATAACCTAAAGGAAAATAAGCAACTTTATAGATTTTAGGAAAGTGATAGGATTTGTTTTTATAGCACAGTTTCCCACGAGCTTAATCCTGGCTGAAAGCTGTTTGCTGAACTATTTGCCCTGTAAACCACTCCCTACGTGCCAGCAGCTCTGACCACCAGGACTCCCACTGTGCATAACGGGCAGGTTTGCCCTCTCATGGGGGAGACTTCAAGTGCCCCTCAGGAGTCCTGGGGCTGTCGAGGGCCTATCCACATCACAGGTGGAAGAGTGCAGACCAACGCTCAGTGGTGCGCTCCTTGAATCCCACCGTTGGGAGGCAGATAGGAGGATCACCATGAGTTCAAGGCCACCCTGAGACTACATAGTGAATTCCAGGTCAGCCTGAGCTAGAGTGTGAGACCCTACCTCACCCCGCCAAAAAATAAAATAAAATAAAGCCCAGCCTGTTGGTGCACGCCTTTAATCCCAGCACTCAGGAGGCAGAGGCAGGAGGATAGCTGAGATTTCAAGGCCACCCTGAGACTCAGTAGTGAATTCCAGGCCAGCCTGGGCTACAGTGAAACCCTACCTCGAAAAACAAAACCAAAAAGAAAGAAAGAAAGAAAGAAAGAAAGAAAGAAAGAAAGAAAGAAAGAAAGAAAGAAAGAAAGAAAGAAGGAACTTAAGAATTTGATAGCTACATAAAAGTCATCTTATCACCTGACATGACCATTTTAAGTCATGGCACTTCCACGTCTATCATGGTGTTTGTGAAATCTGAGATTCTTCATTGGACAGAAGCAATATGTACAACTGTTGGGAATTTAGCCTCCAGAATCTTGTGCCTACTTATATGTAAGATATATAGCTGGAAAACAGTGAAATATAAATCCACTGCACACCATAGTCATTACCAGTGATGCAAAGATTTTAAAAAATCATACTAATCTGCTAGACAAGGGGGTCCGTATTTGTGATCCCAGCACTGGGGAAATAGAGGCAGGAGGACCAAGGATTTACGATCACCCTCAGCTACATTGTAAAGTTAGAGGCCACCCTGGGCAGCATGAGACTCTGTCTAAAAATAATATAAACGGAATAAAAGTATACATGAGAGCCAGGCATAGTGGCGCACGCCTTTAATCCTGGCACTTGGGAGGCAGAGGTAGGAGGATCGCCGTGAGTTCAAGGTCACTCTGAGACTACATAGTGAATTCCAGGTCAGCCTGGGCTAGAGTGAAACCCTACCTCAAAACGAAAAAAAAAAAAAAATACATGCAATGCTATGATGCCTGAAACGTTGACTAGGATGTTTTGAAAAATGAATTAATTAAATAACTTCACCTGGCATCACTTTGGATTTAAAGGCTCCTTTAAAATGAATTAGCATTCAAGCACTAAACCAAACTCTAAAAATTAAATTATTTGCATATTTTACAGATCACAAAATTCTTATTAAAGTAATCTAATAAATTTTACCATATGAGTAATCTCCTTTAAGTAACTCCACATGACACTTATAAATTCCTATGGTTACAAATGAAGTAAAATAGTACCAGTTTTAAATGTCATTATGCTAGTTACCATGGTTCCTAAAAAAGAAAACTATATTTCCCTTTTTTTATTATATGGAAATGGATCTTAACCTTCGAATATTGAAGACTAGTATTTCCAGTTAAATAATAAATACTTTCACTAGGGGAAAAAATAAAAACCTACAAGGCTCTGGGCATGGCGGCTCACACCTTTAATCCCAGCAATTGGGAGGCAGAGGCAAGAGGATCGCTGTGAGTTCAAGGCCATCCTGAGGCTGTCTAGTGAATTCCAGGTCAGTCTAGGCTAGAATGAGACCCTACCTCAGGGGTGAGGCGGGGGTGGGGGGGAATCTACAGGACTAGGGAGATACTCAACAGTTAAAGGCATTTAGTATACAAAGCCTGCAGGTCTGGTTTCGATTCCCCAGTACCCATGAAAAGCCAGATGCACAAAGTGGCACACGCATCTGGAATTTCGGAGTTTGTTTGCAGTGGCATGAGGCCCTGGTGTGCCCATAGTAACTATCTCTCTCTCTCCCCTAACAAATAAATTAAAAAAAAATAATAAGTCTACAATGCCAGATGTGATGGTACACTCCTTTAATCCCATCACTCAAGAGGCAGAGGAAGGAGGATCTCTGTGAAAAGGTACAAAGTGAGTTCCAGGTTAGCCTGGGCTACAGCGAGACCCTACCTCAAAAAAAAAAAAAAAAAAGACCTGGTGTGGGGGCGCACGCCTTCAATCCCAGCACTCAGGAGGCAGGGGTGGGAGGATTGCCCAGAGTTCAAGGCCTCTGTGGCCTCTGTTGATATGTTTTCACCTTTAATTACTATCATGTTATATAATTAAGTGAAATATACAAATGTATTTGCCTACCAAGACAGAGACATAGAGGTGTCATCACTATGACCGTGACAGCCTCTCACTCCGTAGCCCAGGCTGGTCTCAAGCTCAGGACAGTCCTCCCACCTCAGCCCTGTGCTGGGATTACAGACATGAGCCGCCTCACCTGGCTGACCTTGAACTCTCAGTCCTCCAGCTTCTGTCTGTGAATTACTGAGGTTACAGGGGTCTGTCCTCTTCAGACAGATGAGGAGTAAGGAAGATTTTTTTTCTGTTTTTTTTTTTTTTTTTGTTTTTTTTTCCAAAGTAGGGTTTCACTCTAGCCTAGGCTGACCTGCAATTCACTATGTAGTCTCAGGATGGCCTTGAACTCACGGTGATCGTCCTACTTCTGCCTCCCAAGTGCCCGGGCTAAAGGCATGCACCACCACCACACCTGGCTAAAATCTCAAAATTTAACCTTGTCTGCAACCACGGTTTCATTTCTTTGCTAATGTGGACAAGAACTGAGACTTGAACGCCACTGGCAAGGAAGTCCAAATCCCACCCACAGCTCTCTCTCTCTGGCTTACATCTTTTTCCTGGCCAACAGTTAAAAGTACATTGCTGGGCTGGAGAGATGGCTTAGTGGTTAAGGCATTTGTATGCAAAGCCAAAGGATCCTGGTTCAATTCTCCAGGACCCATGTAAACCAGATGCACAAAGGGACTCATGCATCTGGAGTTCATTTGCAGTGGCTGGAGGCCCTATGTGCCCATTCTCTCTCTCTCTCTCCTTCTTTCTCTTTCTCAAAAAATTAAAAATTTTAAAAAGCATTGCTGCCAGGCATGGTGGTGCACGCCTTTAATCCCAGCACTCTGGAGGCAGAGATAGGAGGATCACTATGACTTCAAGACCACCCTGTGACTACATAGTGAATTCCAGGTCAGCCTAGGCTCAAGTGAGACCCTAACTTGATGGGGGGGGGGGGACATCTGTATTGTTAGCTACCCATGTGCGGCTATAACCAAAACTAACTCCAATTTTCTTTATATATATATATATATATATATTATTTATTTATTTATTTGAGAGAGAGAGAATGGGTGCACCAGGCCACTGCAAACAAACTCCAGACACATGTGCCACCTTGTGCATCTGGTTTACTTGGGTCCTGGGGAATCGAACCTGGGGCCTTTGACTTTGCAGGCAAACGCCTTAATTGCTAAGCCATCCCTCCAGTTCCCATTTTTCTTTTTTTTTTTACACTTGTGTGAGGCGGGGTGCATGCATGACATGGCCCACATGGAGGTGTGACTCCCCAGCTGCACCTTCCCTTGCCGCAGGCTCTCTGGGACTACAGATGCCTCCATTCCGTTGTGTCCCACTTTCCATGGGGCTGGGGACTTGAACTCTGATTGGCAGTGGCCTTTTAACCACGGAGCCACCTTCCCAGCCCCTGCTTCTTTTCCCCAAATAATGAACTCTTTTCCTTTTTGTTACAGAGGAAGACCACCACATACAGGAAAGGAAAAAGAAAAGAAAGGAGTTTAAAAAGAAGAAATGCTTGGAGGAAGAAGCCAGAGTCGAGCAGCTGTGACCTGTGGATCTAGCCCTGAGGACGCAAGGGAGCAACCCGTGGAGGTTCACCTGCGGGCAGAGGGGAGGGAGACGAGACCCACAGAGGCGCGGTGCGACATTCAGATGGCAAGACTGCTGAAGAACTCAATGCCTGGGAAGGGCTTCACAACCTTTCTGTGCCTTAGATTTATTAAAAAAAAAAAAAAAAAAAAAGTTATTATCCCTGTCGAGAGTACTGCCATGCTAGTGAGATACAAAGAAAGATAAAGAGAATGGGTGTGCCAGGACCTCCAGCCCCCTGCAAATGAACTCCAGATACATGTGCCATCTTGTGCATTTGGCTTATGTGGGTCCTGGAGAATTGAACCTGGGTCCTTTGGCTTTGCAGGCAAGTGCCTTAACTGCTAAGCCATCTCTCTCCAGCCCCTGATTTTTTGTTTTCTGTTCCAGGGCGGCTTTGAACTCACAGTGATCCTCCCACAGCTGCCTCCCGAGTGCTGGGATTAAGGTCGTGCGCCACCACGCCGGCCATCTTTCTTTTAACTTAACCAATGTGTAATAATTTATAGCCTTGATTTTTCTGTTGTAAAACTATAATTAAGCTAGGAGTTGTGGCATAAGCCTTTAATCCCAGCTGAGGCAGGAGGATTGCTATGAGTTCAAGGCCAGCCTATGACTACAGAATGGGTTCTAGGTCACCCTGGACTAGAGTGAGATCCTACCTCAGGAAAAAAAAAAAAAAAAAAAAAGATATACCTGGTGTGGTGACAAACACCTTTAATCCCAGCACTCAAGAGGCAGAGGCAGGAGGATCACCGTGAGTTCCCCTGAGACTACATAATAAATTCCAGGTCAGCCTGAGCTAGAGTGAGACCCTACCTCAAAAAACAAAAACAGCAAAAAAAGAAAAAAAAAAAGATGTGGGTTTTTGTAAACATTTGGTTCTAGAAGTATGTAGATCCATCACATAAGCATCTAAGAAAAAAGTATCATTTGTTGTCCATATTTTTCCTAAAAGTTAAAATTTCTATCTTATTGATAGATATGAAACTATCTCAATCAATGCTGGTAATATAGTGACAGAGAGCCAGGCGTGGTGGTGCACATCTTTAATCCCAGCACTCAGGAGGCAGAAATAGGAGGATTGCTGTGAGTTCAGGGCCAGTGGGATACCAGAAAAACAAAATAATTGTATTTCATTTATCTATTTACTTTTTTTTTTTTTTTGAGGTAGTGTCTCACTCTAGCCCAGGCTGACCTGGAATTCACTATGTAGTCTCAAGGTGGCTTCGAACTCATGGCGATCCTCCTGCCACTGCCTTCCAAATGCTGGGTTTAAAGGTGTGCACCTCTGTACCCCACAAGGATTGCATTTCATACCTCCTGCCAACACAGGCAGAATCCAGGACGGAGTGAAAGGTTCACACAGAGAATAACCATCAAAGAAAGAAATACGTTTACTCAGATAAGAGAAAGATTCCATTAGGGAAAATAAGAAGATAGGAATCTGTGAGGGAGAGAGACTTCAAGAAGGTGTAGTGTTTCCAGTAAGTAAACATTTTATTTTGCTTACAATAGACAGGAAAACATTCTACTGTTTGTCATTATTTTTAAATCTACCAGTATTTTAAGTGATTAAAGACTCAAGTACCTTATATCTGCCTGGTCTAATCTGGAAAGTGAGGTCAAAGACGGGACTTCCAGGTCACTGTTCCTCACAGAAAACCTTCGTATTAACAGGCACTTTGGCTAATGAAATACTGAATTACACAGATGGGCTAAATGCTATCTCTGCATTTACCCATGCAAACATGGTGATTATTGTCTAAGAGCTTGAGAATAGAAGCAAAAAAAAAAAAACCTTTTTTAATATAACTCAATTCTCCAGGACCCACATAAGCCAGATGCAAAAGGGGACACATGCCTCTGGAGTTCGTTTGCAGTGGCTGGAGGCCCTGGTGCACCCATTCTCTCCCTCCCTCTCTCTCTGCCTCTTTCTCTCTCTCAAATAAATAAATAAAATATATTAACATATATAGATTGTTAGCATAAACTAAGTCATGGAAACACAAATCCATGTTAATAAGGGATTAAAGAACAAAGGAGCCAGGCATCATGATGGTGCACACTTTTAATCCCAGCACTCAGAGGCAAAGGTAGGAGGATCGCCATGAGTTCAAGGCTACCCAGAGACTACACAGTGAATTCCAGGCCAGCCTGTGCTAGAAAGAGACCCTACCTCAAAAAACCAAAGATAAATAAATAATAAAGAACAGGGCTGGAGAGATACCTTAGTGGTTAAGGCATTTGCCTGCAAAGCCAAAGGACCTAGGTTCGATTCCCCAGGACCCATGTTAACCAGATGCACAAAGGGGCACACACATCTGGAATTTGTTTGCAGTGGCTGGAGGCCCTGACATGCCCATTCTCCCTCTCTCTCCCTCTCTCTTTCTCTCTCAAATAAATAAATAAATAAATAAAATATTTTTAAAAAAGAAAGTGCCTGTGGTGACACACGCCTTTAATCCTAGCCCTTGGGAGGCAGAGGTAGGAGGATCTCCATGAGTTTGAGGCCACCCTGAGACTACATAGTGAATTCCAGGTCAGCCTGAGCTATACCCTACTTCAGAAAAAAAAAAAAAGAAAGAAAGAAAGTTCAAGACCAGGCCGAGGACAAAGGAAGGGACTACTATCAAAGCCTTTTGTAGTTCTTTTCTTTTTTTGGTTCTTCTGAGACAGGGTTTCACTTTCCCTTTTGCAGTTCTTGAATGCTGAGCCACCTGATGTGAACGATTCAAAAAATTAACTCATGAAAACCTGAAGAAGAAAACTATGCTCTGATTTTACATCTATCTCCATTTGTCGTCACTGTAAAGATAAATGACAGAAAGAAAATCCAAGCTGGATGTGGTGGTGCACACCTTTAATCCCAGCACTTGGGAGGCAGAGGTAGGAGGACCGCCGTGAGTTTGAGGCCTCTGAGACTACATAGTGAATTCCAGGTTAGCCTGGGCTAGAGTGAAACCCTACCTCGAAAACTAAAAAGGAAAAAATCCAAAAGACACGAGCCAGCTGTGGTTACACATGCAATTCCTGCATTTGGAAAGGTGAGTTAGGAGGATCGTAAACCCAAGCCAAATAATAATACCCTACCCCAAGAAGAAGCGAGAAGGAGGAGGAAGAGATGGGAATGGATGGGAAGGGAAGGGGAGGAGAGGAGAAGAAAGGGAAAGGAAGGGAAGAGAAGGTACGAAGCATATAGTACATGTTTCTTCCTCTCTCTAAAAACATAAAGTAGACAAGAGCTGGAAAGATGGCTCTGTGGTTAAGGTGCATGCCTGTGAAGCCTAAGGATCTGGGTTTGATTCCCCAGTACCCACATACAGCCAGATGCACAAGGTGGCCCATGTGTCTGTCTGCAGTGGCAGGAGGCCCTGATGTGCCCATTTTCTCTATCTGCTCCTTTCTCTCTCTATCTCTCAAATAACTAAATTCAGGGGGAAAAATAAATAGTAGATGGACCAGATGTGTGAGCCACTTTGCACATCTGGATTTACATGGTGCTGGGGAGCTGAACCCAGGCCATCAGGTTTTGCAAGCAAGCACCTTTAAGAGCTGAACCATCTCCCTGCCCAGATCAAGAATTTTTTTTATTTTTTCTCAATTTTTATTAACATTTTCCATGATTATAAAAAGTATCCCATGGTAATACACCCCTCCCCCTCCCCACTTTCCACTTTGAAACTCCATTCTGCATCATATCCCCTCCCCATCTTAATCAGTCTCTCTTTTATTTTGATGTCACGATCTTGTTCTCCTCTTATGATGGTCTTGTGTAGGTAGTGTCAGGCACTGTGAGGTCATGGATATCCAGGCCATTTTATGTCTGGAGGAGCATGTTGTAAGGAGTCCTACCCTTCCTTTGACTCTTATATTCTTTCTGCCACCTCTTCCACATTAGACCCTGAGCCTTGGAAGGTGTGATTGAGATATTACTCAGTACTCCAGTCGCTTTTTTCAACCAATATGATACCTTCTGAGTCATCCCAAACTCACTGCCACCTGAAAAGAGAAGATTCTCTACCCAAAGTGCAAGTAGCATTAATATAAGGGTATAAATATTAAGAGAAGTGCTTATGGGGCAGTTTGATAAGCATAGTATATACATTTTTCCAGACATCAGCAGATGTTACCAAGAAATATTTTAATAAAAGTCTGGAAAAAAGTCAGGCATGTTCGAGTTTGGGGCCTCCCTGAGACTACATAGTGAATTCCATGTCAGCCTGGGCTAGGGTGAGACCCTACCTCAAAAATAAACAATGAAATAGAAGCCAGGCGTGGTGGCACATGCCTTTAATCCGAGCACTCAGGAGGCAGAGGTAGGAGGATCACCGTGAATTCAAGGCCACTTTGAGACTGCATAGTGAATTCTAGGTCAGCCTGGGCTAGAGTGAGACCCTACCTCGAAAAACAAAATAAAATAAAATAGAAAAAGTCTGAACAAGTCAGGATGACCCTGAAATGTTCTGGAACATTTCTATTGCTTTCCTGTCCTTGCCTTTCTCAATTTTCCACAAGGGAAACATGAGGTGCTTCCTAGAAACACTGGGCCTAACCTGAGTGGTGACTACCCAGCATTTGCCAGCCCCAGAAAATGCTTTGTCAGGATTGGGAGCCGGTAAAGTGAATAAAAGACTTGCTGCCCATGCAAAGTGCCTGAGTTCAGACCCTCAAAACCCAGGTAAAAGGCAGATGCTGTAGTGGGTGTCTGTAATCCGGGCACATCCACAGCGAGCAGAAGCTCAGGGGCCGGCCAGCCTAGCCAATGGGGAGGCGGACAGTGAGACCCCCCTCAAGCAAAGTGGAAGGTGAGGGGTGAGACCCCAAAGCTGTCCTCTGACCTGCGCAGTCCCACTCGTGAGCACACACATGAAGACGGGGGCGCGGGCGTGGGGCTGTGAGGTGAGGCCAGCCTGAGAGGATGAAGTGAGCTCCAGGTCAGCCTGCAGACTCCGCCTCAAAAAAAAAAAAAAAAAAAGAGATCCATTTTAACAATAGAAAAAAATCTTTTGTACTTTTTAACTAACTAGAAAACACAAGTGCTTTGCTTTTGTTGCAACTTTATTTTTTATTTTATTTATTTATTTGTTTGAAAGTGACAGAGTGAGAAAGAGGCAGAGAGAGAGAGAGAATGGGCGCGCCAGGGCCTCCAGCCACTGCAAACGAACTCCAGATGTGTGAGCCCCCTTGCCCATCTGGCTAACGTGGGTCCTGGGGAATCGAGCCTCGAACCAGGGTCCTTAGGCTTCACAGGCAAGCACTTAACCACTAAGCCATCTTTCCAGCCCGCAACTTTATTTTTTTAGAGTGCGGAAGAAACAGAGAGGCAAAGAGAGAGAATGGGCACCAGGGCCATTGGCCACTGTCGGTGAACTCCAGACACATGCGCCACCTTGTGCATCTGGCTTATGTAGGTACTGGGGAATTGAACATGGGCCCTTAGGCTTTGCAGGCAAGGGCCCTAACCACTAAGCAATCTCTCCAGCCCTGTGGCAACTTTTGGTGTGGTTTAAATAACATAGCTAAACAATTTGGGCCATATGGGAAACACATTTAGGTTTGCTATACATCCAATTATATCGCCTTTTCTCCTTTGAGATTTCATTAGTGCTACGGGTCAAATAGGACTAATTTCACCAATGACATCATAGCTTGGTTGTATAAGAAAAGAATTCAAGGGGAAAAATCTGTAATTTTTCTTAAGTATCCAATTTAATCTGCTGCTGTTAAGTACCAGATACATATCTTCTGTGGCCCAGTCACATAGGGAATTCAAAATTAACTGCCTGAAAAGAAAGCCAGCATGAATCTTAATTTCTCAATATAACATTTTCCTTTTTTTTTTTTTTTGGTTTTTCGAGGTAAGATCTCGCTCTAGCCCAGGCTGAACTGGAATTCACTATGCAGTCTCAGGGTGGCCTCGAACTCACAGTGATCCTCCAACCTGAGCCTCCTGAGTGCTGGGATTAAAGGCGTGCACCACCACACCTGGCATTTTCTTGAACATAAAATAATTTGATTTGTTTTTTCCTTTTTCCCTCAATTTTCCTAAAATAAATCCTATTGTGCCATTCAACACTAGAGATTAGAAATGTCATTTTAAAAATCAGGTTTCGGGGCTGGAGAGATAGCTCAATGGTTTAAGGCACTTCTTTGCAAAGCCTATTGGCCCCAGGTTCAATTCCCCAGTGCCCACATAAAGCCAGACACATTAAGTGACATCTGGAGTTCTTTTGCTGTGTCAGGAGGCCCTGGTGCACCCATACTCTCTCTCCTCATATATATATATATATATATATATATATATATATATATATATATATATATATATATATATATATATATATATATTTCTCTCTCTCTCTCTCTCTCTCTCTCTATATATATATATATATATATATATATATATATTTTTTTTTTTTTTTTTAAACAGGCTTCAGCCAGACATGGTGGTGCATGCCTTTAATCCAAGCACATGAGAGGCAGAGGTAGGGGGATTACAGTGAGTTAGAAGCCAGTTCTGGACTACAGTGAGTTCCAGGTCAGCCTGGGCTAGAGTGACAACTTGCCTGGAAAATACCAAAAAGAAAAAATAAAAGCCAGTGCTCCCAAGCAGTATGGCCCCTAACTTGGCCTACACATGGCCCCTTTGCCATCAGAAAACACAGGAGCACGAGGCAAAGAGAGATGTGGTGGGGAACACTTGCCATTCACGCATTGGAATGAGGACTTGTGAATGACCAGAAAGCGTGTGAAGGTTTATCTGAGCCTGGCCGTGTCAAAATCAGTCTGCCTTACCCCGCGCAGTTAAAGGGGTCCCAAAGAGGAAATGGACCTCACATTATCTAAAGAAACCAAGTCCACCATTAACCAGAACCTAGAAAACCAGAAGTGCTCCTGTGTATCTGGGAACTCAGAGGAGAAGACAGCGGAAGGGTTTTCTCTCCCTCCTACTGAATCTGAAAAATAAGGGACTGAAGCTTTTCCAAGAGCCAAGGCATTTGCGAAGGCTCTCTGATGTCTTATCAGTGTTTACTTGTCTTTGTTAGATAATGATGTGCCACAGAGGGAACCCAGACAAGCCCCGTATCATTGTTCTAGTGTCTCTTAAATAAGTGGCAAAAGGTCTGGGAATGTAAGTCAAAAGAATCTACTTACTGTTTTCCTAAGTAATATTTTATTTTGGGTTTTGTTTTGCATTGCTTTTGTTGTTCAAGGTAGGGTCTCACTCTAGCTCAGGCTGACCTAGAATTCACTGTGCAGTCTCTCAGGTTGGCCTCGAACTCACAGCGATCCTCCTACCTCTGCCTCCTGAGTGGGGAAAAAAAAAGAAATGAAGAGATGTTCAACTCTGCAGGTCCCACATCGCTGTGAGTTCGAGGCCACCCTAAGACTCCATAGTGAATTCTAGGTCTGCCTGGGCTAGAATGAAACCCTACATCAAAACCCAAAATAGGAAAAAAAATAATTTAATTTTTTTTTTTTTTTTTCGTGGTAGGGTCTCACTGTAGCCCAGGCTGACCTGGAATTCACTATGGAATCTCAGGATGGCCTCAAACTCACGGGAATCCTCCTACCTCTGCCTCCTGAGGGCTGGGATTAAAGGCATGTGCCACCATGCTTGGCTTCTCTCTCTCATAAATAAAGTTAGTGCTGGAGAGATGACTTAGCAGTTAAGGCACTTGCCTGCAAAGCCAAAGGACTTTGGCTTGATTCCCTAGGACCCACGTAAGCCAGATGATGCACAAGGGGTGAGCACACATCTGGAGATCTTTTGCAGTGGCTGGAGGTCCTGGTGTGCCCATTCTCTTTCTCAAATAAATAAATAGAAATAAAACTATTAAAAATTAATGAAATTGCACTGGAGGGATGGCTTAGTAGTTGAGACACTTGCCTGCAAAGCCAAAGGACCCAGGTTCAACTCCCCAGGACCCACATTAGCCAGTTGCACAAGGGCGCACATGCATCTGGAATTCGTTTGCAGTGGATAGAAGCCCTGGCTCACCCATTCTCTCTCTCTCTCTTGCTCTCTCTTTCTCTCACTCCCTCTCTCTCTCTAACTCTAATAAATAAATAAAAAGAAGCCGGGCGTGGTGGCGCACGCCTTTAATCCCAGCACTCGGGAGGCAGAGGTAGGAGGATTGCTATGAGTTCAAGGCCACCCTGAGATGACAGAGTTAATTCCAGGTCAGCCTGGATCAGAGTGAGACCCTACCTCAAAAAACCAAAAAATAAATAAATAAATAAATAAATAAATAAATAAAAAGAAAAAAATTAATTAAATTAAAAAAATTTTTTTTGTTTGTTTTTTTGATGTAGGGTCTCACTGTATCCCAGTCTGACCTGGAATTCACTATGTAGTATCAGGGTGGCTTCAAACTCACGGCGCTCCTCCTACCTCTGCCTCCCAAGTGCTGGGATTAAAGGCGTGAGCCACCACACCCAGCTAAAAATTTTTAATTGACTTATTTTGATGTATATGAAATGTCAACTTGACCCCTCAAGATACAAGAAAACAAGAAAGATTCTAATGTATTTAAGGGCCTATTTTCTGACCAGACTTTATTACAATGTAAAGATATAGAAGTAGCCACTTTCTCAAATATCAGTGTTGGGGAGGCTTCAGAGACGGCTTCTCTTTCAAGAGTTAACATTCCCAAGACCATCTATCTATCTATCTATTTATTTATTTTCTAATGTAGGTTCTCACTCTAACCCAGGCTGACTTGGAATTCTCTCTGCCGTCCCAGGCTGGCCTCAAACTCACGGCGATCCTCCTACCTCTGCCTCCCAAGCGCTGGGATCAAAGGCGTGCGCCACCGTGCCTGGCAAGACCATCATTCTAATATTGTAGTTTAAGGAGTAAATTTATGTCATCCCTTATCCTAATTCCAAAATTCCAAAGTCTGAAAGTCAAAAGTTTCCTCTTCGTATGACACGGAAATCTGGTCAAATGATGATACAATCTGACTTGACTAATGTGAAGCTATTCTGGTCTTTCTTCAGCTCAATGATTACAGAAGGGCCGTCATCAAAGGAGGTCAGCGGGGCAGTCTGCAGTTAAGGATCTTGAGTCAATCCTAGCCCCGCCACTGTCTCTAAGACCACAGACAAGGGAGGCGAGCTCTCCCGGCCCAGCTTTGTTTCCGTTTCTACTGCTACGCTCAAAGATTTCAGAGCTATAAATGAGTGGCCCGCATGAAACGATCCGTAAGTGGACAAAGCCATCATCGGTGTCCATCTTGTAAACTGTCCCCACAGTCCTTGGTTTAAAGTTCATCCTCAGGGGCTATTTTATTTGTTATTTAAATTATCTATCATTTCTAGATAACAAAACCCAGAAAAATAAAATTCTTATTGCATTTCCATACTACAATTTATGGCTTTTTTCGTCTTCGTTTAGACCGTTCATTCTACTATTAAACACAACTTCTTCCAATTACATCTTCAGACATTTGTATAGACGCTAGATACACAAAAGGACTTCTGAGAATCATTCCAATGCAAACAATTTAAGGCCCCTTTCTCATTCCCATTCACTCAGAGCCACGGGGAGAGCTTTAATTTTATTATATCGCATCTAAAGCCAGCACATATGGAAGCAGCTGAAAAGCACTGTGGAAAAGGGCCAGCCACGCAGGCCACGCCAGGCACCAGCCCTGAGCTCAGTCACATTTATGTTGTTTAATTGACCAGACTGTGGGGCCTGATGGCAAACCCGAATCCCGAACAGTGTTTCATGGACTAAGGCGTCCAGGGCCACTTGGACAGAAAATCTGTACGTTACATGTCAAGAAAAAAAAAAGAGCAACGGTGCCTTTTGAACTAGTTCACAGCCTTCCTGGCCTGAACTCCTGGAATGTAGTTTTATTGATGTTGTGATCATGCAGCTTTGTGGGAGATAGCCTGTTTACTTTTGACTTTTGGTTGTTTTCCTGCTTTCTCAGCAGTATCTTTTTTTTTTTTTTTTTCTGAGGTAGGATCTTGCTCTAGCTCAGGCTGACCTGGAATTCACTATGTAGTCTCAGGGTAGCCTTGAACTCATGGCAATCCTCCTACCTCTGCCTCCCAAGTGCTGGGATTAAAGGCGTGCATTACCACGCCCAGCTTCTCACAAGTATTCTTGACAAGGAGGATACTGTCAAAGAAAATTATCCCAAAGACCTTTACAAAAGGACTGAAGAGATGACTTAGTGGTGAAGGCACTTGCCTGTGAAGCCTAAGGACCTAAGGACCTAGGTTTGATTCCCCAGCCAGATCCACAAGGTGGTGCACACTTCTAGAGTTCATTTGCAGTGGCTGGAGGCCCTGGCACGCCCTCTATCTCTATCTGCCTCCTTCTGTCTCTACCTGTCTCTCAAATAAATAAATAATAAAATGAAATAAAAAGTACCTACAAAGATGTAGCCCCTATTTAAAAGTACTGCATGCATAAGTGAGGTAACCCAGGCCCAGAAAGCCAAGCGCCACATGTTCTCTCTCATATGTGGATCCTAGCTACAGATGACTGGGCTTCTGCGTGAGAATGAAATACTTAGTAGCAGAGGCCAGTAAGTTAAAAAGGAGACATAAAGGGTAGAGAAAGGAAGGGCGGAGAATACTTAATAGGTTGATATTGTATATATGTAAGTACAGTGATTGAAATGGGGAGGTAATATGATGGAGAATGGAATTTCAAATGGGAAAGTGTGGGGGTGGGGAGGGAGGGAATTACCATGGGATATATTTTATAATCATGGAAAATGTTAATAAAAATTAAAAAAAAATTCTTTGTTAAAAACAAAACAAAACAAAAAAAACTATAGGAACTTTTAAAGTTGGACTGAATGCATTATATTTTACATCAGCTTATGGGGACCAGGGGTGTAATGTGGTGGCTGATTAAGGTGTCCCCTATAAACTTAAGTGTTCTGAATGCTAGGTTCCCAGCTGATGGGAGATTTGGGAATTAACCCCTTCTGGAGGCAGCGTATTGTTGGGGGTAGGCTTATTCGTATTATAACCAGTGTCCTCTTGCCAGTGTCTAGCACACTCTCCTGTTCCTGTTGTCTACCTGATGTTGGCCAGGAGGTGATGTCCACTCCTTGCTCATGCCACTGTTCCAAAATAACCCTTTTTCCCACAAGCTGCTCTTGGTCAGGTGATTTCTGCCAGCGATGGCAACCTGACTGCAACAGTAAGACTTTAAGAAAATGTAAAAACTGTATGTTAAAAGGCTCATTCAGGGCTGGAGAGATGGCTTAGTGGTTAAGGCACTTGCCTGCAAAGCCCAAGGACCCAGATTTGATTGCCCAATACCCACTTAAGCCAGATGCACAGGTAGGCACATGCCTTTGTAGTTTGTGTGCAGCGGCTGAAGGCTCTGGTGTATCCATTCTCTCTCTACATGCCTCTTTCTCCCTCTCTCTCAAGTAAATAAATAAAATATTTTAAACATAAGGCTCATTCAACAAAGAAAGCTACACATACAAATAAAGTTGTTTTTTTTTGAAAAAAAAAATTTTTTTTTAAAAAGTACTGCATGCAGGTTGGAGAGATGGCTTAGTGGTTAAGGTGCTTGCCTATAAAGCCTAAGGATTCAGGTTTGATTCCCCAGGACCCATGTAATCTAGATGCACAAGGTGGTACATGTGTCTGGAGTTAGTTTGCAGTCTCTAGAGGCCCTGGCACATCCTCTCTCCCTCCCCCCTCTCTCTCATAAATAAATAAAATATAAAAGTGCTGCTTGCTACTTAGAGGAGGATACAGTTCATGTGTACAGGACCATGGAGAGCCAACTCAGGAGTCACCTGCTAATGGAAAATTCATTAATACTGAATGATCACAAACTGGTTTCATTTGGTTCCTTTCAGTTATCTTTAGCATCAGGCTGTTTTCACAAGTGAGAGAGTTTGGAAGAGAAGCTTTGGCTGGGGGAGAACTGCCCCTTAGCAGAGCATCTACCTGCCCCTTCCCACAGTCAGACACTGGCCTGTGGCTGGGTTGGGACCCTTTCACTCTGTTTATACAAGCCGTAGAGAAGAATGAAATACGACCACGGCACAAAGCTGAGCCCCAGGTCTGTCAGTGTTCCTACATGGCCCTTCCTGCCTAGCTGTCACTCATGACCCAGCTTTGGTGGCAGTTCCTCAGCTGGCCCAAGGGTCCGGGGGAAGGGACGCCTTGAGCTGGAACCAAGGGAGAGTCAAAGGAGTCCCAAGGGCAAGCAAGTCTTTGGTCATATTACAGTTTGTTAAAATATTTCTAACAATCATTTGGACCTATCTTTTCTTTCTTCCCTAAATTAGCATATAGTCAAGTTCTACTTCTCATTGTCAAAAAACAGGTGGTGTTTACAATTTTCCAGTTTCTTTAAGCTTCCTCGTAGGTCCCTGTCATTCCCATTGGCTTCAGTCCCATAGGACTGTTGCTATTTTATGGAGAAAAAAGAAAAAAAATATATATATATATATATATATATATATAATATATATATATATATATATATACACACACATATGTACTAACTTCAATTTAAAAAATAAATAAATAAAATCTTAACCTGTCAATGAAACATCTAGGAATCCATGTTGAAATATTTACTATCTCAGCTGGGCATGGTGACACACATCTTTAATCCCTGCAAAAGAAATATTTAAATGTTTGCTATCTCATAAAGTTGATAAATTCTCTTTTTTTTTTTTCCTTTGGACTTTTTTCTTCTGTTTTCTCTTTTGGTTGATTTTTTTTTTTTTTTCCTTTTTTCTTTTGGGTTTTCTCAAGGCAAGGTCTCACTCTAATCCAGGCTGATCTGGAACTGACTCTATAATTTCCAGGCTGACTTTGAACTCACAGTGATTCTCCTACCTCTGCCTCCTGAGTGCTAGGCAAGGATCAAAGGAGCGCACCACCTCGCCCAGCATAGAAGGCCATTTTTATATTTCTGTTCTTTTTTTTTTTTTTTTTTCCAAGGTAGGGTTTCACTCTGGAATTCACTGTGTAGCCTCAGGGTGGCCTTGAACTCACAGGCGCTCCTCCTAGCTCTGCCTCCCAAGTGCTGGGATTAAAGGCGTGCGCCACCACTCCTGGCTTTATATTTCTGTTCTTTAAAAGTTAGAATTTCCATTTGAAAATTGTCTATAAGCTATATATAACTAGGCTTTATTAAGAGCGCTGCTGTGTGCAACTGACGGCAGCATACAGCCTGGTATGCAAATGAAAGTTAAATATATCCCAGTCTCTCCTGCCTTCTCTTTCAGACTGCTCAGCCAGACTTAGTCCAGAGCCTAGGTTTTGGCTTTTCTTCCCCCCCCACCAACCTTCTTTTCACCCCTTAAATGATGACCCTATCTAAAACTGTCAAATAAATTATCTAAGTTTTTCAAACTAAATAGGGGAAGTATGAATGGCACAAAACCTCCCAGCACCCACGAGCCCTGGGCTTCCCGTTCCGGTCCACCCTGCATTGACAGCGCCTCTCCGGTAGGGTGTGCGGACGCGCGGCGCCGCAGCCGTGAGCCCGGCCGACTCCTCCGGGCCCATCTTTTACAAGCCTTGCCCCGGGTTCCTCGCTAGGTCTTCTCTATTGTATCTCTCTATGTACCTTTGAGAACTAATCTGTGTTTTACAAGCCCATTTCTTGTTCCCAGAAAAAAAGAGGAAAAAGACATTTGTTCTTGTGATGTGACAACAATAGAATTCCAGAATGGGAATGGCATTTAGTTGGGGTTCACACTGACACTTCCTTCACCTCCTCTGTGATCTACTCACTCCAAGAAGGGAAACACTAACAGGAAATACATCTGAAAACAAGTCTTTTTTTTTTTCTCCCAGGGAACATCTAATAATTACTTCTATAGCCAAGAGTTTCTATGGAAGCCTTTCTGTGTATGTATAGCCATCCATTAATTAAGAGTAATGACAATATTAATGCCAGCTTAGCACAATTCCTTAAGACAAAGACCAGCAGTAGTGTGATCCCTCCTGAGGGGAGAGAAGACATCTAGAGCTGAGGTGAAGCTCAGTGCTCAGCATGTATGAGGCCCTGGGTTCTATTGCAAGAAAGAAAGAAAGAGAGAAAGAGAGAAAGTCCAAGGTCTTTTAACTGAGACTTAATACCAAAAAATCCCCCCAAAACCCATAATGGCACAGAATAAACATTCACACTGCAAAAGATGGCATTGGGCATAGCAAAGAAATATTTAACCAATATAAGACTTAAACAGGGCAAACATCAAGCTCTGTAGCTCCAAGTCCAACAACTCTAGTCAGTGACAAGTCTCCAAGTCCGATAATTCTAACCAGCAATAAGTCTCTGGAGTTCGAATTCCGCCCATCCAGCTAGGCTACTCACAATTCTGGAAAACTTCATCTGGGGCCGGGGGCTCTCCTTAGCAGCCGTCTCATGATCCCAGCATCTCCACTGGGTCTCCACTGCAATCCACGGTTCATCCTCACGGCTCCACTAGGTCTCCATGCAGGCATCCAGCAAACCTGCTTCACACTGCCCATGGCCACTTCCAAAACACAAGACTGTATTGCAAATTCAATGACCCTCTCCTTCCTGCATTTTTTATACTCCATAATACCAGGTGGGGTGCTAATTTGCTAATCCAGGAGGGCATAACGCAGACTTTGAAGAACAGGACACTCCTTAAGCACTCATAAGTCTTCATAAGCATTCCATAAGTCTCTGAATTCTTCCTGTTGTCCCAGTGCAGGTCAGCTGGCCCAATCTCAACGGTTCTAATCTCTCATACAATTGCAGCTGAATGGGCAGAAGCTTCAGCCCAAAGATTTCATTTCTGTGCCATATCCCTCTGCACACACCAGTCCATTTCTATGCAATGCAACCCTGCACAAGGTCTCAGGACACAGGCATAACAGCAAGCATCTCACACAAACTGCTTCTAGCCCAGTCCAGGCAAAGCTCTTTCTCATCCTCATCAGCCAAACCCCACAGTCCATAGTTCTTACTGCATTTGGGTCTTTCAACTCTGACCAGAATAGTCCATCAAGGTGTAGGTACAGCACTGCAAGGCATCTCTTAGGACAAAATTTCAAATACCTTCCACATTCCTCTTGGAAATCAGCTCCAAAAGGCCAAAGTCACACAGTCTAGCAGCAAATGATACCACTCCTCAGTACCAGCATTACTGTTGTAGTGTGGTTCACATTGCTGGCAGATATCACTCCACCAAGAGCAGCTTTTGGGGGGAAAAATGGTTTATTTTGGCTTACAGACTTGAGGGGAAGCTCCATGATGGCAGAGAAAATGATGGCATGAGCAGAGTGTGGATATCACACCCTGGCCAACATAAGGTGGACAATAGCAACAGGAGATTGTGCCCTTTTTCACTAATTTTTTTTTTGGGGGGGGGTTTCGAGGTAGGGTCTCACTCTAGCCCAGGCTGACCTGGAATTCACAATGGAGTCTCGAGGTGGCCTCGAACTTACAGAGATCCTCCTACCTCTGCCTCCTGAGTGCTGGGATTAAAGGCATGCGCCATCAGTAATTTTTTATTTGAGTGGAATGGATTTAGGTCAGGGTGTCATCTAGTCCATGCTGGCCTCGAACTCTGTGTGGCTGAGGATGACCTTCAAGTCCTGGTCCTCCTGCACCCACTGCCTGACTACTGGGATTTCAGGTGCGAGGCACCACCCGGCCCCTTGTTCACTGATAGTGCTCGAGTAACTTTAGTCCTGTTTCTTCAGGTCTAATGTGTGGTTGATGATGTCCACCTGCCTGAGTTTAGTGACGATTAAGTGGGATAAAGCATACAGCACACTTGATCTCTCCCTCTTTCTTCCTCGTTGGTCCCTCGATGGTTTAACTGTAGTCAGTAGGGACAGGAGTATGGCTTGCTTGCACCACATGATTCTCATGTCACACAAAGGGACACAGATCTGAAGAGAGAAGTGCTAAAGATGGGCATTTTTCAGGGATGCTATTTATCTTAGAATTTGGCATTATTGCCACAACTCTAGCAATGAATTAAGAACAGAAAAACACACAGATTTTTAAATCACTTAGTTACCCTAGGCATGTTGGAATGCCCCTTATAATATCTCCCTCAAGAAGGTTAATAGTTATAAAACTACATATACCAAGGCTGTAATTGTGCAAGTAAAACAAAAATGTTGCATAGAAAGAAGGAAAAGAGCCAGGTGTGGTGGCGCATGCCTTTAATCCCAGCACTCAGGAGGCAGAAGTAGGAGGATCATCAGGAGTTCGAGGCCACCCTGAGACAACATAGTGAATTCCAGGTCAGCCTGGGCTAGAGTGAGACCCTACCTCGAAAAAACAAAAAAACAAACAACAAAAAAAAAAAAAAAAAAAAAAAAAGGAAAAAGACATTCAAATACTAGTTATTGTGTTTTTCAGTCATAACTGATGGTGGGTGATATTTGCTCCTGTTTTTCTTTCCTTTTGTAATGTAACATGTCCTTTTTTATTTTTATTGTTTATTTATTTATTTATTTGAAAGAGGGAAAGAGGCAGAGCGAGATTGAGAGAGAGAGAGAGAGATTAGGCGCACCAGGGCTTCCAGCCATTGCAAACAACTCCAGACACATGTGCCATCTTGTGCATCTGGGTTAGGTGGCTCCTAGAGAATCAAACCGAGGTCCTTGAGCTTTGCAGGCAAGCACCTTAACCGCTGAGGCATCTCTCAAGCCCCTATAACAGTTCTTTATATGAGAAAAATCAATTTTGAAGACAATGAAACTAAAAATAGAAGGTAGTTTATGTATAATATGAATATTATTAATATGTAAAATATGAAAAAAGATGTATCCCTAAACATTGAATAATACTTCTCTCTCGTTTTTAAAAAAATATTATTTATTTATTTATTTATTTGACAGAGAATGAGAGTGATAGGATGGGCATGCCAGGGCCTCCAGCCACTGCAAATGAACTCCAGATGCGCGCACCCCCTTGTAGGGGGTCCTTTGGCTTTGCAGGCAAATGCCTTAACCGCTAGGCCATCCCTCCAGCCCCCCTTTTTTTGTTTTTAAAAAATGGAGAAATGGCTTAGCATTTAAGGCAGTTGCCTGCAAAGCCAAAAGGCCTAGGTTTGATTCCCCAGAACCCACAGAAGCCAGATACACAATGTGGTGCGTGCTTCTGGAGTTCGCTTGCCGTGGCTGGAGGCCCTGGCGCGCCCATTCTCTATCTGTCTCTCTTTCTCTCTGATTCTTTCTCTCTCTCAAATAAATAAATTTTTAAAAAATATTTGAGAACCAGGCATGGTGGCACATGCCTTTAACCCCAGCACTCAGGAGACAGAGGTGGGAGGATCATCAGGAGTTCGAGAACACACTGAGACTACCTAGTGAATTCCAGGTCAGCCTGAGCTAGAGTGAGACCCTACCTTGGAAAAAAAAAAAAAAAAATTATTTGAGAGAGGGAGAATGGGCATGCACCAGGGCCTCTAGCCTCTGCAAATGAACTCTAGATGCATGTGCTACCTTGTGCATCTGGCTTACATGGATACTGGGGAATTGAATCTAGGTCCTTGGGCTTCACAGGCAAGTGCCTTAACCACTAAGCCATTTTACCAACCCTGTTTGTTTTTTTTTTTTTCCTTAAAAATTTTTAATTTTTTAAATTTTTTTATTTTGGGGAGTTTTCAAGGTAGAGTCTCATTCTGGCCCAGGCTGATCTGGAATTCACTATGGAGTCTCAGGGTGGCCTCAAACTCACGGCAATCCTCTTGCCTCTGCCTGCTGAGTGCTGGGATTAAAGATTTATCTCTAAACATTGAATGATTCTTCTCTCTCTCTTTTTGAAAATATTTTATTTTTATTTATTTATTTATTTATTTGACAGAGAAAGAGGGAGAAAGAGAGTTATAGAATGGGCACGCCAGGGCCTCCACATATAATGTTGTCATGGGAATAGGGCATGAGCTCCTGCATGTAACACCACCTGAGCCAGTGGCAAAGACATTGCCATTGGGAAGGAAACAGATGGCACTGATGTCAAACTAATGGCCTGGAAAAATCTGCCAGCACATCCCTTCTGGGACGTCCCAGAGCTTGGCTGAGGCATCACAAGCGCCAGAGACAGTCTGGAATCAGGAGCCAGAGGCAAGTTCATGCCATCTCCAGTGTGTCCAGTAAATAGGGTCGTTTGCTGGCCGATCTCTGTCCCACGGGCACATGTTGTATCTCCAGAGCTGGTGACGATCTGATTGTCATCCAGGAACCGGCAGCAGTACAAGGAACCTGTATGTCCCGCCAGCTCACAACTCCAGGTACATTCCCTTGGCAAGTTCTCAGATCGTAAATGGGGCAAATGTTTTCCAGGCCATCGCAGGCCTCATCATTCCCAGAGAGAGCACAGGCACAAGTCATGACCCAGGACGAGCGCAGAGGGAGGGCACGGACCTCGTTGTGGCATAGCGGTTCCAGGTATGAGTTCTCCATCCCGCGAGGCGAGGCCAGGCGCCAGCAAGGAGCCTGGAGTCTGTGCCAGTGCACCGCATAGATCTGGAGTCTGTGCCCAGTGCACGGTACAGATCTGGAGTCTGTGCCAGTGCACCGCATAGATCTGGAGTCTGTGCCCAGTGCACGGTACAGATCTGGAGTCTGTGCCCAGTGCACGGCATACCTCTGGAGTCTGTGCCCCAGTGCATGGCGCAGATCCTGGCGCACATCTGGATTCTTCCCAGTGGGTCGACGTGGACTGTGATCGTGGGAGAGCTGCATCCGCACGTGCTTTGTGGACATCTCTAATTTGGTTTTGCAGTTGCTGGGCCTCCTGCCACAGCTGGTGAAGCTCACTCCCCTTTAGGTCTCAGCGCTCACCGCCCCTAGGAGCCCACGATCTGAATTCAGGAGTGTTGCTGCTCTGGTCTCCCACACAGTAAGCTTATCTTGCGCTCGCCGGGCCGTCGCCGGCTGCACATCTGGCGAGGGTTGGTCCGCGCAGCAGCGAGTCCCGTCACTGCCTGCTGACCTACCGTCGGCCCGCAGATAGCAGGATCTGCCCGTCTCTCTTCTATCTCCCTCTGCTTGCAAATAAATAAATGAAAACATTTAAGGGCTGGAGGGATGGTTTAGCAGTTATGGCACTTGCTCGCTAAGCCAAAGAACGCAGGTTCAGTTCCCCAGGACCCATGTAAGCCAGATGCACAAGGTGGCACATGCTTCTGGAGTTCGTTTGCAGTTGCTGAAGGCCCTGGTGCCATTCTCTCTCTCTATTTACCTCTTTCTCTCTTTCTCCTCTCTCTAATAAATTAAATAAATAAATTATTTTTTAAAACATTAAAAAAAATTTTTTTGAGGTAGGGTTTAACTCTAGCCCAGGCTGATCTTATGTAGTCTCAAGAGTGGCCTCAAACTCACGGTGATCCTCCTACCTCTGCCTCCCAGTTCTGGGATTAAAGGCATGTACCACCAGGCCCAAATACATAAAAAATAATATATTTTTTTTTGAGGTAGGGTTTCACTCTAGCCCAGGGTGACCAGGAATTCACTATGTAGTCTCATGGAGGCCTTGAACACATGGCAATTCTCCTACCTCTGCCTCCAAATGCTGGGATTAAAGGCATGTGCCACCATGCTTGGCTAAAAAAAATTTTTAAAAAGAGCCGGGCATGGTGACACATACCTTAATCCCAGCATTTGGAAGGCAGAGGTAGGAGGATCACGTGAGTTGGAGGCCATCCTGAGACTACAGAGTGAATTCCAGGTCAGCCTGGGCTAGAGTGAGACCTGCCTCAAAAAAAACAGAAAAAAAAAAAAAAAGATAATGCCACATGTGGTGGTGCACACCTTTAATCCAGCCCTCAGGAGACTGAGGTAGAAGGATTGTTGTGAGTTCAAAGCTAGCCTGAGACTACATAGTGAATTCTAGGTCAGCCTGGGCTACAGAGAGAGAGAGAGAGAAATAGAATGGGTGAGTGAGTGATAGGTCTAGATAATCATGTACAAAATTTCAAAAGTCTTAACATTCTATTATTTTTTTAACTTTTTTCTTCGTTTGTTTTTTGAGGTAGGGTCAGGCTCCAACACAGACTAATTCACTCTGTAGTCTGAGGGTGGCCTCGAACTCATGGTGATCCTCCTACCTCAGCCTTCCAATACTGGGATTATGGACGTGCACCACCACATCTGACCAGGAGGAAGGTCTTTTGAGTAAAATAATAAACTTTGCCTCAAAAAAAAAAAAAGAATATTAACATTTGCTATATCACTAATGAATAACAACATGAACAACGTTAGAAAGTGAACTATTTTGAGGATGGGAGGATTGCTCAATGGTTAAAGGCACTTGCTGGAAAAACCTGCTGAGTAGGTTTCAGTTTCCCAGTACCCTTGTAAAGCTGCTTATGGGCCAGACTGGTTTGCAGTGGCAAGAGACTGGTTTCTCAAAAAAGGCAGAGCACAGACATCTGATTTCAACACACATAATGGTGTAATGTATGTGCACACGCACACCACATAAACAATAAAAATTTTTATTATTTTTAATATATTTTATTTATTTATTTATTTATTTATTTATTTGAGAGAGAGGGAGAGAATGGGCACACCAGGGCCTCCAGACATTGCAAATAAACTCCAGATGCATGTGCCCCATTGTGCTTCTGGCTTACATGGGTCTTACAGAATCGAACCAGGATCCTTTGGCTTTGCAGGCAAATGCCTTCACTGCTAAGCCATCTCTACCGCCCAAATAAAAATTTTAAAAATGAAGTGAAATACTTATTCTTTGCCATTTCATATAAGAAAAAAATGGTTTTTCATTACTATTTTAAGGTGCAGTTATCAAAATGTCTTTTTTTCTTTCTTTATTATTATTTGTGTGTGTGTGTGTATGTGTGTTATGTGTGTGTGTGTGTGTGTGTGTGTGTGTGTGTGGTTTTTCAAGGTAGGGTGTCACTGTAGCTCAGGCTGATCTGGAATTCACTATGTAGTCTCAGGATGTCCTCGAACTCATGGCGATCCTCCTACCTTTGCCTCCCAAGAGCTGTGACTAAAGGTGTGTGCCACCATGCCTGGCGAACTTTCTTTTTTTCAAGGAAGAGTCTCACTCTAGTCCAGGCTGACCTAGAACTCATTCCATAGCCCCAGGCTGGCCTCCAACTCAGCCTCCCTAATGCCAGGACCAGAGGCATGCACCACCATGCCCAGACCATTTATTAAACTTCTAATGAAGAAAAACATGTTCATGTGTATATTCTATTTTTTTTTTTTGCTTCCTTAATGCATTTTTGGCAAATTTTATTGAGATTGAATGTAAAGTTTATTACACAACGTATCTTAAAAACTCAGCTCTCCTTAAGCAAAACTATTTCACTATCAGCCCAGACTTCCTTGTCAAAGAATCCTAAGCTTTTAAATCCATGGGAAAGATTCAGTTTTTCACTATCTAGGCCTAGTGTATAAGAAGCTGGAGGCATAGTGACCACAAAAAACCAAAAAACAAAAAAATCCCCCGCTGCACACCAGAGTCACACCCCACAGGGAGTCTGTTCTTTGCTGTTTCATTAACAAATTATTTCAATACGTACCTTCTGGTGGTATGCTGTGGAGAGCCTTTATGTCTACCAGATGTAAACATCGCTCCTAAGCTTTAATTTTGTTGAGGAAAGCAACATCTAGACACTAAATGCAATATTGAGGGAGAAAAGAAGAAAAAAAATCTGGACCAATTTTGGGGTTATTTACAATTTAGCTTTTAGTTCTCAACGATAGTAAAAATCACCAGATTTTATCAAATACCTCTCTAAATGGCTCACAGAGCTCCTAAACTTGGGAGTGAGAAGAGAGGGAAGGATATATATATTTTTTGGCATGATACAGGAATGAATAAACTTTGAGGATGAGATAGTGATTTTTTGGTGGGGGGGGGGTCTCCCTCTAGCCTAGGCTGACCTGTAACTCACTGTGGAGTCCCAGGATAGCCTCAAATTCACAGCAATCCTCCTACCTCTGCCTCCCAAGTGCTGGGTCTAAAGGCGTGCACCACCACACCTGGCTTGTTCATATGCTTTTATTTTTATATCTATTATTTATTTTATTTTTTATTTTTTGACATAGAGTCTTACTCTAGCCAAAGCTGACCTGGAACTCACTCTGTAGTCTCAGACTGGCCTCGAACTCATGATGGCGCCTTTAATCCCAGCACTCGGGAAGCAGAGGTGCAAGGATCACCTTGAGTTCGAGGCCACCCTGAGACTGCAGAGTGAGTTCCAGGTCAGCCTGGGCTAGAGTGAGACCCTACCTCGAAAAACAACAACAACAACAACAACAAAATCTATATGAGCACGGAGTTCAAGAGATGGCCCAGTGGTTAAAGGCACTTGCTTGCCCTGTCTGCCAGCCTGAATTCCGTTCCCCAGTACCCACAAACGGCCAAGTGCACAACGTGGCACATGCTTCTGGAGCTCACTTGCAGTGACAGAAGTGGCTATAGTCACTCTCTTTCTGTCTGCCCCCCTCCCTTCTCTTTGTTTTTCTCTCTGCTTGTAAATCAAGTCCCAGGCTGGCCTCGAACTCACAGTGATCCTCCTACCTCTGCCTTCCAAGTGTCAGGATTAAAGACGTGAGCCACCATATCCAGCTACAATCTCAGTTTTCCTAGTCTATAAGTAGATTGTTACCAAAAACCTCTTTCAGGCTCCCAAACTTGGGAGTGAGAAGAGAGGAGAGGATAACCTTGCTCTTGCCCCCTGTCCTCCTGTCTTCGTTGACCTGCTGAAAGTACCTGTCTGAACGTTTACACAAAACCGCCAGTAGCTCCCTAGTACAGCATTTGCCTAGTGCCATGCTGGGAAAGGGACCCAGAGTGCCCTGCTTGCCGGGCAAGCCTTCTCCTACCGGAACGACACCACCAGCCCTCGTGTTTTGTTTTTGTTTTTGTTTTGTTTTTCAAGGTAGGGTCTCACTCAGCCCAGGCCGACCTGGAATTCACTCTGCAGTCCCAGGGTGGCCTTGAACTCATGCAATCCTCCTACCTCTGCTTCCTCTCTGCTGGGATTAAAGGCGTGCGCCACCAGACCCAGCACCAGCCCTCTTTTGACTATTTAAAAACAAAAACCGGGGGCTGGACAGATGGCTTAGTGGTTAAGTGCTTGCCTGTGAAGCATAAGGACCCCGGTTCGAGGCTTGATTCCCCAGAACCCATCTTAGCCAGATGCACAAGGGAGTGTCTGGAGTTCATTTGCAATGGCTGGAGGCCCTGGTGCACCCATTCTCTCTCTGTCTGGCACACTCAATAAATAAATATAAATAATTTAAATAAATAAATAAATAAAAACAAAAATCGGACGGAAAGATTGTTAGAGCCATGAGCAGGGACATTATACACAGAGACATTACCTCTCCCCTATAACTGACTGCTGCCCCCACAATCCCCATGGGGTTGACCTGCATCCCCAGCAAAGGTGGTCTTTGGAAAAGGGGCAGGAATGAGGGAAAAGATGGTACCAACATGTGTTGTTTACATACTAAGTATGTCCATACCTAATAAAAATAAATTTAAAGAATAATAATAAAACCAGGTGTGGTGGTGCATGCCTTTGACCCCAGCACTTGGGAGGCAGGGGTAGGAGGAATGCTGTGAGTTTGAGGCCACCCTGAGACTCCATAGTGAATTCCAGCCTGGGCTAGATTGAGACCCTGACCTGAAAAACCAAAATAATAATAATAATAATAGAAATAAACGAAGCCGGGCATGGTGGCGCATGCCTTTAATCCTAGCACTCAGTTAAGGTGCTTGCCTGTAAGCCTAAGGATTTGTGTTCAACTGTCCAGGTCCCACATAAGCCAGACACACAGTGATACAAGCACACAAGGTCACACATGCGTACAAGGAGATGCTCGTGTCTAGACTTCAATTGCAGTGGCTGGAGGCCTGGGTGTGCCAATTCTCTCTCTCTCTCTCTTACTCTCCCATTAAAAAAAGAAAGAAGCCAGGCAAGGTGGCGCACGCCTTTAATCCCAGCACTTGGGAGGCAGAGGTAAGAGGATCGCCATGAGTTCAAGGCCACCCTGAGATGACAGAGTTAATTCCAGGTCAGCCTGGACCAGAGTGAGACCCTACCTCGAAAAACAAAACAAAAAGAAAGAAAGAAAGAAAGAAAAAGAAAGGCAGTTTGTTGGGCTTACCTCAAAAAAAAAAAAAAAAAATCAGGGCTGGAAAGATGACTTAGCAATTAAAACACTTGCCTGGGAAACCTCAGTATCCAGATTCGATTCCCCAGTACTCACGTAAGCCAGATACACAAGTTGGAACCTTTGTTTGCAGTGTCTAGAGGCCCTGGCCATTCTCTATTTGCCTCTTTCTCTCTCACACACACACAATAAATAAATAAGTAAAGTATAAAAATGAAAATCATGGGGGAGGGGAGGAATTATCATGGTTTATTGTCTATAATTATGGAAGCTGCCAATTAAAAAAAAGTTTTTTCTGGGCTGGAGAGATGGCTTAGTAGTTAAGGCACATGCCTGTGAAGCCTAAGGACCCTGGTTCATTTCTCCAGGTCCCATGTAAGCCAGATGTACATGGTGACACATGCATTTGGAGTTCATTTGCAGTGGCTAGAGGCCCTAGTGTGCCCATTCTCTTTCTCCCTCTCTCCTCTCTCTCTGTTGCTAAAAAAGAAAAAAAGAAAAAAGAAAAGAAAAGAAAGAAAGAAAGAAAAATGTTTAGAGCCAGGCGTGGTGGCACACAGTTTTAATCCCAGCACTCAGGAGACAGAGGTAGGAGGATCACTGTGAGTTCAAGGCCAACCTGAAACCACATAGTGAATTCCAACAGCCTGGGCTAGAGCGAGATCCTACCTAAAAAAAAAAAAAAAAGTTTGAAAAATAAAAACAAAATCAGCATTTAGAAGGCAGAGGTAGGAGGATCACCATGAGTTTGAGACCATCTTGAGACTACACAGTAAATTCCAGGTCATACCGCACCTGGGAGAAAGAAAGGAAAAGAAAAATATTGTCCCATGCTTGTAAGCTCAGAACTCAGGAGACAGAGGCAGGAGGATCGCTCCAAGTGAGAGAACAGCCTGGACAACAATACGTGAGCTCCAGGCCAACGGGAGACATAGGAGGCCCTTGGGCAGGGGCAGCAGGAGAAAAAAGCTTGTCGGCGTAGTTAAATGCGTGGCAGTCGGATGAATGGTTATGGCTAAAGCCCCGGCAGGGAGGTCACGGCTGTGACATGGGCTCCAATACCATGATGTAATAAAGGCCAGTCACTAGGGAAACTTTCTGGGTTTGAGTCACCTCGTGTGCAAGATAAGGCACCAGATTAGACTGCACCTAAACATCCTTCTGGCTGTGAGTCTTCGTCAGGTCCACTTCACTACATCTGTCTAGCTTAGAGTCTTACACTTGGTAGGCCTGAATGTATAGAACATTACTAAACCATGCCAGCCTTTCTCCACCATTAAATCTTACTCCCGTACTGGCTGAGCCTCTAAAACAAAAAATGCAGTGCAATGAACAATTTTTGCTTTTTTTTTTGTTTTGGTTTGTTTTTTCAAGGTAGGGTCACACTCTGGTCCAGGCTGACCTGGAATTCACTATGTAGTCTCAGGGTGGCCTTGAACTCACAGCGATCCTCCTACGTCTGCCTCCCTAGTGCTAGGATTAAAGGCGTGTACCACCAGGCCCCACTCATGTTTTTTAATATTTTTATTTATTTATTTATTTATTTATTTATTTGCAAGCAGAGAGAGGTAGAGAGACAGTCAGAGAGAATGGGTGTGCCAGGGCCTCCAGCCACTGCAAGTGGATTCCAAATACATGCATCACTTTGGGCATTTGGCTCTATCTGGTTACTGAAGAGTCAAACTCTGGTTGTTAGGCTTTGTAGGTAAGCGCCTTAACAAACAGCCCACTGTTTGCTGTTTTTTGGTTTTGTTTTGTTTTATTTTATTTTATTTTATTTTTTTGAGGCAGATAGAGAGAATGGGCATACTATCTAGCCACTGCAAACAAACTCTAAACACATGTGCCACTTTGAACATCTGGCTTATGTGGGTCCTAGGGAATCGAACCTTAGGCTTCGCAGGCAAGCGCCTTAACCTCGAAGTCATCTCTCCAGCCCTATTTGTTGTTTGTATGATACAGTCTCACTCTGTAGCCTAGGCTGTCCTGGAACCCACTATGTAGCCACAGTTGGCCTCAAACTTATGAGGAACCTCCTGTCTCCCAGATTCCGTGATTGCAGAGTTACACAACCATGCCTACTTTACTGAATAAAACAATTTAGCCAGGCGTGGTGGCGCACGCCTTTAATCCCAGCACTCAGGAGGCAGACGTAGGAGGATCGCTGTGAGTTCGCTGACACCTGAGACTACATAGTGAATTCTAGGTCAGTCTGGGCTACAGCGAGACTCTACCGCAAAAAGCCAAAAGTAAATCAACAAATAAAAGCTAATATAGGGCTGGAGAGATGGCTTAGCGGTTAAGCGCTTGCCTGTGAAGCCTAAGGACCCCGGTTCGAGGCTCGGTTCCCCAGGTCCCACGTTAGCCAGATGCACAAGGGGGCGCACGCATCTGGAGTTCGTTTGCAGAGGCTGGAAGCCCTGGCGCGCCCATTCTCTCTCTCTCCCTCTATCTGTCTTTCTCTCTGTGTCTGTCGTTCTCAAATAAATAAATAAATAATTTTAATAAAAATAAAAATAAAAAAAAAGCTAATATAGCTGGCATGGGGGCACATGCACTTAATCCCAGTGCTTGAGAGGCTGGGGGGAAGGGATCGCCAGGAGTTCGAGGCCAGTCTGGGGCTGTAGATCGAGATTCAGTTGAGCCCGCATACAGTGAGCCACCTGCCTTGAAAAACAAAGAATAATAAATTCACATAACCATTTAGCAAATATTTTCCAGGTAACTATGTGTAAGACACTGACCTTGGATAGATTCCAAAAACAGTAAGACAACAAACCTCTCGGGAAATTTCACAGGCTGGTGGATCCAAGAGCAGACAGGAGTTGGAGCAAAGTAAGCAGTGATAAAAACTTACCTATTGGGCTGGGGAGGCAGCTCAGCTGGTAAACTCTTACTTGGCATGCACAGAGCCCTGGGTCCCCTCTTCAGCACTACGTGAACCAAGCATGGTGGCACACACCTGCAATCCTGGCACTTGCAGTTCAAAGTCTTCCTCAGCTGTGTAACAAGTTCGAGGCCAGCCTTGGCTAAAGACCCTAGCATTTCTTGTGGGGAGTGGGTTTCAAAGTAGGTTCTAGCCCTAGCCCAGGCCGACCTGGAATTTACTCTGTAATCTCAGGGTGGCCTTGAACTCAGTGATCCTCCTACCTCTACCTCCTGAGTTCTGGGCTTAAAGGCATGGGTCACCACGCCCAGCTTGTAAGACTTTACCTTAGTAAGTGATGATAGATAGATGCCAGATAGATAGACAGAAAGAAAGATTGATGATAGATAGAGATAGAGACAGACAGACAGATAGATAGATGTTAAATAGGCAGATGTATGGGTGACAGATTTGGACAATGCTTGGCACAGGAAAGACTGATTGCAGGCAGTGGTTTGGTGGCTGGTTAGGGACACAGCTCAAAGGATCCCTGAATCAGATCCCCAGGCTCCATGCCCAAAGCCCGCAGCCATGGGAAGGACCTGGACTCCCAGCACTGGCTGCTGCGCTCGTTGCTTCCCTTAGATCGAGAGACCCAACCGCCAACTTTCGTGATCACGCATGCCACATTCCAAAGCACTAAAGTGAAGAGGTTGGATTACCTTTTTTTTTTTTTAAGGTTTTTTGTTCATTTATTTATTTATTTGAGAGCGACAGACACAGAGAGAAAAGCAGAGAGAGAATGGGCACGCCTGGGCCTCCAGCCACTGCAAATGAACTCCAGACGCATGCGCCCCCTTGTGCATCTGGCTAACATGGGTCCTGGGGAATCGAGCCTCAAACCAGGGTTCTTAGGCTTCACAGTGAGTTCAAGGCCACCCTGAGACTATAGAGTAAATTCCAGGTAAGCCTGTGCTAGAGCGAGACCCCACCTTGGAAAAAAAATAACAAAGAAAGAAAAGGAGGGAAAGAAGACGGGAGGGAGGGAAATAGAAGTAAAAGGAGAGCAGAAAGCAACTGACAGGGACAAAGCCATAGCACGTTGTAGTCTCTCAGTGACAGCTCCCCCTTATGAATGGGAAAACAACCAGCCATGAATGGCCAAGTTGTTGTGTTTTTTTTTTTTGTTGTTTGTTTTTGTTTTTCGAGGTAAGGTCTCACTCTAGCCCCCGCTGACCTGGAATTCACTATGGAGCCTCAGGGTGGACTCGAACTCATGGCGATCCTCCAACCTCTGCCTCCCGGGTGCTGGAATTAAAGGCATGCACCACCACGCCCGGCAAGAGAAGACCAAGTTTAAAACAGAATGAGGGAGGGAATTACCATGGGATGTTTTTTATAATCATAGAAAATGTTAATAAAAATTTAAAAATAACGGGGAGGTAATATGATGGAGAATGGAATTTCAAATGGGAAAGTGTGGGGGTGGGGAGGGAGGGAATTACCATGGGATATATTTTATAATCATGGAAAATGTTAATGAAAATTTAAAAAAAAATTTTAAAATAAAAATAAAAAACACCAGAATGAGTCAGGGCATGTTAGTGCACACCTTTAATCCCAGCACTCGGGAGGCAGAGGTAGGAGGATCACCGTGAGTTTGAGGCCACTCTGAGACTACAGAGTGAATTCCAGGTCAGCCTGGGCTAGAGCGAGACCCTATCTCAGAAAAAAAAGTGAGTCAAGTATGAGTGAGTCACACATACAACTTTTGGACCACACAGTCTTTAGTTTCCAGAGCTGTAATTTTAAATGCTTTCCTAAAAAAGAAGCTCATCATGATGAATATTCAGTGTACTTTACCACATATGCTGAATTTCAATGATTTTTATTGCATACTAAAATATGTTTTGTAAAACAAGGTTAAAAGTACATATAAAAGCCAGGAGTGGGCTGGAGAGATGGCTTAGTGGCTAAGGTGTTTGCCTGCAAAGCCAAAGGAACCAGGTTTGCCTCTCTATCTCAAATATACATATATGTGTGTGTGTGTGTGTGTGTGTGTGTATATGTATGTATGTATGTATGTATATATATATATATATATATTTTTTTTTTTTGCATATGTATGTGGTATGTGGTGTGCTGTGTGCTGTGGTGTAGTGTAGTGTGGTATATGGAATGGTGTGATATGGTGTGGTTTGGTATGGTATATGTGGTGTGGTGTATGTGGTATATGCATGTTTGTGTGCAGATGTCTGCACCCTGTGCATTGGATGTCTTCCTCTATCCCTGTTCATGCTGCTTCCTTGAGATACTTAGGGAACCAGGACCTTTTTTTTTTTTTTTTTTAGGTTTTGGAGGTAGGGTCTCACTCTAGTCCAGGCTGACCTGGAATTCACTGTGTAGTCTCAGGGAGGCCTCAAACTCATGGCAATCCTCCTACCTCTGCCTTCCCAATGCTGGATTAAAGGTGTGTGCCACCATGCCTGGCACTTTTCTTTTCTCTTTCTTTCTTTCTTTTTTTTTTTTAGAGAGAGAGAATTGGCCAGGGCCTCAGCCAGTGCAATCGAACTCAATTCTTGTGCCACCTAGTGGGCATGTGTGACCTTGTGCTTGCCTCACCTTTGTGCCTCTGATTTGTATGGGATCTGGAGACTTGACCATGGGTCCTTGGGCTTCATGGCAAGTGTCTTAACCATTAAGCCATCTCTCCAGCCCCTGCCCAGCTTCTCATGTGGATGCTGGGCACTGAGCTCAGGTTGTCAGGCCCTCATGCTAGCCTGGCAAGCCCTTCTACCCACTGAGTCATCTCCCAGCCCTATTTTGTTGTTGTTTTTTGTTTTTCGAGGTAGGGTCTCACTCTAGCCCAGGCTGACTTGGAATTCACTCTGTACTCTCAGGGTGGCCTCGAACTCACGGTGATCTTCCTACCTCTGCCTCCTGAGTGCTGGGATTAAAGGCGTGTACCACTACGCCCTGCCCAGCCCTATTTCTAATAGAATTTAGTTTATGTTTTTGCTCACACATTTCTTTTGTTGTTTTTTGTTGTTGTTGTTTTCTTTCTTTTTATTGTTGTTTTTGTCTTTGTGGAGGCAAGGTCTCACTTTAGCCCAGGCTGACCTGAACTCACTCTGTAGCCCCAGTCTGGCCTCAAACTCACTTCAGTCCGTCCTACCTTAGCCTCTAGAGTGCTGGGACTAAAGGTGTGAGGCAGTACGCCAGGTAATTGCTCTTACATTGCAAACGCTGTTGTAGACATAGTGCTATTCCAGAACTCCAGCCGAGCCAGCAAGCCCTCCACCGCCAGAGCGCTGAGTCACCTCAGAAATCACCCCGAACAACGCAGACAAGGTCTGGTCTTCGGGATCCTCGTGGATGATTGGCTGGGTAACTGTGGTGGTTGAATTCAGGTGTCCCCCATAAACTTAGGTGTTCTGAATGCTAGGACCCCAGCTGATGACAATTTGGGAATTAAAGCCTCCTGGAGGTGGTGTATTGTTGGGGGGCGGGCTTATGGGTGTTGTAGCCAGTTTCCCCTTGCCAGTGTTTGGCACACCCTCCTGTTGCTGTGGTCCACCTGATGTTGGTCAGGAGTGGATGCTCACCCTCTGCTCATGCCATGGTTTTCCCTTCCATCGTGGAGCTTCCCTTCCAGTCTGTAAACCAAAACAAACCCTTTTCCCCACAAGCTGCTCTTGGTCATGTGCTCTCTGCCATCAATGTGAACCTGACTGTCTCAAAGACACATGCCATTTAGTCCAGTACTGGGGAGGTAGAGCCGGGAGAATCGGCAGGAGTTCAAGGCCAGTCTGGGCTACAAGGGGAGCAGTCAGTAGGGCAGAGCGAGGGGCCATGGGCACAATCCCCGGGAGCCCCCTTCGAAATCTAAAATAAATACGGCTGATAGTACTTAGAAATCAAAAGAGACATGTTTCTCTCACTGAATTATTCATTTCTATAACTTCAAGCCTATAAGAACTCGTAGAAACTACACACACAACCACGAGATTCTGCTTTTGCCCACAGCAGCCTCACTTCCTCCGATTTGACGCAGCAGAGAAAGAAGACTTTTCGTGGGTCGTGAGAAGCCTAAGCGGGCGCTCTCTATTCCAAACGCTCCTCCCAAAGTGCTTCAGATGCGCCTGACAGCTCAACAGAAGCCACCTGGGAAGGAAAGCCTAAAGGCTGTCGTGGAAGTTGTTAGCCTCACGGAAACATAAGTAAACAGACCCAACAGCCGCTTGAAATATTTCGTTTAACCTTCCATGCATCGACCGGATGTGTGAGTCACTTGTCCTGTGATTGCCTCCCATCTCAGAGGCACAAATTTATCTACTTCAAACACTGCCCAGCAAAGCAGCTCTCAGAAAAGCAGGAGGAGGAGGCATAGCATTCCAGAGCTCTTATGCAACGGCACACACAGTGAAGACAAACCCGTACATTTTTCCAATCATTTATTTCTACTCACTACTCTACCAGAAGAGGGGTTATTTTGTGCTTTGAATCCAAACAAATGATAGAAAATTGAGGTCATGGGGCTGGAGACATGGCTTAGCAGTGAAGGTGTTTGCCTGCAAAGCATAAAGACCCAGGTTTCATTCCCCAGTACCCATGTAAGCCAGATGCACTAGGTGGCACATGCATCTATTATTCATTTGCAGTGACCAGAGGCCCCTGGTGCCCATCTCTCTCTCTCTCTCTCTCTCTCTCTCTCTCTCTCTCTCTCTCTCTCTCTCTCTCTCTCACACACACACACACACACACACAAATAGGTAAATAAATAAAATAAAATATTAAAAATATAGAGGGCTGGAGTTAAGCAGTTAGCAGTTAAGATGCTTACCTGCAAAGCCAAAGGACTCAGGTTTGATTCCCTGGCGCCTACATAAGCCAGATGCACAAGGTAGCACATGTGTCTGAAGTTTGTTTGCAGCAGAAGGAGGGCCTGGCCCACCCATTCTCTATCTGCCTTTCTCTCTCCCTCGCAAATAAGTAAATAATAAAACAATAAATAAATAAATAAATAAAAACAGGGCTGGAGAGATGGCTTAGCAAAGCACTTGCCTATGTAGCCAAAGGACCGAGGTTTGATTCTCCAGGCCCCACATAAGCCAGATGCATAAAATGATGCATGCATCTGGAGTTCATTTGCACTGGCTAGAGGCTCTGGCATGCTCATTCTTTCTCTCTCTCTTTCTGTCTACTTTTCTCCCTCTCTCTGTCTCTAGTAAATAAATAAAAATTTAATTTAAAAAACTTGAAAAAAAAAAACACTCAATATTATTAAAAAAGTAAAAGAAGCCTGGCGTGGTGGCACATACCTTTAATCCCAGCACTTGGGAGGCAAAGGTAGGAGGATCTCCATGAGTTCGAGGTCACCCTGAGACTCCATAGTGAATTCCAGGTCAGCCTGGGCTAGACAGAGACCCTACCTCGAAGAACCAAAAAAGAAAACAGAAAAGAAAAAAGAAGTCATAAGATCTTAACTCCCTCACTACTGTGACTACTGAAATTTCGAGGGAACTCTAGACAATTTGCTCATGCACACGCTTTAGCCGAGACCAGAAACAGGCTCTGCAGAGCTCTCAGCACCTGTTCAGTGGCTTTTAATGAAAAGCAAAAGCAAGGCCCTCAGCCATTAATTCAAACATTTTTAAATTATAACCAGTAGTGGGCCTGAAACCCATTATAACGAAGAGTGTGGAGTTTTGTATCCTGGAATTTATCTCGTCAGCAACTCCCTTAAGCTTGGCTGCATCGGCCAAGAGGGACAGAGTCCACCACTGTCCAGCATGGCAACTGGTGAGCGCCCCAGCCGGGCACGGGAAAACTGCAACATACACATGCGCACGTTTCCTCGAACGTTCAGCCACGCTCCCTCCTGATTACGAGGGCTTCTGCATATTAGTACACACCTGTGATCCCAGCACTTAGCAGGCTGAGGCAAGAAGATGCAAAGTTCAAGGCCATGTGCTAGGGAGATGGCCCAGAGGTGAAAGCACTTGCTGGGGACACTGGCTAGCCCAGGTTCAGCTCCCTAGTACCTACGTAAAGGCAGATGCACAAAGTGGTGAGTGCCCTTGGAGTTTACTTGCAGCAGCAGGAGGCCCTGGCATGCCCATTCTTCCTCTCTTCCTCATAAATAAATAATTTTTGTGGTTTTTTATTTTTTATTTTTATTTATTTATTTGACAGAGAGAAAGAGGGAGAGAGAGAGAGAGAGAGAGAATGGGTGCACCAGGGCTCCAGCCACTGCAAACGAACTCCAGGAGCATGCGCCCCCTTGTGCATCTGGCTTACGTGGGTCTTAGGGAATAGAACCTGGGTCCTTTGGCTTTGCAGACAAACGCCTCAACTGCTAAGCCATCCCTCCAAGCATAAAAAAATGTTTTTATAAAATAAAGAAAATGGGCTGGAGGGATTACTTAGTGGTTAGGGCACTTGCCTGTGAAGCCTAAGGACCCAGATTCGATTCTCCAGGTCCCCTGTCAGCCAGAGGCACATCATGGCATATGCATCTGGAGGTCGTTTGCAGTGGCTAGAGGCCCTGGTGCACCCATTCTCTCTCTCTCTCTCTCTGCCTCTGTCTCTAATAAATAAGTAAATAAAAATTTTAAAATTATTAAAAAAAAAAAAAGAAAGAAAGAAAATAATTCACTGGGCATGGTGGCACACACCTTCAATCCCAGCACTCAGGAGGCAGAGGTAGGAGGATCACCATGAATTTAAGGTCAGCCTGAGAGTACATAGTGAATTCCAGGTCAGCCTGGGCTAGAGTGAGACCTTATCTCCAAAAACAAAAAAAAACAAGCTATATATATATATATTTTTTAAGTATATATGTATTTTTTTAATTTATTTTTTGGTGTTTCAAGGTAGGATCTTACTCTAGCCCAGGCTGACCTGGAATTAACTCTGTAGTCTCAGGGTGGCCTCAAACTCACAGCCATCCTCCTACCTCTGCCTCTTACGTGCTGGTACTAAAGGCATGTGCCACCACACCTGGCTTAAATTTTTTAATAAAAATTTTATTTATTTGAGATAGAGAAGCAGATAGTGAGAGAGAATGGATGTGCCAGGGCCTCTAACCACTGCAAATGGACTCCAGACACATGTGCCATTTTGTACATCTGGCTTATGTGCATACTGAGGAATCAAACCTGGGCCCTTAGTCTTTGCAGGCAGGTGCCTTCACCTCTAAGTCATCTCTCCAGCCCTAAATAACAAAGTTTGTTTTGTTTGTTTGTTTGTTTCCCCCACACACACTCAAGGTAGGGTCTCGCTCTAACCCAGGTTGACCTGGAATTCACTATATAATCTCAGGGTGGCCTCAAACTCACAGTGAACCTCCTACCTCTACCTCCTGCGATTAAAGGTGTGTACCATCAGATCTGGGTCATTTTTGCTTTTAAATACTTTACTTATTCATTTGCAAGAAGAGAGAGAGAGAATCCATGGATGCACCAGGGCCTCTAGCCCCTGCCGAGCTACAGATGCCTGCACCACTGGCTTTACGTGGGTACTGGAGAATTGAACTCGGGCCGTTAGGCATCGCAGGCAAATGCCTTAACCACTGAGCCATCTCTCTAGCCCCAAAATAGTTTTTAAATTGTGTGTGTGTGTGTGTGTGTGTGTGTGTGTGTTTAGGCAGGCACCCTAGGGTCTCTTGCTACTACAAAGGAATGCTCATTTGGCTTTATGTGGCTGGGAAATTGAACCTGGACCTACAGGCTTTGCAAACAAATGCCTCTTACTACTGAGCCATCTCTCCAGCCCCCAAAGCAAATACTGGGCATGTGTTTTTATTTTATCCTTCACTTCTTTCCTATCAGACTTTAGACCCACTTACACAGTCAAGGTGGTAGAGCTTAGATTCTGATTCCAGATTACAGTGCTCCTACCTACTCCGCTTTGTAATCTTTGTTGAAATAAAATGGTATACATACTCAAAATTTAAACAAATGGCTCGGCACGGTGTCACACATCTTCAATTCCAGCACTCGGGAGGCAGAGGTGGGAGGATCGCTGTGAGTTCAAGGCCACCCTGAGACTACAGAGTGAATTCCAGGTCAGCCTGGGCTAGAGCGAGACCCTACCTCAAAAAAGAGAGAGAGAGAGAGATGCAAAAGGAGATACCCAAATTCTTTTCACAAAAAGCAAATTCCATTCCCGTGTGAAATATGCAGATGATGTTTCCTGCCACACACATGACACGCCACATCAATGGCAGTGATGGACGATGCACCAGCATCTGGGGGAGCACAGCATCAGCCTGGAAGCAGCTGCCAAGATGGGCGGGGGGAGGGGACTCCAGGGCTCTTTCCTAAACTGGTTTCCACTGGGACACAAACGCCAGCCTTCTCACAGGAAACCTTCATGTTGCTTGGCTTAGTGGCAAGATTCAAAATATGTAACAGACGAATGAATAAAAAGACGCAGACATCAGTCACTTGGGGGAAATTATGATACGTATCATCCACATTCCAAAGCCAAGAAGGGCTGCTTTTTAAAGTATATTTATGGGCATGCAAGTCTTTCTCAGCAAGAATAGTTCAGTGTGATAGTAAAGAGAGAGCAGGAAAAGACATTATCATCTAAAAAAGCAAAAGTGGTTTCATGTCTATGCTTTTTTTTTTTTTTCTTTGAGGTAGGGTCTCGCGCTAGCCCAGGCTGACCTGAAATTCACTGTGTTCTCAGGGTGGCCTCGAACTCCTGGCGATCCTCCTACCTCTGCCTCCCGAGTGCTGGGATTAAAGGCGTGTGCTACTATGCCAAGCTCCTTCCCAGTTTTTGCTATACTCTCTTAAATCTTTGTTATTATTATTATTATTATTATTATTGACAACTTCTTTACTTACAGACAATAAACCATGATAATTCCCTCCCCTCCCCCACTTCCCCTTCACAACTCCACTCTCCATCATATCCCCTCCCTTTCTCTGTTTAGTCTTTTTTTTATTTTGATATCATTGTCTTTTTCTCACATTATGAGGATCTTGTGAAGGGATTGCTAGGCTCTCAAAGCCATGAGTATCAAGGCCAATTCTATCTGGACAGTTGCATTGTAAGGAGCTGTGCCCTTCCTTTGGCTCTTACATTCCTTTCCACCTCATCCACAATGGAGAGGTCCATTCTTTTTTTTTTTTTTTTTTCTTTTTTTGGGAGGCAGGGGTTGAGGGAGGGTCTCACTCTAGTCCAGGCTGACTTGGAATTCACTATGTAGTCTCAGGCTGGCCTTGAACTCACAGTGATCCTCCTACCTCTGTCTCCTGAGTGCTGGGATTAAAGGCATGCACCACCACACCCCATAAAAAAAAAACACATTTTTTTAAAGAAGAGAATGGACAAGCCAGACATGGTGGCACATGTCTTTAATCCCAGCACTCGGGAGGCAGAGGTATTGCCATGAGTTCAAGACCACCCTGAGGCTACATACTGAGTTCCACATCAGCCTGAACTAGAGTGAACCCCTACCTTAAAAAAACAACAACAACAAAAAAAAATTATTGGGATGGAGAGATGGCTTAGTGGTTAAGGTGCTCACCTGCAAAGCCAAAGAACACAGGTGGATTCTCCAAGACCCATGTACATCTTAAGATGTACAAGGTGCTGCCTATGTCTGGAATTTTTCAGCGCCCATTATCTACCTACCTACCTACCTACCTACCTATCTATCATCTCTTTCTCTCTCAATCAAATAAATAAAATATTTTAAAAAAATAATCAGAGCCTGTCGTGGAGACACAAGCATGTAAGCACAGCACTGGGAAGCAGAGGTAGAAGGATCACAGTGAATTCAAGCCTAGGACTATGGAGTTCCAGGTCAGCCTGAACTAGAGTGAGACTCTATCTCAAAAAAAAAAAAAAAAAAAGTCAGGGCTGGAGAGATGGTTTAGGGGTTAAAGGGCTTGCCTGTGAAGTCTAAGGACTAAAGTTCAATTCTCCAATCACCACGTAAGTCAGATGCACAAGGTAGTACATGTGTCTGGAATTCATTTGCAGTAGCTAGAGGCCCTGGCATGCCCATTCTCTCTCTCTTTCTATCTGCCTCTTTCTCTCTCTGTCTCTCAAATAAGTAAATACTTAAAAAAAAAAAAAAAAAAACAGCCAGGCGTGGTGGTGCACACCTTTAATCCCAGCACTCAGGAGGCAGAGGTAGGAGGACCACTATGAGTTTAAGGCCAGCCTGTGACTATATAGTGAATTCCAGGTCAGCCTGGTCTAGAGGGAGACCCTACCTAAAAAAAAAAAAAAAAAAAAAAAAAAAAAAAAAACTTTTAAATTGTCGGGCATGGTAGCATCTTTAATCCAAGCACTGGGGAGACAGAGGTACAAGCATCATCCTGAGTTCCAGATAAACCTGGGCTAGAGCAAGACCTTACCTCAAAAAAAAAAAAAAGAAAAGAAAAGAAAAAAATTAACATTAAAATTTAAAAAAGGCCAGGCGAGGTAGCTCATGCCTTTAATCCCAACATGTGGGAGGCAGAGGTAGAAGAATTACTGTGAATTCAAGGCTGTCCTGAGACATAGTGAATTCTAGGTCAGCCTCAGCTAGAATGAGACTCTACCTTGGAAAAACAAAAAAACAACAACAAATCAGGGTTAGAGAGATGGTTAAGGCACTTGCTTTCCAAACCTAAGGACCCAAGTTTGATTTCCCAGGACCCATGGTAAGCCAGATGCACAAGGTGGTACATGTGTCTGGAGCTCATCTGCAGTGACTTGGAGGCCCTGATGTGCCCATTCTCTCTGTATATCTGCCTCTTCCTCTCTCTCTCTCAAATAAATAAATGTAATTTTTTTAAAAAGAAAGAAACAGAGAAACAGCAAGGATTCATTAGAAAACTTAAAGGGAATAAATAGGTTTTCTCCTATCAATTTTATTTATTTTAAAATATTTTTTTCTATTTATTTGTGAGGGGAAATGGGCACTCCAGGGCCTCCTGCCTCTGCAAAGGAACTCCAGATACAAGATACATGCACCACTTGTGCATCTAGCTTTACATGGGTATTCGGGAATCGAACCCAGGTTGACAGGCTTTGCAAGCAAAGTACCTTTAACTGCTGGGCCACCTCCCTGGCCCTATTTATTTTATGGGTTGTTTATTGGGTTTTTTGTTTTGTTTTGTTTTTTGAGGTAGGGTCTCACTCTAGTCCAGGTTGACCTGGGATTCACTATGTAGTCTAGGCTGGCCTCAAACTCACGGTAATCCTCCTACCTCTGCCTCCCAAGTGCTGGGATTAAAGGTGTGTGCCACCACGCCCAGCTGAATTTTATTTTTAAAGAAGGTAACACTTCGTTGGCCCCAGCCATCATCAGGATGAACCATTGCTATGTCCACTCTCATGACTGATCAGGCAGAGGGGGTGATTCCTAAAATATGTTTTTTCCTCAAGATTGTCATTCATGTTCTACAGCTTTCTTTCTCTCTCTTTTTTTTTTTTGTTGTTGTTTGTTTTTGGTTTTTCTAGCCCAAGCTGACCTGGAATTCACTGTGTAGTCTCAGGGTGGCCTCAAACCCACAATGATCCTCCTACCTCTGCCGCCCCAGTGCTGGGATTAAAGGCGTGCGCCACCATGCCGGGCTTTAGCCTTCTTAAATGCTTTGCATGGCTTTGGTGTTCTGTTTGACCAGGCACATCCTGCTGGGTGGGAATCACATTTACCAAGTTAATCTTCCTAGAAGTAAATAAATAAGAAGCCCATTGAGATTCCTTCACATTCAAGCTCTCTTTTGAGGTTTCCTTTTCTCTTTCTCCCTCCATCCTCTCTCTTTACACCTTCCCAGTCTTCCCTTTTGCTTTACTTTCTTTTTTTCAGGAATGGTGGCTTATGCCTTTATTTTATGTATTTATGAGAAAGGTGGGGGGGCAGAGGCAGAGAGAATGGGTGTGCCAGGGCCTCCAATCACTGCAAACAAACTCCAGACGCATGTGCCCCCTTGTGCATCTGGCTAACGTGGGTCCTGGAGAACCAAACCCCAGTCCTTAGGCTTCACAGACAAACACCTTAACCACTAAGCCATTTCCCCAGCCCTGCTTTACTTTTTGCCTTTTCAAATGAATAGAGCATGGTCACACACACACACACACACACACACACACACACACACACACACACACCATGCGGCACTCATTGCACTACATGTAACTGGCTTGAAAGGACCAAGGGTCAGGTGAAGCAGCCATCATCCTTCAGTTCACAAGCAGAGCTCTGGCAGAGTGGCCACAATTGGTAGACGTGATCGTAATTCCAACTCGACACAGAACTCAGTAATTGGATCCGTATGTGCCCGGCTACAGGCTTTCGCGAAGAAATTAACTTCATCACGTAGTTCTAAGTTCAGCAAGGGCTCCAGGTGAAGCGCAAGGTGGTAATTAGGAGCGGGCTCGCTTGTGGCGGGCTAGGAGCCCGGTCACTGTCGCGCACACAGACCTCGCATGCGCAGGTCAGCACTGGTGTTAACTCGCCGAATGTTCCACAGCTACTCACAAGAACCCAGCCTAAACCTAGCCGTGCAGTTCCTTTACTAGGTATGCGCATATATATATAGTTTTTAACTCTATAACTACTATTCATCCGAAAAATAACATCTGATTGGAAGTTTAAAGTCAGAAATCCAATATAGCATGCTTATTTGAAGACAAGGCTATGAGTAAAACCATTTCTTTATTTATTTTTCTTCTTTTTCTTTTTTTAATTGACAACTTCCATAACTACAGATAGTAGGACAAAAAAGCATGGTAGTTCCCTTCCCCAGCCCAACCCCGACTTTCCCCTTTGCAACTCCATTCTCTATCATAATTGCTCCCCCTCTCAGTCTCTCTCTCTCTCTCTCTCTCTCTCTCTCTCTCTCTCTCTCTCTCTCTCTCCCTCTTTGGCTTTTTTAAAAAAATATTTTTTATTAACAACTTCAGTGATTATAAACAATATCCCATGGTAATGCCAAACAATATCCCAAGGTAATTCCCTCCCTCCCCCCACTTTCCCCTTTGAAACTCCATTCTCCATCATATCCCCTTCTCCTCTCAATCAGTCTCTCTTTTATTTTGATATCATCACCTTTTCCTCCTCTTATGATGATCTTGTGTAGGTAGTGTCAGGCACTGTGAGGTCATGAATATCCAGGCTATTTTGTGTCTGGAGGAGCACGTTGTAAGGAGTCCTCCTCTTCCTTTGGCTCTTATATTCTTTCCACCACCTCTTCTGCAATAGACCCTGAGCCTTGGAAGGTGTGATAGAGATATTTCAGTGCTGAGCACTCCTCTGTCACTTCTTCCCAGCACCATGGTGCCTTCTGAGTCATCCCAAGGTCACTGCCATCTGAAAAGAGAAGCTTCTCTAACCAAAAGTGAGAGTAGCATTAATATATGGGTATGAACATTAAGAGAAGGTTACCAAACAGTTTGGTGAGCATAGTATATACATTTAGGCAAACACCAGCAGTCGTTACACCTCTAGTGCACATGACATCCCCCTTTATAGAGTTTTTAAAAAATTTTTTTGTTTATTTTTATTTATTTATTTGGAAGTGACAGACAGAGAGGGAAAGAGGCAGAGAGATAGAGAGAACGGGCACACCAGGGCTTCCAGCCACTGCAAATGAACTCCTGACGTGTGCACCCCCTTGTGCATCTGGCTAATGTGGGTCCTGGGGAATTGAGCCTCAAACCAGGGTCCTTAAGCTTCACAGGCAAGTGCTTAACCACTAAGCCATCTCTCCAGCCCCTTCATAGGTTTTAAATATCAGGTATGTATTCCCTCCCATGGAGCAGGCCTCTAGTCAAATTAGAGTATGGTTGATTTCCCCAATAGCAGACATGCCACTATTGCACCTGTTGGCTCATTTGGCCTGGCTGACCAAATTTAGGCCTTGCCCTGTTCACTGTTGTTTATCTCCACTGGTGATTTCTCTCTCTCCCATGGAACTGCATGCAGCATAGCTTTTCCAGCTTTCTGTCAGCTGGTCTCTACATGGAGGAGGTTTTCAGCTCAGCTCCAGCAGGGTTTCTTACTGACCTTGCAGCCCAAGTATGCAGAGTCTTCAGCAATAGGGTCTTACATCTATTCCTGATGGGAAACCAAGAGCCTCAGCAATGGCCTGTAATGTTTTGGGGGCATCAGGGACCTCCCTGGCCAACAACTCACTGGAAGGTATCCCATCTCTGGCACTGAAAATTTTCTAGTAACAATTTATGGCTTTTGGGTGTACCATTGTCCAAAAGAGTAGGTTTCCATATGATTTATTTATATCCGTGTAGATTTTGATTAGCCCTTCCCCCACCTTTCCTTTACTCAGTCTCTTCTAACCTCATTTAGGCCTTTTCACTCCTAATAATCTGTTCTTTTGCTTACATTATTTATTTATTTACTTTGGTTTTTCGAGGTAGGGCCTCACTCTAGCTCAGGCTAACTTGGAATTCACTATGGAGTCTCCGGGTGGCCTTGAACTCTCGGTGATCCTCTTACCTCTGCCTCCAGAGTGCTGGGATTAAAGTTATATGCCACCACGCCTGGCTAAAACCTACAGTTTAAATGAAGCTTCAATTCCCCAGAACCTACGCAAAGCCAGATGCACAAAGTGGCACAAGAGTCTGGAATTCTTTTGCAACAGTGAGAGGTCTTGTTTTGGTACATCCATACTCATTCCGTCTCTCTCTCTGTCTCATAAATGATGATTTTTTTAATGAATGAAGCCTCCCAACAGAGACTGACATGCATTCATAAACCCACAGTGAGTACCAATAACCCCCATGAGGATGGCTGTCAGTGGAGGAGGGGAATGTGACCAACTCACAATTTGTTCATAATTAATTCAAAAAATTAGCTGAAGCCGGGCGTGGTGGCGCACACCTTTAACCCCAGCATCGGGAGGCAGAGGTAGGAGGATCGCCGTGAGTTTGAGGCCACCCTGAAACTACAGAGTGAATTCCAGGTCAGCCTGGACTAGAGGGTGACCCTACCTTGAAAAATCACACAAAAAGATAACTCCTGAAAGTTTTATTTATTTACTTAAGAGAGAGACAAGCAGTCAGGCTGGCAGGCAGACAGACTTTGGGTGTGCCACCGGCTGTTGCTACCACAGACTCCAGACCCATGGGCCACTGTGCATCTGGCTTTATGTGGGTACTGAGGAATTGAACCCGTACTGACAGGGCTTTGCAAGCAAGCAAGCAACTTTAACCACTGAGCAATTTTTTTTTTTTTTTTTTTTTTAGTTTTCAAGGTAGGGTTTCACTCTGGCCCAGGCTGACCTGGAATTCACTCTATAGTCTCAGGGTGATCTTCCTACCTCTGCCTCCCAAGTGCTGGGATTAAAAGTATATGCCACCAAGCCCAGCTCACCCCAATTTTCTTAAATCTTAACATAATTTCCATTATAAATATCAAGAGAAATATTACAGTTTAAAGCACAAGAGAGGTTGTTTGGTGGAATGGCAGAGAGCTACTAAGGAAAGGAGATCAAAGCTTCACTGGTTTCACATTGCAGCTCTTTTTTTTATTCCTGGCTATGTAACCTTTGACAGATTTCCTCTGGATCAGTTTCCTAATTAGTAAACAGACATGCAGGAATGTTTTCATGAAGGTTAAATGAGATAATTCAAGGAGCATTCCTATAGTTCCTACATCAAAGTCCTGACAGTCAGTAAGGGATAAAGAGATGATGATCTTGGACTGACGAAATGGTTCAGTGGTTAAAGGTGCTTATTTACAAAGCATGCTGGCCCCAGTTTAATCCTCCAGTACCCACACAAAGCCAGATGCCCAACGTGGCGCATATGCATCTGGAGTTTGTCTGCATTGGCAAGAGGTTCTGGTGTGCCCAAACACACACACTCTATCTCTATCTCAAATAAATGAATAAAATATTGGGCTGGAGAGATGGCTTAGCAGTTAAAGCACAATTAAGGAACTTGCCTGCAAAGCAAAAGGATCCAGGTTCACTTCCTCAGTACTCATGTAAAGCCAGATGCACAAGGTGACACATGCATCTATAGTTTGTTTGCAGTGGCTGAAGGCCTTGATTAGCACATTCTTCCTCCCTCTCTCTCTCTCTCTCTCTCTCTCTCTCTCTCAAGTAAACAAAAATATTTTTAAAAACTAAAGTATATATAAAAGAGGGGGCTAGAAAGATGAATCAGCATTTAAAGTGCTTATTTGCAAAGCGGACAGTCTGGATTCAACTTCCCAGGACCATGCACAAAGTGGCGCGTGCATCTGGAGCTCAGTAGCAGTGGCAGGAGGCCCTGGAGAGCCCAGGCTCTCTCTACATATCCGCCTTTCGCACACACTCGCACTCTCAAGTAAATAAAAAATATTTTCAAATATTTTATTTATTTATTTGCAAGCAGAAGAAGATAGAGAGGAGAAAGACAGAGAATGGGCATGCCAGGGACTCCAGCCACCGCAAACAAATTCCAGATGCATGCACCACTTTGTGAATCTGGCTTTATGTGGGTACTGGAGAATTGAACTGGGATCATTAGGCTTTGCAGGCAAGCGCCTTAACGGCTGAGCCATCTCTCCAGACTTTTGTTTTAATTAATTTATTTATTTGCAAGCAGAGAAATCTAGAAAAAGACAAACAGAAAAATATCTTTAAAAAAAGCAAGAGTGGGCTGGAGAGATGGCTTAGCGGTTAAGCGCTTGCCTGTGAAGTCTAAGGACCCCAGTTCGAGGCTCGGTTCCCCAGGTCCCATGTTAGCCAGATGCACAAGGGGGCGCACGCGTCTGGAGTTCGTTGGCAGAGGCTGGAAGCCCTGGCGCGCCCATTCTCTCTCTCTCCCTCTATCTGTCTTTCTCTCTGTGTCTGTCGCTCTCAAATAAATAAATAAATAATTTGAAAAAAAAAAAAAAAGACTGCCTTTAAAAAAAAAAAAAAAAAAGCAAGAGCCTGGCATGGTGGTGCACTCCTTTAATCCCAGCACTCAGGAGGCAGAGGTAGGAGGATCACTGTGAGTTCAAGGCCATCCTGAGACTATATAGTGAATTTCAGGTCAACCTGGGCTAGAGCAAGACCCTACCTCTATAAAACAAAAAATAAAATAAATGCTGGGATTAAAGGCATGCCTTGCTGATACTGGGCCTTTGAACCGGGGCCGTCAGGCTTATAAGCAAGTTCCTTACCCACTAAGCCATCTCTCCAGCCCTATTTCTACAACTTTTTTTTTTTTTTTTTTTTTTTTTTTTGGTTTTTCTAGGTAGGGTCGCACTATAGCCCAGGCTCACCTGGAATTTACTATGGAGTCTCAGGGTGGCCTCAAACTCACAGCGATCCTCCTACCTCTGCCTCCCGAGTGCTGGGTTAAAGGCATGTGCCACCACACCAGGCTATTTCTACAACTTTTACTGGTTATCCAAAGCACATAAGGTAGTTGAAATATTAGTTGGGAATGGTAGTGTATGCCTTTGTTCCTAGCACTCAGGAGGCAGAGGTAGAAAGATCACTGTGAGTTCAAAGCCACCCTGAAACTCCATAGTGAATTCCAGGTCAGCCTGGGCTACAGTGAGACCCTACCTTAAAAATTAAAATTAAAAAAAGAAAAAGAAATATTGTATGTGCCTGGTGGTATGGTGGCTGCTGTCACCGTTAGGAGGTCATCCTGACTAGAGTGAGACCATGCCTCAAAAAAAAAAAAGAAAGAAAGAAAGAAAGAAAGAAAGAAAGAAAATTCTGCTGGAGCTGCACTGAAAACCTCCTCCATGTAGACCAGCTGACAGAAAGCTAGAAAAAGCCACACTGCATGCAGTTCAACAGGAGAGAGCGAAATCACCAGTAAAGATACCCAACACTGGACACTGCAAGCCTTATATTTGGCCAGCCAGGCCAAATGAGCCAACTGATGCAATAGTGGTACGTCTGTTATGGGGAAAAACAACTGCCCTATAATTGGACTGCAGGCCCACTCCATGGGAAGGAACACATCCCTGACACTGAAAACTCACAACAGGGGTAGTCATGAGCCCTAGAGGTATAATGTCTGCTGCTGTCTGGCTAAATGTATATACTATGCTCATCAAACTGCCCAGTAAGCACTTCTCTTACTGCTCATACCCATATATTAATGCTACTCTCACTTTTGGTTAGAGAACCTTCTCTTTTCAGATGGCAGTGAACTTGGGATGACTAAGAAGGCATCATGGTGCTCAGAAGAAGTGACAAAGGAGTGCCCAGCACTGAAATATCTCTATCACACCTTCCAAGGCTCAGGATCCATTGCGGAAGAGGTGGCGGAAAGAATATAAGAGCCAAAGGAAGGGTAGGACTCCTTACAACGTGCTCCTCCAGACACAAAGTGGCCTGGATATCCATGACCTCACAGTGCCTGACACTATCTACACAAGACCCTCATAACAGGAGGAAGAGATCATGACATCAAAATAAAAGAGAGACTGATTGAGAGGGGGAAGGGATATGATGGAGAGTGGAGTTTTAAAGGGGAAAGTGGAGGGGGGGAGGAATTATCATGGGATATTGTTTACAATTATGGAATTTGTCAATAAAAAGGAAAGAAAGAAAGAAAAAAGCCAGTTATGGTGGCGCACGGGAGGCAGAGGCAGGAGGATCACCGTGAGCTCGAGGCCAGCCTGAGACTCCACAGTGAATTCCAGGTCAGCCTGGGCTAGTGAGACCCTACCTCGGAAACCAGCAACAAAAGGTAGTCCAGGTGGGCAGCAGGCACTGTAAGAAGGAGAAAGTTGGCAATTGCACCTCATCACTTAGGAACATGGAAGGTAGAGGTGACAGTCACACAGTAGGAACACCCTGGGACGGAGACACTGATCATCCTGTCACCAGGGAAAGGGTTGCAATGTTTCATAGGGAGTAAAATACAGGTCACAAGGGAAGGGATGAATCTTTAGAGACTGATCAACAGATTTTCTGTTCTTTGCTTTTTTTTTTTTTTTTTGGTTTTATGAGACAAGGTCTCACTGTGTATCTCTGGCTGCCTGGAACTCATTTTGTAGACCAGGCTGATCTCAAACTCATAGATCCATTTACCTCTGCTTCCCATATGCTGGGATTACATGGGTTGAGCTAACCCTGCCTAACTAAATATAGATATATATATGTATTTATACAGAGATATTTGACATTCTTTTTTTATTTTCCCCTCCAACACTGGGGATCAAAGCAAAGGCCTCATGCATGCTACACTGGCACTCAGCCACTGAACGACATTCCCAGTCTGATATTTGTTAATCACACACTATAATCCTGCTAAGCATGGTGGCCCAAGCTTGTAATGACAGCATTCAGAAGGCAGAGGCAGGTGGATTGCCATGAGCTTGATACCTGCCTGAACTACAGAAAGAGACCCTGTCTTAAAAAAAAGGGGGCAGGGTATTACCATGGGATTTTTTTTTTTTATAATCATAGAAAATGTTAATAAAAATTAAATTAGAAAAAAAAGAAAAGAAAAGAAAACAGCTATGTGCCACCATGCACTTGGGAGGCAGAGGTAGGAGAATCACCGTGAGTTCAAGGCCACCCTAAGTCTACATAGTGACTTTCAGGTCAGCCTGGGCTAAAGTGAAATCTACCTTAGGGAAAAAAAAGGCTGGATAGGTGTGGCTTAGCAGTTAAAGCGTTTGCCTGCAAGGCCAAAGGACTCAGGTTCAATTCCCCAGGACCCACATAAACCAAATGCAGAAGGGGCACATGTGTCTAGAATTCATTTGCAGTGGCTGGAGACCCTGGCGTGTCCATTCTCTCTCTATCTGTCTCTCTTCTCTCTATCTATCTCTGCTTGCAAATAAATAAAATTAAAAAAAAAAAGGGCTAGGGAGATGGCTCAGTGGTTAAAGGTACTTGCTTGCAAAACCACACTATCTTAGTTCATTCACTAGCATACATGTCAAGCCAGACGCACATAGTGAAGCATGTGTCTGGAGTTTGCAGTGGCTGGTTTCCCAGATGTACTCCTGCTCATTCCTCAGCATCTCTCTCTCTTTCAAATAAATAAAAATATTTAATTAGGGCTGGAGGGATGGCTTAGTGGTTAAGGTGTTTGCCTGCAAAGACAAGGACCCACATTCGATTCCCCAGGACCCACATTAGCCAGATGCACATGTGGGGCACGTGCGTCTAGAGTTCATTTGCACTGGCTGGAGGTCCTGGTATACCCATTCTTTCTCTCTCCCTCTCTTTCTCTCTCTCTCTCTCTCTCACTCTCCCTCCCCCCTTTTCTCCGTCAAATATATACATATATCTATTAGAGCCAGGCGTGGGTGACGCAGGCCTTTAGTCCCAGCACTCACGAGGCAGAGGTAGGAGTTGAGCCGGGTGTGGTGGAGCACGCCTTTAATCCTAGCACTTGGGAGGCAGAGGTAGGAGGATCGAGGATGGCAGGTCACTGTGAGTTTGAGGCCACCCTGAGACTACATAGTGAATTCCAGTTCAGCCTGGACTAGAGAGTGAGACTCTACCTCAAAAACCAACCAAAAAAAAAAAAAAAAAAAAAAACAGGGCTAGAGAAATGATTTAGTGGTTAAAGTGCTTGCAGGCAAAGTCAAATGACTCGGGTTTGATTCCCCAAGACCCACATAAGCCAGATGCACAAGGTGACCCCTGCATCTAGAGTTTGTTTGTAGTGGACATTCTCACTCTTTCTCTGTGCCTCTTTCTTTCTCTCTCTCTCAAACAAATAAATAAATAAAACATTAAAAAAATATTTAGGAATGGCAACATCACAACAGATACCAGAGAAATTCAAAAAATCATAGGTACATACTATAAAAACATATACTCTACTAAGTATAAAAATCTGAAAGAGGGCTGGAGAGATGGCTTAGCAGTTAAGCGCTTGCCTGTGAAGCCTAAGGACCCCGGTTCGAGGCTCGGTTCCCCAGGTCCCACGTTAGCCAGATGCACAAGGGGGCGCACGCGTCTGGAGTTCGTTTGCAGAGGCTGGAAGCCCTGGCGCGCCCATTCTCTCTCTCTCCCTCTATCTGTCTTTCTCTCTGTGTCTGTCGCTCTCAAATAATAAATAAAAAATTAAAAAAAAAATCTGAAAGAAATGGATGAGTATCTTGATTTATATGACCTACCTAAACTAAATCAAGATGAGATTAATCACTTAAATAGACCTATAACAAGCATGGAGATCCAAGCAGTTATCAAAAGTCTTCCAACTAAAAAAAGTCCAGGCCCAGATGGATTCACTGCTGAATTTTACCAGACCTTCAGGGAAGAACCAAAACCATTGCTTCTTAAGCTTTTCCATAAAATAGAAAAAGAAGGAATCCTACCAAACTCCTACGAAGCCAACATCACCCTGATACCAAAACCAGGCAAAGACAGAACAAGAAAAGAAAATTACAGACCAATCTCCCTCATGAACATAGATGTAAAAATTCTCAACAAAATATTGGCAAAAAAATATAAGAATATATCAGAAAGATCATTCATCCCGACCAAGTAAGCTTTATCCCAGAGATGCAGGGATGGTTCAACATACACAAATCGATAAATGTAATATATTATATAAATGGACAAGAACAAAAATCACACAGTCATCTCATTGGATGCAGAGAAAGCATTTGACAAAATCCAACATACCTTCTTGAGAAAAGTCCTACAGAGACTGGGAATAGAAGGAACATATCTCAATATAATAAAGGCTATTTATGACAAGCCTACAGCCCACATATTACTAAATGGGAAAAAACTGGAAGCTTTTTCACTAAAATCAGGAACAAGACAAGGATGTCTACTGTCCCCACTTTTATTTAATATAGTACTGGAAATCTTAGCCATACCAATAAGGCAAGTGATGCACATGAAAGGGATACAAGTTTGAAAGGAAGAGATCAAGTTATCATTATTTGCAGATGACATGATTCTATACATAAAGGACCCTAAAGACTCTACCAGCAAGCCGGGCGTGGTGGCGCACACCTTTAATCCCAGCACTCGGGTGGCAGAGGTAGGAGGATTGCCGAGAGTTCGAGGCCACCCTGAGACTACATAGTGAATTCCAGGTCAGCCTGAGCCAGAGTGAGACCCTACCTCAAAAAACCAAACAAAAAATCAAAACCAAAAAAAAAAAGACTCTACCAGCAATGTGTTAGAGCTGATAAACACCTATAACTATGTAGCAGAATACAAAATAAATATACAGAAAATCAGTAGCCTTCCTATATACTAACAAAAAATATATAGGGGGCTGGAAGGATGGCTCAGTGCTTAAGTCACTTGCCTGAAAAGCCAAAGGACTCAGGTTCGATTCCCTAGGACCCACATAAGCCATATGCACAAGGCAACACACACATCTGAAGTTCATTTGCAGTGGCTGGAGGCTCTGGCACACCATTCTCTCTATTTCTCTCTCTATCTCAAAGAAATGAATAAAAAAATATATTTAGGGCTGGAGAGATGGATTAGCAGTTAAGGTGCTTGCCTGTAAAGCCTAAGGACCCATGTTCAATTCTCCAGATCCCACATTAGCTGGACACACAAAGGTGAGGCAAGCACAAGGTCGCACATGCCCACTAGGTGGTGCAAGCATCTGTAGTTGGATTTCAGTGACTGAGACCCTGGTACACCAATTCTCTTTGTCTCTAAAATAAATTTTGTGGTTTTTTGAGGTAGGGTCTCTCTCCAGTTCAAGCTGACTTGTAATTTACTATGTAGTCTCAGGTAGTCTCATGGTGACCTCAAACTCACAATGATCCTCTACCTCTGCTTCCCAAGTACTGGGATTAAAGGCGTGCACCACCACACCCAGCCTGAGGCTGTTTTTGATCAAATAAGCACATAACAAAGTTAATAGGAAACATGATGGGGCAGACCAGAATGTGTCTTATTTTTAGAGAGAAATAGTATATATATAAATATATATAGTTGCTGTTGTTGTTGTTTTTCAAGGTAGGGTCTCACTCTAGCCCAGGCTGACCTGGAATTCACTATGCAGTATCAGGGTGGCCTCGAACTCACAGCAATCCAATCCTCCCACCTCTGCCTCCCAGGTGCTGGGATTAAGGGTGTGTGCCACTGCACCTAACTCAACTTTTTAATGTATCATAAGAAAAGACCTTCTTGGTATTATTTGGCAGCTTCACTAAGAATCATCGTCTGTATATGTTGATGCCTCTGTGGTTTTTGTATTTGACAAGTTGAGAGTCTATTACACCATGGCCATGTTATGTTTTTCAGGTTTATTTCAACAAGTGTCAGACACATGAGGGTTAGGATAATGTGTGCCTTTTTTGGAGTTATGGGTTCCTGTGAAAATATGTGTTTTGGCTGAGATATTAACTTGATGCAGCATTTATGATCAGTAATGTTTCTGCAGCCAGCTCATGTGCCCAAGAAGAGCCTGGGAAAATGTCTGACTGAGCATTGTCCTGAGTAAATGTTTTACCACACTCAGTATTCTAATTTTATACACTTGATATCTCCAACATGTCTAATGTGCCATTTCCCCTAAGCCAGTTTTAGTCATACAAGTTTTCAACACTAATCATTCCTTATTTACGACAACCACCTTCCATACTTGGTGGTTTGCTTCCTCCTCAGGAGAATCTGGAACCCAAGAATGGGAGTAGAAAATCAAGATGGGGCTAAAGAGATGGCATAGCAGTAAAGGCACTTACCTGTAAAGCCTAAGGACCCAGGTTCAAATTCCTTGTACCGACTTAAGACAGATGCACAAGGTGGCTCACAAGTCTGAAGTTCGTTCTCAGTGGCTAGGACCCTGGTGTGTCCATTCTCTCTATATCTACTTCTTTCTCTTTGTCTGTCTCTCTCTCACATTCAAATAAATAAGATATTTTAAAAAGGAAAGAACTAATTAGGAGAACTAATCTTGATTACAAAAATTAAAAAGCTGCCAGGCGTGGTGGCACACGCCTTTAATCCCAGCACTTGGGAGGCAGAGGTAGGAGGATTGCTGTGAGTTTGAGGCCACTGTAAGACTACATAGTGAATTCCAGGTCAGCCTGAGCTAGAATGAGATTCCAACTTAAAAAAAAAAAAAAAAAGATAAAAAGCTTTGGGCTGGAAAGATGGCTTCACAGTTAAGGTATTTGCCTGTGAAGCCTAAGGACCCAGGTTTAATTCCCCAGTACCCACGTAAATCAGACGCACATGGTAGCATATGCATCTGGAGTTTGTTTACAATGGCTAGAGGCCCTGGCATGCCCGTTCTCTGTCTGTCTGTCTGTCTGTCTCTCTCTCCCCTTGCAAATAAATAAATAAATAAATAATATATTTTTAAAAGTTATAGCTAGGCATGGTGGCACATGCCTTTAATCCCAGACTCGGAAGGCAGAGTTAGGAGGATTGATCAAGAGTTCAAGGCCACCCTGAGACTACATAGTGAATTCCAGGACAGCCTGGGCTAGAGTGAGACCCTACCTCAGAAAAAAAATCAAATAAAAAGCTTTGTACTGGCCTATGCCCAGAAGTGGTCAAAATGAAACCAAGGAACAAAAGGAAATAAATACCAAAACTGCTCACCAAAGTACTTGTCAGAAATTCAAGAGTTAGAAAGCAGAAACATGGCTGGGCGTGGTGGCACACACCTTTAATCTCAGCATTGGGGAGGCAGAGGTAGGAGGAGAGTCATGAGTTTGAGGCTAGCCTAAGACTACACTGTGAATTCCAGGTCAGCCTGGGCTACAGCTAGACCCTACCTTGAAAACCCCCCACCCTCGCAAAAAAAAAAAAAAAAAAAAAAAAAAAAGCTGAGGCAACAGGAGGACCCCTAAGCTTAGGACAAGGTGCTGGGTAGGGGTGATGAATGGACACCCCCTGAGCTGCCAGGTGAGGGCTGCTCTAAATCACCTTCTGTCCCCACCAAGATTAGCTGTTTGCTTTGTGAGCAGGAGCTAATGCCACCACACAGAGAGACAGGCGTATTAACCAAGACCCAAGAGCAAATCCATGTATTAAGATCTCCTTCAGCATTTTTCCATCTTTTGGTTTTTCAAGGTAGGGTCTTGCTCTCTAGCCCAGGCTGACCTGGAATTCACTATGTAGCCTCAGGGTGGCCTCGAACTCATGGCGATCCGCCTACCTCTGCCTCCCGTGTGCTGGGGTTAAAGGCGTGCGTCACCATGCGCAACAAAAAAATCTTTCCTTTAAAAAAAATTGAGGGGCTCATGCATCTGGAGTGCATTTGCAGTGGCTGGGGGCCCTAGTGTGCCCATTCTCTCCCCCACTCCACTTTCTGTCAAATAGATAAATAAATAATACCTTCTCTTTCTGTGGTCTTCCCGAGCAGCCGTAGTGGTGCGCTGACTGTCCCGGAGGATGCTCTCGGCTCCGGGCGAGGCCAGGTCCGTATTGGGCCGCGCTCCAAAGTCACCACTGGGTTCTAACAGGGTGAAGCCCCGTCACATTGGCAAGCCTGAAATCACTGATGGTCACAGAGCTAGGAAAATTGTCATGGACCTCACAGGCAGGTTAAACAAGTATGGCGAGATCCTCAGTCCCAGATCTGATGTACAGTTCAAAGTCTTAGAAAAATGGCAGAATAATTTGCTTCCATCCCGTCAGTTTGGTTTCATTGTCCTGACCACCTCAGCTAGCATTACAGACCATGAAGAAGCCAGATGAAAACACACAGGAGGAAAAATCCTGGGATTTTTTTTCTAGGGATATAAAGAAAGCATACATATGAACAAAATGCCTCAGTAGACTCAAAAAAAAAAAAAAAATGAGGGGGCCAATTGTGGACTCAAGAGGCAGAGGTAGGAGGATCTCTGTGAGTTCAAGGCCACCCACCCTGAGACTCCATAGTGAATTCCAGGTCAGCCTGGGCTACAGTGAGACCCTACCTTGAAAAACCAAAAGATGGAAAAATGCTGAAGGAGATCTTTTTTATTTATTTATTTATTTATTTATTTATTTATTTATTTATTTATTTATTTGAGAGCGACAGACACAGAGAGACAGACAGATAGAGGGAGAGAGAGAGAATGGGCGCGCCAGGGCTTCCAGCCTCTGCAAACGAACTCCAGACGCGTGCGCCCCCTTGTGCATCTGGCTAACGTGGGACCTGGGGAACCGAGCCTTGAACCGGGGTCCTTAGGCTTCACAGGCAAACGCTTAACCGCTAAGCCATCTCTCCAGCCCCTGAAGGAGATCTTAATACATGGATTTTCTCTTGGGTCTTGGTTAATACGCCTGTCTCTCTGCGTGGTGGCGGTAGCTCCTGCTCACAAAGCAAACAGAGACCCTACGTCGAAAAAACAAAACAAAAGAAAAAAGTTGAGGGGCTGGAGAGATGGCTCAGCAGTTAAGGCACTCTCCTGCAAAGCCTAATGATCTGTTTGATGCTCCAGTGCCCACATAACACCAGGTGTACAGGGACGCATGCATCTGGAGATTGTTTTCAGCAATTGGCAGCCTTGGCATGCCCATTCTCTCTCCTATCTCTCACTGTCTGCTTGCAAATTAATACTTTTTAAAAAATTCTTTAATTTAATTCTTTGTTTATGAGAAAGAGAGTGTGAAGGAGAGGGAAGGAAGAAGGAAGAGAAAGACAGAATGATAGCGAATGTGCCAGGACGTCTCGCTGCTATAAATGAACTTTACCACCTTGTGAATCTTGCTTAATGTGGGTGCTGGGAAACTGAACCTAAACCCAGGCGGGTAGACTTTGTAAACAAGCGCATTTAACCACTGAGCCAACTCCCCAACATTTCAACCCCCCATTTATTTTTGGTTTGGTTTTCGGTCCTTTGAAGTAAGGCCACACTATAGGCTGGTCTACAATTCACTATGTACTCTCAGAGTGGCCTTGAACTCACAGCAATCATCCTACCTCTGCCCCCCCCCCCCCGCCAAGTGCAGGGATTAAAGGTGTGTGCCCCCATGCTGGCTTTAGTAATTCAGTTTTTGAAAAATATATTGAAAATATACCAGTGAAGAAAACAGAACCCTGGAGAGTCGAACATGGGTCCTTAGGCTTCGCAGGTAAACACTAAGCCATCTCTCCAGCCCTATTATTATTATTATTATTATTATTAATTACTGTTGTTGTTATTATTATTATTATTTAATCCCAATGTTCATTTCTGAAGTCATAGTGCTTCTAAATTCTCACCCATGCATTTTTAAAATATCTCCTGATTTCCACACTCAATTCAATTGGATGGAGGAATTCACTGGATCTAGGCTCGGGCGAAGACATCAACCAGAGACAGGACGAGTCTCTCCATCTAGGGGGTTTCTGCGTCTGAAGGAGTCCGTATGTCCTCAAGGAGCTGTCAACACAGGGGGAATGTGTGCTGGCCTCCAGGGAGGCAGGATGAACTCTGGTGGTGAAAAGGCTATGCTCACAGGAAGTTTTCCAGATCCACAGCCCAGGATCAGCTACTGTTAGCAGGATTAGGAAATTCCTATGGGGAACCTAAATGGTTTATATGAAAATTTCACTAATTAAATAAAGTTTAATGGATACACATTAAATTCAAGAGTAGAAAGCCAGAGAACTGCAGCACCAGGCATGATGAACTGCCGAGTTCAAGGCCAGCCTGGCTATAAGTGAAACCTTATCTTAAATAACAACAAAGTAGGAGAATTACTGTGAATCACTGTGAATGAATTACAGAGTGACTTCCACGTCAACTTGGGCTAGAGCAAGACCCTACTTCAAAAAAAAAAAAAAAAAAGTAGTACCAAGCTTGGAATATGGTAATATTTTTGTTTGTTTTTCGAGGTAGGGTCTCACTAGCCCAGGCTGACCTGGAATTCACTATAGAGTCTCAGGCTGGCCTCGAACTCACAGCGATCCTCCTACCTCTGCCTCCTGAGTGCTGGGATTAAAGGTGTGCCCCACCACGCCTGGCAGAATATGGTAATATTTTAAGGTAACTGTACACACCAACCAGCAGTGTTTGGACTGACACGAAATGGACACACAACACATAAAGTTTGACTGACAGGATGGTCAGGGGTTTCCTGGAGAGAGAGCCCGAACTGACTGTAGTCACTGCTTTCATTGAAGATTCATCGATTGAAAACTACGGGGAGGTTGAGCCGCGCAGAAACAATGTTGGAATTACCGGCACATGACGGGTCACGAGCGGACTGACCCGCGTGCGTCCTCACAGACCACGAGTTTGCTCAGTTCAGATCACATCCACCAGTTGATCGGTTCATGATCATTTCATCAGAAAGTCTTTGGAGAAGCTGTGAGCTCTTGTCTTCAAGATGTCCAAGGTGCACAGCCTTCCATGTCCTCAGGCTTAGTTTGTGCAAAGATGTGCAAGTGCTGGGGTTAAACATTCTTTTTAAAAAATGTTTTATTAAATTATTTATTTATTTGTTTGTTTGTTTGTTTGTTTATTTATTTATTTATTACAGAGAGAGAATGGGCATACTAGGGCCTGTAGCCACTGCAAACAAACTCTAGACTTATGCATCACTTTGTGCGTCTGCCTCACGTAGGTACAGGGGAATTGAACCTGGGTCCTTTGGCTTTGCAGGCAAGCGCCTTAACCACTAACCCATCTTTCTAGCCCAACATTCTTATTTTTAAAAAACATTTTTAATTTTTATTTATTAGAGACAGAGAGAGTGAAAGAGACAGAGGGAGAATTGTTGTGCCAGGGCCTCTAGCCACTGCAAATGAACTCCAGATGTATGTACCACCTTTTGCATCTGGCTTACATGGGACCTGGAGAATTGAACCTGGATCCTTGAGCTTCGCAGGCAAGTGCCTTAAACACTAAGCTAACTCTCCAACCCCCAGCATTTGTTTTTAATATTTATTTATTTGACAGAGAAATAGGGGGAGAGAGAGAGAGAGAGAAGATGGGCATGGCAGAGCCTGCAGCCACTACAAAGGAACTCCAGACATGGAGTGCATCTGGCTAACGTGGGTCCTGGGGAATCAAACCTGGGTCCTTTGGCTTTTTAGGCAAATGTCTTAACTGCTAAGCCATCCCTCCAGCCCGGCATCCAGCCCGGCATTCTTATTTTTATAGTAGCCTCAGTAAGCTACTTTAAAAGTAAGAATCAGGAGGGAGGGAATTACCATGGGATATTGTTTACAATTATGGAAGTTGTCAATAAAAATAAAGAACGAAAGAAAGAAAGTAAGAATTAGAATTTGAGCCTTACAGGGTTATATGACAAAACAACTGAGAAATCAGGTCATGGAATTTGAATCCATGTATCTCTCAGGTTGAGTAATATTTCAGGGTTGGGTGGACTCGCGGAACTAATGCATGAAACACACTTAGCCTGGTGCCTGGCCCAGAGGAACCGTTTTCCAGCTCAGCCAGTGGAAGTTGATCTGTGCTGACCTGGGTGTGGAAGAAAATTCCTCATGTGCACACAGGTGCATGCTACGGGTGCTGTTTGCAGAGCCAGCTGCACTGTTCTGATGCACCACTGCTACCAGAAGTTTCTACCCCTGGTAGAAGACAAATGGTTTACCACGGCTGTGGGCTCACATTCCACAAAAGTGCCAGATCACTGCCCCTCAGGGGCTGGCATTTCCGCTGGTCCATTAACTCTATAATCATTTTATTAGAGTACTCAGAAGAATAACTGCGTAAGCCATGTGGGTATGCTTCTGTAATCCTAGTGTTTGGGAGGCTGAGGCAGAAGGACTACGATGATCTCCAAGCCAACCTATCTCAAGATAAGCAAACAAGGGCTGGAGAGATGGTTTAGAAGTTAAGCGCTTGCCTGTAAAGGCTAAGGACTCCAGCTTGAGGCTTGATTCCCCAGGACCCACATTAGCCTGATGCACAAGGGGGCACATGCATCTGAGTTTGTTTGCAGTGGAAGCCCTGGCGCACCCATTCTCTCTCTATCTGTTTGCCTCTTTCTCTCTCTCTCTCTCTCTCTTTCTCTGTCACTCTCAAATAAATAAATAAAAATGAACCAAAAACTATTTAAAAAAAAAAAAAAAGATAGGCAAACAAAAGGGCCAGATGGACTGGAGAGATGACTTAGCAGTTAAGGCGCTTGCCTGTGAAGCCGAAGGACCCAGGTTCAATTTTCCAGGACCCATGTCAGCCAGTTGCACAAGGTGGCGCATGAGTCTGGAGTTTGTTTGCAGTGACTGTAGGCCCTGATGCACCCATTCTCTCTCTCTCTCTCTCTCTCTCTCTCTCTTTCTCCCTCTCTTAAATAAATAAAGCAATTAACATATTTTTTTTTAAAAGCTAGGCATGGTGGCACACACCTTTAATCCCAGCACTTGGGAGGCAGAGGTATATATAAAGCCACAGCTTAGACTTTTTTGTTTCTTTGAGGTAGAGTCTCGCTCTAGTTCAGGCTGACCTGGAATTCAGTGTGTAGTATTAGAGTGCCCTTGAACTCATGGGATCCTCCTGCCTCTGCTTCCTGAGTGCTGGGATTAAAAGCATGTACCACCACACCCAGCTTTTTTTTTTTTTTTCTATGTAGTCTCAGTCTGGCCTCAAACTCACAATGATCCTCCTACCTCAGTCTCCTGAGTGCTGAGATTAAAGGCATGCACCACCATGCCCAACAGCTCTTTGCTTTTTAAAGAATAATTTAGGGTCTGGAGATGTAGCTCAGTTGGTAGAGCGCCTGCATATAGTTCTGGGTTTGATCCCCACTTCCACATAAAATATAGCACACACCTACAATTTCAGCACTCAGGAGGTAGATGCAGGAGGATCACAAATCAATGGTTATCCTCAGCTACACAGAGAATGTGAGGCCAGGCTGGTTACATAAAACCATATCTCAAAAAAGGAAAAGTCGGGCTGAAGAGATGGCTTAACGGTTAAAGCACTTGCCTGCAAAACTTAATGACTGGAGTTCCATTCCCCAGTACCCAGGTAAAGCCCGATGTACAAAGTGGCACATGCATCTGGAGTTCATTGGTGATGGCTAGAGACCCTAGCGTGCCCATTCTCTCTGTCTCTCCCCTCTCTGTGTTTTTCTCATTGCAAATAAATATTTTTTTTAAATTTTTTTTAAATTAAAACTGGCCAGGCATGGTAGCACATGCCTTTAATCCCAGCACTCAGGAGGTAGAGGTAGGAGGATTGGCCATCCTGAGACTACACAGTGAATTACAGGTCAGCCTGGACTAGAGTGAAACCCTTCCTTAAAAAAAAACAAAACAAAAACAAAATCCTGAGGGCTGGAGAGATAGCTTAGCAGTTAAGGTGCTTGCCTGCAAAGGCTAAGAACTCGTTTTTGAATCTCCAGGTCCCATGTAGCCAGACACACAGTGATGCAAGTATGCAATGTGGCTTATGTACCATAAGGGGTGCATGTATCTGGAGTTCATTCACAGCAGCTGAAAACCCTGGCGCACCCATTCTCTCCTCCTCCCTCTCTCTCTCTCAAAATTAAAGGCAATAAAAAAGAAAAAGATAAAAGAAAAATTGAGCCAGGTGTGGTAGCATATGCCTTTAATCCCAGCACTTGGGATGCAGAGATAGGAGGATCACTGTGAGTTCAGGGCCACCATGAGACTAAATAGTGAATTCCAGGTCAGCCTGGGCTACAATGAGGCCCTAACTCAAAAAAGAAAAGAAAAGAAAAAAAGTCTAAAATCTCCTAAACTTAGTATGATTACCTCACTAAAACAAACTCCTCCAATAGAAACTTATTTAGTTGGACATGGTAACACATGTTTTTTAAACTGGGTATGGGGTACATGCCTTTATTCCCAGCACTTGGGAGGCTAAGGTAGAAGAATCTCCATGATTTTGCCGCTAGCCTGGGCGACAGAGTGAGTTCCAGGTCAGCCTCAAACAAATTATATATAGTGGGGTATCTATACTGCCCTTCAAGCTTGCTTTACAGTAATTAAAATAACTCCATCCATAACAGCTACTTATTACACATCAAGAAGCACTTAGACTAGAATTCTTGGAGTGTGCAAAACACAAAACTAGACTCCTCTTGTTTCTTCTGAATTCATTGAGAGATGAACTCGATCTTTCTCTCCATCTCTAATTTTGGTGATGTTAGCCTGATATTTTCACCATATAAATGTTGAGCAGAGCCCAGATTTCATGAGTCTGTGGTTTGCCTGAACTGCATCTAAAAATCTCAAATGCTGGCACTTAAGAGAATAAACATGCAAACCGTTTGCAGATTTCTTTCGGAGCATTCTAAACTCCAGGAATCCCTTATACATGGGATCCCAAACACATTAAGCAACTTGGAGACTAAATCTAAAGGAATCATTTTGTAGTAGGTTTGGAAAAGCAACGCCAGGTCTGCAAGGAGCCTTGGGGAATCTTAGGGTAGAGCTTCGGCATTCCTTCTGGAAAGGACAAAAGAAAGACTTCCTGTCATTTCCACGGGGTTCAGCATGTGGGACCAATATGGGCAATGCAAAGTTTAAACAGATGTAAATGAGGGGGGAGGATGGTCGGCCCGCGCTTTTACAGGTCTCCCCCCGCGCCAGTCTGAATTTAAGTCCCTCTCCCCGGGGCTCGCCAAGTGGACTTCCCACTGAAGTCGCTGCCTGCCTGAATGGCCTATTGCACCAATATTTGCTTATGGAAATAAAGGGGCGTGACAGCGGCGAGGAGGCGGGGAGTGGAGGAGGGGCTTGGGGGAGCCCTGGCCCCCGAGCCTCGGGCCAGTCACCCTGTCTGATGTGACCATTAACCTTTCGGAAGATGCAGCTGGCCTCCCTCTGAGTTCGGCCGCTGGGATGTGAGGCTGGCCCCGCAGACCCTGCGCAGACGTCTCGCTGACAAGTTGGGCTCGCTTTCAGAGCGATTTGCTCCACTCGCGTGTGGCAGAGAGAAAGAAAAAAAAAAAAAAATGAGATTTCAACTACTTCTTCTCGCATTTCTTATTTTTATGATGAGCCTTCTTTTCATCCACGGACAGAGGCCAGGTAGGACTTTGGTACATTTTCACCAAGCAATTTGTATTTATGCCTGTTTATGTTTTTTGGGAATATGTGGGTACGATTGTGTTTATACTGGTGATGACAGGTATGTTTACAGTTATACTCTTGAGGGAAACATGGACAGTTTCTGAAATACGCTAGCTATCCTGTTGCCTGGTACCATTTAGGTGGTTTTTTTTTTTTAAACTGCATTTTAAGATATTGATATTTTACTGCTGTTTTTTTCTATGAAAATTGATCCCTAAATAGTGTATGCTGCTCCTACAAGTTAAAAGAAATGGAAATGTTGGTCTACTCATGATAGAGGTTAATAGACTATAGATTTTTAGGTTAAGAAAAAAAAAGGCCAGGCACGGTGGCTCACACCTTTAATCCCAGCAGAGGTAGGAGGATCGCTGTGAGTTCGAGGCCACCTTGAGACTACACAGTGAATTTCAGGTCAGAACTGGGGCTAGAACATCGCCCTACCCCGCTCACTGGTTAGAAACATGAACAATCATAACGTGACAAGGCAAAGGTGAGATCATAAGACGACTCCAATAACTGCTATTTCTGGTTATATGCTTTCATATGTCAAGTAAATACAAATTTTATTATTGTTGTGCTTACGAGAGAAAGAAACAGCAAAAGCATGTACAGTCGAGATGCAGCCTATCAATTTACTTGAGGTCTTTTTCAATTGTGTTGTGTTTAACACACAGGAATTTAGTAGACAGAATTGTTCAAATATGCTGTTATTTCAGAGCCAAATACAATTAAGCTCTTACTAAAAAAAAAAAATTAGAAAGATACTCAAGGTTCAAAAGAAAGGTGACAATGTGTCCAAATGCGACACACTCTGCACTTGGTAGCACGCGCGCCTCTCCCGTTAGAGGAGAGCTGGCGCACAAGTGGCTAAAATTCTGCCTTTTAATTCATTAGAAGTTTGATGGTCCTGAGGTTGTATCAAGTGAAAGCCCCCGTTAGTCTACCTTTCACAGAAATAATAATGAAAAAAAAGTTAGCCGTTCCTTTCTGATTGTTGATAGCTATTGCTATTCAACCAAAATACACAGCTTTCTGGTTTCTAGTTTTTCATAACACATAACACTCTGGACACTCTTATTCTTTTTTTTTTGGGGGGGGGGTTCAAGGTAGGGTCTCACTCTGGCTCAGGCTGACCTGGAATTCACTATGTAGTCTCAGGATGGTCTCGAACTCTGGCAATCCTCCTACCTCTGCCTCCCCAGTGCTGGGATTAAAGGTGTGCGCCACCATGCCCGGCCACTCTTCTTGTAACATAAATTACATTTATGAGGAAATCATATAAAAGGGGAGGATGCTATTACTATTGTCTGTTAGGTGAGATGCCTCACATAGATTTTTTTTTTTAAATATTTTACTTATTTATTTATTTGAGTGAGAGATAGAGAGGAAGAGGCAGATAGAAAGAGAGAATGGGCACGCCAGAGCCTCCAGCCCCTGCAAATGAACTCCAGTAGCATGCACTTCTTGTGCATCTGGCTTAACGTGGGTCCTGGAGAGTCGAACCTGGATCCTTAGGCTTTGCGGGCAAACACCTTAACCGCTGAGCTATCTCTCCAGCCCTCGCATGGATATTTTAATAGCATAATACATACGGACAAATAGCAACACAGAACTGTTCTGCTGCAGATGTATTTTTATGTTCTCTAAGATGCACAATGATTACTTTTTTTTAACTGCTCCTAATATTTCTCTTTTCTTCAGTGAATTTGGCCCTGAGAAGAAAACTGCACAGGCATAACTGTTTTCAGAGGAGATGCACACCACTCCATTCCCGAGTGCCCTTCCCCTGAGGTACTTCTCACAGGAAAATGTATCGTTACTCTTGTTACCTAGAGCAAACAATGTTGCCTTCTATTTTGTAACAAGGGATAGTGGCCTACAGGGATGTCAAAGCTTAGGAGGAGAGCACTAACGCATGGACAAGTGAAATAACAGGGCATTGGAGAATGGCTTTTATTTATTTATCTTTTTTTTTTCTTTTCTTTTTTTTTTTTTTTTTTTTTGAGGTACGGTCTCACTCTAGCCCAGGCTGACCTGGAATTCACTATGGAGTCTCAGGGTAGCCTCAAACTCATGGCGATCCTCCTACCTCTGCCTCCCGAGTGCTGGGATTAAAGGCATGTGCCACCACGCCCAGCTGTTTTTGTTTTTTGTTTATTTATTTGAGAGCAACAGCGAGAAAGAGAGAATGGGCACGCCAGGGCCTCCAGCCACTGCAAACAAACTCCAGATGCATGCATCCCCTTGTGCATCTGGCTAACATGGGTCCTGGGGAATCAAGCCTCAAACCCGGGTCCTTAGGCTTCACAGGCAAGCGCTTAGCCACTAAGCCACCTCTCCAGCCCTGTTTTGTTTAGTTTTAAGATAGTGTTTTGCTCTAGCCACCCCTGGCTGGGAATGGTTCTTACAATTAAGGAAGGGAATGGGAAGGGCCGGAAGATGGCTCAGTAGTTAAAGGCACTTACTTGCAAAGCCTACTGGCCTAGGTTCAATCCCCCAGTACCCATTGTAGAGCCTGATGCAAAAAGGTGCTCAACAAGCATGGTGGCTCACATATTTTTATAACCCTAGCACATGGGAGGCAGAAGTAGGAGGATCGCCATGAGTTCAACGCCACCCTGAGACTACATAGTGAATTCCAGGTCAGTCTGGGCTAGAGCAAGAGAGCCTACCTCAAAAAACAAAACAGAAAAAAAAGCAGGGCATGGTGGCGCACGCCTTTAATCCCAGCACTTGGGAGGCAGAGGTAGGAGGATCGCCATGAGTTTGAAGCCACACTGAGATTAAGTAATGAATTCCAGGTCAGCCTGGGCTAGAAAGAAACCCTACCTAAACAACTTTAAAAAAAAAAAAAAAGTGACTCAAGTGTCTGGTGTTCATTTGTAGTGGTAATAGACCCTGGCATGCCAATACAAACACATACACATGCAAATAAGTAAATGAATTTTATTTGAAAAGAAAGGGAATGGGATTACATAAGGAAAATCCTGACAGTTGCTGAATCTGAATGATAGCTAATACAATGTGTGTGTTTGACGGTTTAAATTATTTTAAAAAATCAAAGTTAAGTAGAATTTAATTATAAAAGTATCTCTAAACCGGGCGTGGTGGTGCACGCCTTTAATCCCAGCACGTGGGAGGCAGAGGTAGGAGGATCACCATGAGCTCAAGGCCACCCTGAGACTACATAGCGAATTCCAGGTCAGCCTGGACTAGAGTGACACCCTACCTTGAAAAACAAAAATAAATAAATAAATAAACTTATCTTTAAATATGTGTTTAAAAGAAAGACACTGAAAGCCCCAAATGTTGACCAGAAAGAAGCACATTTAACAACAGTGTATACTGGAAAGCATGGACATAAATGACAGACCAGCCTTGATATTTCCAAGTTTACTACATAAACTCTATTTAATACCAGTGCCAAGATAGCTTCCCAGCCTCATGAACAGAATTCGTCTTGATGGCTATATCATTAAGAATCAATCTCAGCTGGGCATGGTGGTGCACGCCTTTAATCCCAGCACTCAGGAGGCAGAGGTAGGAGGATCACTGTGAGTTCAAGGCCACCCTGAGACTCCATAGTGAATTCCAGGTCAGCCGGGGCTAGAGTGAGACCCTACCTCAGGAAAAAAAAAAAAGAATCAATCTGAGTAGAAGCTCTCTCCATTGTGTTTGTTTTTAAGCTCTCCAAAGTGCCAGTGATTTTACATCAGTTATCTCTGGCAATACTACTAGCATCCATTAGCTTTGAACACTGTCCAAGTTTATTTATTTATTTTATTTATTTGTTTTTCATTGCCCAAGTCTAATTCACTTCACTCTAAACCAGAAATAGTTTGGCATTCCACTGTAATTATTTTAAGCCCCTTAGTCCACTTAAAGTATGTCTTTTGAAAGACAACACTATAGAAATGCCCCCGCAGCTGGTTAACACATAAGGGCATTTGCTAAATTAGCTTATTCAGATGGTCTGAGGACTATCGCTTTTATGGCGCTATTCATGAGGTGCAGAGAACGGTTGCTATACTATTGTTTGATACTTGGTGCTTTTAAAACCCAGCGAAAACCCCGTCGCAGGAAATTAAGGCAAGAGCAGTTCAGTAATAAACATTTATCAGAGGGTGACACAGAAAGCCAAGTTCTCTACCTGTAACAAATGACTGTTTGCTATCAGAATTATGATAAGTATGTTTGAGGGAGGAATCCAGAAAGATTCAGTAGGAAGCTCTGGAGGAAAACAAGCTTTGAGAGGATTTAATATGTTAAATTTCCCTTTGATGTGTGCTTGTGCGCCTCACCTTAGAAGACCAGTGGGATTTGTGTTTGGAGGGCTGAAGGAGCTGCTGATTTCCCAGCACTCCTCTGTAAATAACAAAGACAAAAGAAGGCTTTTCACAATGGCAAGAGAATTCCTATGTATACAGCGGAAGATGCCTTGAAAAACACAAATCTAAGTCAGCCAGCCTTTATCTTTTCTTTCTCCACAAATCACCTACCATAAAAATCATTTAAAATGAGGCCACCCTGAGACTATATAGTGAGTTCCAGGTCAGCCTGGCCTAGAGTGAGACCCTACCTCAACAAACAGGAAAGAAAAAAAAAAAGTTTGGAGCCAGGTGTGGTGGTGCACACCTTTAATCCCAGCAGAGGTAGGAAGATTGCTGTGAGTTCAAGGCCAACCTGATACTACTTAGTGAATTCCAGGTCAGCCTGGGCTAGAGCAAGACCCTACCTCAAAAAACCAAAAAAAAAAAAAAAAATTTAAAGCCAACAGGAAATTTTTTTTCCACTAAGTAGTCTCAGAGTGTCCTCGAACTCATGGCAATCCTCCTAACCCTCCCTACCTCCATACCCAGCTTTATTTTTACTTTTAAAAATCTTTTTATTGGGCTGGAGAGATGGCTTAGCGGTTAAACACTTGCCTATGAAGCCTAAGGACCCCGGTTTGAGGCTCGGTTCCCCAGGACCCACATTAGCCAGATGCACAAGGGGGCGCATGCGTCTGGAGTTCGTTTGCAGTGGCTGGAAGCCCTGGCGCGCCCATTCTCTCTCTCTCTCTATCTGCCTGCCTCCCTCCCTCTCTCTCTCTCTCTCTCTCTCTCTCTCTCTCTCTCTCTCTCTGTCTGTCACTCTTAAATAAATAAAAATGAACAAAAAATTATTAAAAAAATCTTTTTATTATTATTATTTTTTATTTATTGGAGAGAGAAAGGCAGATAGAATAGAGAATGGACACACCAGGGCCTTCAGCCACTGCAAATGAACTTCAGACATATATGCTAACCTGGCTTACATGAGTCCTAGGGAATCGAACCTGGGTCCTTTAGCTTTCCTCTAAGCCATTTCTCCAGTCCCCAACAGGGAGCTTAAATAAAAGTCATATAAGCCAGTTAATAGCAAGAGTCTTTCTTTCTTTCTTTCTTTCTTTCTTTGGTTGTTCGAGGTAGGGTTTCACTCTAGCTCAAGCTGACCTGGAATACTTCACTACGTAATCTCAGGGTGCCTTGAACTCATGGTGATCCTCCTACCTCTGCCTCCTGAGGGCTGGGATTAAAGGCGTGTGCCACCATGCCCTGCTTATAGCAAGAGGCTTTATAAAAGTGGGCTGACGGCTTCATACCCTCCTGTCAGGAGGTGACAGCCTGAGTTTTCTCAGGGTTTGGGCTAGCCCTACATGCAGTTCCTGGAAGAAGGTGTAACTGTCATCTGTTGCGATCTAGTGGTTATTATAAGAGCCAGTGTAAAATAAACAGGATAATTTCTCAAGGTTTTACTCAACCAGACCTGTTTTTTTTTTTAATCTATTTTTGGTTTCTCAAGGTAGGGTACCTCATTCTCTAGCCCAGGCTGGCCCGGAATTCACTATGGAGTCTCAGGGTGGCCTCGAACTCACAGGAATCCTCCTATGTCTGCCTCCTGAGTGCTGGAATTAAAGGCGTGCGCCACCATGCCCGGCTTTCACTGTGGTTTTTAAGACCCCTGCAGTGCAGCTGGTCAATCACCTTAACTATTCCACAGGCACAGGAAACAGAAGTCGGGTGTGTGTGTGTGTGTGTGTGTGTGCATGCAAGTATGTATCTTTACTGTAGCTCCTGTGATACTTATTCTCACAACCTCAGCTTTCTATTCCCATATCAGATGTGTCATCAGAAAGACCTTCCTTGATGGCTTTTTATAAAATGGCAATTTTCACTCCACCTGTGCAATGTTTTTTAAACTGCTTTTGCCTGGCGTGGGGGCGCACGCCTTTAATCCCAGCACTCAGGAGGCAGAGGTAGGAGGATCGCCGGGAGGTCGAGGCCACCCTGAGAGTACATAGTGAATTCCAGGTCAGCCTGAGCTAGAGTGACACCCTACCTTGAAACCCCCCTCCAAAAAAAAAAAAAAAACCCATGCTTTGTATTAGCCAGGTTTTGTGGTGCACACCTCTAATCCCAGGACTTGGGAGGCAGATAGGCTTTTGCTTATTTTTATTTATTTGAGAGTGACAGACAGAGAGAGAAAGAGGCAGAGAGAGAATGGGCACACCAGGGCCCCCAGCCACTGCAAACAAATTCCAGATGCATGTGCCACCTTGTGCATCTGGCTTATGTGGGTCCTGGGGAATCGAACCGGGTTCCTTAGGCTTCACATGGAAGCACTTAACTGCTAAACTATCTCCCCAGCCCATTGGGAGGCAGATAGGAGGATCACTGTGAGTTCAAGGCCACCCTGAGACTATATAGTGGATTCCAGGTCAGCCTAGGCTAGAGCTAGACCCTACCTTGGAAAAACAAAAAAAAAAAAAAAAGAACATACTTTGTATGGATTAATCAATCATGTGTTGGTGCCATCTTTTCTCCTGTCCTTGCCCCCATTCTGCAGAGGGCCCTTCTCAGTGGGGTTGCTGGTACTTCCCATGGGGTTATGGGAGCAGCAGTCAGTTATCAAGGGGGAGGCAATGCCTCTGGGCATGACATCCCAACTTGTAGCTCTTTCCTCCCCCACTTCTGCAAAATGCTCTAAGCTTTGGTGGGTATGTAAAACAAATATTTTTTTTAAAAATTAATATTTAATGTGTCTCTTTCTCTCTTCCCTCTCAAATGTAGAAATCTAGCTGATTTCCTTGATTTCTGCCAGAAAGAAGAGAAGGAGTGAAGGAAAGATTCGCAACCACCCAAAATAACTTCAACGTGGCAACAGAACAATTGCTTAGAAGTTATTGTACAAAGCTGGGCGTGGTGGCGCACGCCTTTAATCCCAGCACTCGGGAGGCAGAGGTAGGAGGATCACCTTGAGTTCAAGGCCACCCTGAGACTACAGAGTGAATTCCAGGTTGGCCTGGGCTAGAGCGAGACCCTACCTCGAAAAACCAAAAAAAGAGAGAAGTTACTGTACAGAAAGGAAGTGTCTGGAAGGACCTGGGATGGTTTCTTGGTCCACAAATGGTCTTCTTCCTGAAGAAGTAACATGCGTGGAGGGCTGACCGCAGCTGGAACACACTTATTTCTCTACAGAACAATAATCTCTCTTGGCTTTCTGCACATTATTTTTTATGAGAATATATTCATTGTACATAGGGATGGGATTCATAAAGCTATTTTCCTACAAGTACATCATGTGCTTTAATTATGATCACCCTCACCCTCACCTTGCTCCCTCCACCGGCCCACTCGGCCCTTTCATTGCCCTGATGTCACTTCTACTTTAATGACATATACACGCCAACAATTTGATTGTACATTATTATTCCTACGTGGCTTGAAAAGCAGTCAGGGTCTTAGGGGACAGCAGAGTGTCTTGCCTTAGCATACAGAAAGTCCTGAGCTCAACCTCCAGCCCGAAGTAAAATAATAAAAGTTCTCACTTCACTTCAAAATCATTTCAGTGGATTCTAAAGAGTAAGTGAGGTTGATAATCAGAGGCTCCGAATCTTCCTGTCGAGTACTAATACTGCAGAATGTGGGTGTGACAGGAACGCTTCCTGCTGCAAATCCAAGTCCAGACACATGCGCCACTTTATGCATCTAGCTTTATGTGGGTACTGGAGGTTCAAACCTGGACCACCAGGCTTTGCAAGCAAGCACCTTAAACTGTTCAGCCATCTCCTCAGCACAAAAACCAGTGATCAGGACTGTGCCCTTAAGAACCCACAAGACGAGCCAGGAGTGGTGGAACATGCCTTTAATCCCAGCACTTGGGAGGCCCAGGTAGGAGGATTGCTGCAAGTTCAAGGCCATCCTGAGACTACATAGTGAGTTCCTGGTCAGCCTGGGCTACAGTGAAACCCTACCTCAAAAGAAAAAAGAGAGATCCTTAGTCTGGAGAGATGGTTCAATGGTTAGGGGCACTTGCTTGCAAAGCCTGAAGGCCCAAGTTCAATTTCTCAGTACCACGTAAAGCCAAATGCTCAAGGTAGGCCTGCATCTGGAGTTCATTTCCCTGTTACTGTGCTTCTGTCTCTATCTGTCTGGAGTTTGCTTACAGTGGCTAGAGGCCCTGGCATTGCCCATTCTCTGTCTCCTCTCTTTCTCTCTCCTTACAAATATATAAATAAAACTAACAGAGAGAGAGAGAGAGAGAAAGGGTGCCAGGCATGGTGGCGCACATCTTTAATCCCAGCACTCAGGAGGCAGAGGTAGGAGGATCGCCATGAGTTGGTGAATTACAGGTTAGTCTGGGCCAGAGTGAGACCCTACCTCAAAAATACCAAAAAAAAAAAAAAAAAAGAAAAAAAACAATGGCTGGAGGGATGACATCAACGGTTAAGGTGCTTGCCTGTGAAGCCTAAGAACTTATGTTGGAATCTCCAGGTCAGCCTGAACTGGAGTAAGACCCTACCTCAAAAAAACAAACAAATAAATAAATAAATAAAAATCCATGAGTTGGGGCTGGGGAGATGGCTCCACGTGTAAACTGCATGCCATGCAAGCATAAGGACTTGAGCTCCGACCCCTGGCACCCGTGTAAAATGCATGCTGACCTGAAAGTGAAAACGCAGCACTAAGGAGGCACATACAGGAGCATGGTCTAGCCAAACTGGAGCAGGAATCTGTCTCAAAACTTAAGCTGAGGCCAGGCAGGACGATCACTGTGAGCTCGAGGCAAGCCTGGGACTACAGAGTGAATTCCAGTCTACAGTGAGACCCTGCTTTGAGCCTTCCCACCAAAAAAAAAAAAAAAAAGTAACCAGGCGTGGTGGCGCACGCCTTTAATTCCAGGGAGGCAGAGGTAGGAGGATTGCTGTGAGTTTGAGGCCACCCTGAGAAATACATAGTGAATTCCAGGTGAGCCTGAGCTAGAGTGAGACCCTACCTCGAAAAAACAAAAAACAAACAAACCAAAAAAAAAAAAAATACAGAGCTAGAAAGATGGCTTAGCAGTTAAGGAGCTTGCCTGCAAAGCCAAAGGGCCAGAACCCACTTAAGCCACATGTCTGGAGTTTGTTTTCAATTACTGGATGCTCTGGTGTGCCCATTCTCTCTCTTTTTTTCTCTATCTGCCTCTTTCCCTTTCTGAAATAAATAAAATTAAACCAATACATCTTATTTATATGGGAGAGAATGGATGCACCAGGACCTCTAGCCGCTGCAAATGAACTCCAGACATATGCACCACTTTGCACCTGGCTTTACATGGGTACTGAGGAATCTAGCCCCAGTCCTTAGCTTTGCAGTCAAACACCTTAACCCCTGAGATATCTCTCCAGTCCTGCACTTTTTAAATTTTATTTTGACTACTGTTTATTATATTTATTCATTTGAGAGAGATAATGGATGGTACAGGGCCTCCAGCCTTGGCAAACAAATTCCAGATGCATGCTCTACCTTGTGCATCTGGTTTACATGTGTCCTGGGGAATCTAACCTGGGTTCTTAGGCTTTGCAGGCAAGCGCCTTAACCACTGAGCCATCTCTCCAGCCCACTTTTTTGTTTCTAGTTTTTTTTCGAGGTAGGGCTCCAGGCTGACCTGGAATTCACTCAGTAGTCCCAGGCTGGTCTCAACCTGAATGCAACCCTCCCACCTCTGTTTCCCCAGTGCATCACCACACCTGGCTTGGTAATAGGATTCTTATAGCCTCTTCTTCAACCTTGAAGACTTTCACCTTCAAATTTCATAATTATCCTTCAAATTCTACCTAAGTCTCTCCTTCACAAGAGACCTGGACAAACTTGAATAGGTGGGAAGGGACAAAATCCTACAAAAGGACAAAAATTCACCTGGGCTTACCCACTGAGATGCACACAACCACCCAGGACCCTCTTTCATTTCAAGGATAACACCCCCTTCACTACCCCACCTAGCCACTTCAGGAGCTGGGCTCCCCGCAGAGCTCTCCTGTCCCTCACCCTGTGAGAGAATGGTGTAAAAGTGTTTTTTGTTGTTGTTAATGTTGCACTCTTATTTATTTTTATTTATTTATTTGACAGAGAAAGAGGGAGAGAGAGAAAGAGAGAATGGGCATGCCACGGCCTCCAGCCACTGCAAATGAACTCCAGATACATGCACCCCCTTGTGCATCGGGCTAACGTGGGTCCTGGGGAATTGAAACTACGTCTTTTGGCTTTGCAGGCAAATGCCTTAACCACTAAGCCATCCTTCCAGCCCTCGTATAAAAAAAATTTTTTTTTGTTTTTGACTCTCTTTCTTTCTCTTATTCCTTTTGTTTTTGTTTTTTAATTTTTTAAAAAATTATTTATTGTTAGCCGGGTGTGGTGGCGCACACCTTTAATCCCAGCACTTGGAAGGAAGAGGTAGGAGGATTACTGTGAGTTCAAGGCCACCCTGAGACTACATAGTGAATTCCAGGTAAGCCTGGGCTAGAGCGAGACCCTACCTCAAAAAATATATATATATTCATTTATTTGACAGAGAAAGAGGGAGAGAGAGAAAATAGGTGAGCCAGGGACTCCAGCCACTGCAAATGAACTCCAGACGTGTGTGCCCCCTTGTGCATCTGGCTTAAGTGAGTCCTGGGGAATAGAACCTGGGTCCTTTCACTTTGCTAAGCCGTCACTCCTGCCCTGTTTTTGTTTTTTCAAGGTAAGGTCTCACTCCAGCCCAGGCTGACTTAGAACTCACTTGTGAAGTCCCAGGTTGGCCCTGACCTCACAGTGATACTACCTCTGCTCTGGAATGCTGGGATTAAAGGCGTGCCCCACCACACCCAGTTTGGTTTTTTTGTTCATTTTGTCTTAAATATTTATTTGTTTAATGTAACTTATATAAGAGAAAGAGGCAGGGAGAGTATGGGCACGCCAGGGCCTCTTGCCACTGGTAATGAACCCCAGATGCACAAAGTGGAGCATTTGTTTGTTTTTAACATTTCATTTAGTTATTAATTAGAAAAGAAGAGATAGAGAAAGAGAATGGGGTGCACTAGGGCCTCCAGCCACTGCAAACCAACTGCAGACGCATGAGTTCACCTTGTGCATCTGGCTTACATGGGTCGTGGGGAATCGAACCTAGGTCCTTAGGCTTCGCAGGCAAATACCTTGACCGCCTAGCTACCTCTCCAACCCTGTTTGTTTTGAGGTAGTGTCTGACTCAGGCCAGGCTAACCTGGAACTCTGTAGTCCCAGTTTGACCTTGAACTCACAGCGATCCTTGTACCTCAGGCTCCCAAGTAGGGGGATCAAAGGCGTGGGCCACCATGCCCCCCGCACAGAGAGAAAATGGGCCCTCCAGCTGCCAACGGACTCCAGCCGCATGCTCCACTTTGAGCAGCATCTCACATGGGTCCTGGGGAGTCGAACTCGTGGTGCAAAACATCTTAATCAGCCTGCGACTTTAAATTAGGTCCTCAGGCCATTCACAGAAACAGAAATGCTGCAGGAAGTATTTGAGAAAACTGCAAAATTTAAATCTTGCCTCTGGCTGAAGTCATTGATCATGCGCAACCCCAATTCCCTCCCACTTCCTGTGGCTCCACCTTCGCCTTGAGTCCCCGGCCCGGTCCAGACGACCGCGCTCTGCCAGGAGAGAAGGTCGGAGAAGGTCGGAGAGGGTCCTGCGTGCCCCCCGCTGCCTCGAGTCCCAGCCGCCGAGCCTGCTGCCAGCCATGACAGGTAAGCTGGGGGCAATGCCAGAGGGCCCGGTGTGACTTGCGTGGGAAGGGCTTCCTGCACGTTCTGCATGAGCCAGTCCTCAGGCCCTCTAACTACAGTGCAGTTACCCTGGGGCTGCTCTTTTTTTATTTTTTTATTTTTTTCTTTATTTGGAAGAGGCAGTTAGAGAGAGATTGGGCGCGCCAGGGCCTCCAGCCACTGCAAACGAACTCCAGACACGTGCACCCCCTTGTGCATCTGGCTAACGTGGGTCCTGGAGAACGGAGCCTCGAACCGGGGTCCTTAGGCTTCACAGGCAAGCGCTTAACCGCTAAGCCATCTCCAGCCCATTTTTTTTTAATTTTTTTTGTTTATTTTTTTTTATTTATTTGAGAGCAACAGAGAGAGAAAGAGGCAAATAGAGAGAGAGAGAGAGAATGGGCGCACCAGGGCCTCCAGCCACTGCAAACGAACTCCAGATGCGTGCGCCCCCTTGTGAATCTGGCTAATGTGGGTTCTGGGGAACCGAGCCTCGAACCAGGGTTCTTAGGCTTCACAGGCAAGCGCTTAACCGCTAAGCCACTGAGCCATCTCTCCAGCCCCCCTGCTCTTTTTTAAAAAAATGTATTTTACTTAAGAGAGGCACGGAGAGAGGAAGTATGCACAGCAAAACACCTGCAGACACAACGCCAGTTCGTGCATCTGCATGACCTGAGTACTGCGGAGTCGAACCCTGGCTGGCAGCCTTTACAAGCAAGCGTCTTGAACCGCTGGACCATCTTCCCAGGCCCTAGGGGGGGTCTCTGGTTGATCTGGATGAATGGGAATTTATGAAGGGACCTGATTATCTTCGAAGAATTGCTGTGGCCGGGCATGGTGGTTCACTCCTGCAATCCCAGACCTTTGGCAGTTGAGGTAGGAGGGTGGCGTTGAATTGGGGCCACCCTGAGCATCGGAGTTGTAGGGGTGAGCGTAGCTGCCTCCCAGGTCTGCTGGAGCTAGTGAGGCCTTGAATGGGGGCTGTGGAGCGTGTGTGGGAAGGACTTGGGAAGGCCACATAGAGCAGTCAAGAGTCTTATACTTTGGCAGGGTTTGGTGGCACACGCCTTTAATCCCAGCACATGGGAGGCAGAGGTAGGAGGATCAAGAAGAGTCTAAGGCCACCCTGAGACTACCGAGTGAATTCCAGGTTAGCCTGGGCCAGAGTGAGACCCTATCTCAAAAAACCAAAACCAGGAAAAGAAAAAAAGAACCTTATAGTTTGGACACATTTGCAGAAAGTAATCGTAATGGAGATAGAGCTCCATAGTCTTCCTCAGCCTCCAGGTGCTTATGACGCGCTGCCTGGGGACTCTGGATGTGGCTCTAGCATTTTGCCTATCCTGCCCGAGGCCAAGGGTTTGATCCCAAGCTTACATAAAACCAGGCTTGCTGGTACACACCTATAACCTCAGAACATGGTGGGGAAGGCTAGGAGAGTCAGAAGTTCAAGGTCATTCTCCCTTACATAGCAAGTTCCTGGCTGTGTTAGTTGAGTTAGTTAGAGCAGCTGTATTAAAAACAAACAAAAGCCAGGCGTGGTGGTGCACACCTTTAATCCCAGCACGTGGGAGGCAGAGGTAAGAGGATCACCATGGCCCGAGGCCATCCTGAAACTACATAATGAATTCCGGGTCAGCTTTGGTGAGACCCTACCTTGAATAAGAAAGAAAAAGGAAAAAAAAAATGCTGGGTGTGGTGGCGCACGCCTCTAATACCAGCGCTAGGGAGGCAGAGGCAGGAGGATCACTGTTAGTTGGAGACCAGCCAGGTCAGCCTGAGCTACAGTGAGAGCCTATCTCGGAGAGAGAAGAAAAAGGAGAAACGCACTGGTGACTGAAGCTGTGTACCCACTGAAGAATTCTCCGCCATTCTCTCAGTCCGACTTATGTATTACTTTTATTTGAATCTAGGGCTTTGTGGCTGCTAGACAAGCATTCTCTCACTATACCCTCCCCAATTTACTTTTTTTTTTTTTTTTTTTAGGTATGATTTCATTCAAGCCCAGGCTGACCTGGAATTCATTATGTAGTCTCAGACTAGCCTTGAACTCACCTCTGCCTCCTGAGATTTTTTTTTCTTAAAGACAAGTCTGACTGAGTTGTTCAGTCAGGCCTCAACCTCTCAAGTAGCTGGGTTTGCAGGCTTGCAACACCAGGTCTGAATGAAACTTTTTCTTTTATTTATTTAGTTATTCATTTATTTAACAGACAAAGAGGCAGATAGTGAGAATGGGTGCCCCGTGGCCTCCAGCCACTGCAAACGAACTCCAGACGCGAGCACCCCCTTGTGCATCTGGCTAATGTGGGTCCTGGGGAATTGAGCCTCGAACCGGGGTCCTTAGGCTTCACAGGCAAGTGCTTAACCGCTAAGCCATCTCTCCAGCCATGCAAGTCAAAGAAATAAAATTGAGGCCGGGCATGATGACACCAGGCTGAGCTAGCAGGAGAGCTGTGGGTTTTTAGGTCAACTCGGGCTATAGAGTGAGTACCAGGTCAGCCTGGGCTAGAGTGAGTTCCTATCTTGAAAAACATTAAAAAATAAAATACACAGCAGATAAGTGAAGCAGGATTTTTAAAGCCAATGTCGTTGTTAGTCCTTACACTGTGAAACAGTGCCACCTATAGCCTGCTGTTGTGATAACATTGTTTTGTCCAGTCCCATGACATTGATTCAAGCCTTGAGTTTGGGAATAATTTGTGAAGATATTCTAGTATCACTATTTGTTTGGGTTTTTTTCTGTTTGTTTTTTTAAAATATTTTTATTTATTAGAGAAAGAGAAAGTATGGACAAGTCAGGAGCTCTTGCTGCTGAAAATAAACTCCAGATGCATGGGTCACTTTTTGCTTCCCATGGGTACTTGGGAATCAAACTGGGCCAGTAGGCTTTGCAAGGAAGCACCTTTCATCATTGAGCCATTTCCTAGCCCTGGCAAAGAGAAAGTTTGTGTAGTAAAAGGGATTAAGCCGGGTGTGGTGGCGCACGCCTTTAATCATGCACTCCGGAGGCAGAGGTAGGAGGATCGCTGTGAGCTCAAGGCCAGCCTGAGACTACATAGTGAATTCCAGGTCAGCCTGGGCTAGAGAACAAGACCCTACTTAAAGAAATCAATCAATATATAAATTAATTAATTATAGGTAAAAGAGCTTAGTAGATTACCAAGACAAAGCCACTTTCATACAACAGAACAGTGTCTATACCAATTGTTTCACTGTTGCTAGGTTATGACAAAGGGGGAAAGACCAGATCTGAAACTGCCCCGTAAGAGAAGGAGTATTCATGTATTCATGGCTATGTGGTTCACAAACTTGGGAGTGAGATTTTGTTTGCAGGAAATTATGTATGGAGGATATCTTTATTTTATTTCAAATATTTTTATTTTCAAGAGATAGAGAGACACCAGGTCCTCCAGCTACTGCAAAGAGACTCGAGATGCATGTGCCACTTTCTGCATCTGGCTTTATGTGGGTACTGGGGAATCGAACCTGGATTGTTATGCTTTGCAGGCAAATGCCTTAGCCACTGATCCATCTCTTCCAGCCCTCTGGATAGATACTTTGAAAAAATAGTCCAGAATATTTTTATACCTTGATTTTTTTGTTGTTGTTTGATGGATTTCCGAGGTTGGGTCTTGCTCTACATCAGGCTGACCTGGAATTTACTGTGTAGTCTCAGGGTGGCTTCAAACTCATGGTGATCCTCCTACCTGTGCCTCCCAAATGCAGGCATTAAAGGTGTGCACCACCATGCCCAGCTCTACCTTGATATTTAAAATTTTCAAATGTACTGTAGAAAGTTTGTAATGAACAGATACACTTTTTGCTTAGATTCAACAATTAACTTTTTGCCATATTGCTTTTTCTCTAGTTACATGTATTTCTTTTTTTTACTTTTGGTGTTTTTTTTTTCAAGGTAGAGTCTTATTGTAGTCCTAGACTGGCCTCAAACTCATAACAATCTTTCTACTTCTACCTCCTGAATGCTGGGATTAAGGGCATGTGGGACCATTTCTGGCCATTATGTAAGGTTTTATATATAATTTATTTTATTGATTTGCAAGCAGAGAGGGAAAATGGGTACGCCAGGGCCTCCAGCCACTGCAAATGAACTCCAGACACATGCATCTGGCCTTACATGGGTCCTGGGGAATTGAAATCAGTTTGTTAAGCTTTGCAGGCTAGCCTTTGTTTTTGTTTTTTTGTTTTTTTGTTTTTTTTTGAGGTAGGGTCTTGCTGTAGCCCAGGCTGATCTGGAATTCATTATGTAGTCTCAGGGTGGCCTTGAATGTACATCCTCCTACCACTGCCTCCTGAGTGCTGGGATTAAATGTGTGCACCACCATGCCTGGCAAGGCTAGCCTCTTAACCACTAAGCCATCTATCCAGCCCATAAAAATATTTTTATTTTTTAGGTGGTTTTGCACATGCTTTTAATCCCAATGCTCAGGAGGCAGAGTAGAATTGCCATGAGTTTGAGGCCACCCTGAGACTACATAGTGAATTCCAGATCAGCCTGTGCTACAGTTAGACCCTACTTCGGAAAAAAAAAAATTTTTTTTTTTAAATTTGAGAGCTAAAAAGAAGTATGGGCATGCCAGGGCCTCTTACCACTGCAAATGAATTCCAGGTGCATGCGCCACTTTGTGTGGTTTCACATGGGTACTGGGTAATCAAACCCAAGCTGGCAGCTTTGCAAGCAAGTGCCACTCCACCTGCTAAGTCACCTCCCCCACCCTGAAGGATTTAGGAGAGTTTAGCAAGAGCTGGGAGGAGCCGGGCGTGGTGGCACATGCCTTTAATCCCAGCACTCCAGAGGCAGAGATATGAGGATTGATATGAGTTCAAGACCACCCTGAGACTACACAGTGAACTCCAGCTTGGGCTAGAGCTAGACCCTACCTCGAAGAAAGAAAAAAAAAAAAAGCTGGGAAGGGTCCCAAGCTACATATATAAAAATTACATATATATATAATACCTACATATAGTGTATTTTGATCTTTTCAGCTGCTATTACGCTCTTTTCTCCCACTAAAGCCCTTCTTCCCAACCTATCCTATCCCCTTCCTCCTTTTTTAAAATTCCTTCCTACTTGCTCACCACCACCACCAGGTTAGGTTAGGGTTGCTTGCATGAGCAGGATGGGAAGTCACTAGAATGTGGGACCCTACCCTTTGCTGCCCACTGATTAGCATGACCCCTCCCCAGGGGCCGTTCTTTTTATTAATTAATATATTTATTTGTTGACAACATCCATGATTATAAACAATATCCCCCCTACTTTCCCCTTTGAAATTCCACTCTTCATCACATCCTCTCCCCCTCTCAATCAGTCTCTTTTATTGTGATGTCATGATCTTTTCCTCCTATTATGACGATCTTATGTAGGTGGTGTCAGGCACTGTGACGTCATGGATATCCAGGCCACTTTGTGTCTGGAGGAGCACGTTGTAAGGAGTCCTACCCTTCCTTTGGTTCTTACATTCTTTCCGCCACCTCTTCTGCAATAGACCCTGAGTCTTGGAAGGTGTGATTGAGATATTTCAGTGCTGAGCACTCCTCTGTCACTTCTTCTCAACACCATGGTGCTTTCTGAGTCATCCCAAGGTCACTGCCATCTGAAAAGAGAAGCTTCTCTAACCAAAACTGAGAGTAGCATTAATATATGGGTGTGTACATTAAGAGAAATGCTTACTGGGCAGTTTGGTGAGCATAGTATATATACATTTATCCAGACACCAGCACATGTTACACCCCTAGGGCTCATGACTATCCCTGTTGTAGGTTTTCAGTATCAGGGATGTATTCCCTCCCATGGAGCGGGCCTGCAGTCCAATTAGAGGGCAGTTGGTTTCCCCCATGACAGATGTGTTAATTGCCCGTGGCCAACTGAGAGAGTGGGGTCTCATGAGCCCTGCCTCATCTGTGATGGACTGTTGACAGGGTTAATCTGTGCCAGGAAACCACAGCTGCTGTGAGTTCATGAGCCTAACCGCCATGTTGTATCCATGGACAGCATTCCCCAGTACTCCCCGCCCGTCTCCAGTTCTTACATTCCTTGCACCCCCTCTTCTGCAAAGTTCTCTAAGTCTTGGAGAGAGCATTTCAGATGTTCCGCTCAGGGCTATACGCTTTATAACTGTAGACGCTGCTTCTACTTCTTGTTATTTTTGGTTTGGTTTGGGTTTTGCTTTTTTCAAGGTAGGTTCTCACTCTGGCTCAGGCTGACCTAGAGCTTACTATGTAGTCCCAGGCTGGCCTTGAACTCAGCAATTCTCTTACCTCTTGTTGCTGAGCGCTGGCATTGAAGGTGTGACACGCGTCTGGTTTTCTTTTGAAATTGGTCTCATGTAGGCTTGGCTGGCCTGGTACTTAGCATGCAGCCAAAGCTTGATCTTCCTGCCTCCACTTCCCTGGTACCAGTGCCAGTGCCCAGTTACAGATATGAGCCACTACATGGTGATTTTTTGTTGTTCTAACAATAGTGTGTGGGGTAAACCTCTACAATATGAATATTCCTTCCAAGAATTTCTACCCAATGTTTTTTGGTGATTTTTAGAGCCTAAATTTTCTTTTCTGGGTTTTTTTGTTTGGTTTTGGTTTTGGGTTTTTTTTTGAGGTAGGGTCAGGATCTTAGACCAGACTGACCTCTGTATAGTCTCAGGGTGGCCTTGAACTCATGGCAATCTTCCTACCTCTGCCTCCCCAGTGCATAAAGGCCTGCATCACCATGCCTGGCTTCTGGGGTTTTTGTTTGTTTTGTTTTGTTTTGTTTTTTGATGTAGGGTCTCACTCTGGCTCAGGCTGACCTGGAATTTACTGTGTAGTCTCAGAGTGGCCTCAAACTCTCGGTGATCCTCCTTCCTCTGCTTCTCAAGTGCTGGGATTAAAGGCGTGCACCACCATGCTTGGCAAATAATTCTTATTTATTGATTTGAGAGAGAGAAAGAGGCAGAAAGCGAGAGAGAGAGAATGGGCGCCCCAGGGCGTCCAGCCACTGCAGACGAGCTCCAGATGCGTGCATCCCATGTGCATCTGGGTGACATGAACACTGGGGAATCGAACCTGGGTCCTTTGGCTTTGCTTAACCACTAAGCCATCTCTTCATGCCTTTTCCCACCCAGAGGAAGTGCTCATTTTCTTGGACATGCAACTTCGCTAAAGAAGAAGACAGCCTAGAGTGGGAAGCGCAGAAGCCCAGCTAAGACGTGCCGATAGCCAGCGGGCTGGTGCGGAGGGCAAGAGAGCTAAGCACACCCTTAGAGGCTGACATCAAGGTGCCGACACTGCAAACCAGCCCATCGCCACAGTCCAGGGGGGACATCCAGTGCTCGCTGGGTCGTCAGCAGCTGCAGAGAGCTGGTGTGGAAGCCTCAATGGAGTTGGCAGCGGACCTGGCGGAACTCCAGGCCGAGGCCAGCTGCCCTGTCTGTCACGAGTACTTCACAAACCCAGTGACCATCACGTGTGGGCATAACTTCTGTCTGTCCTGCATCAGAGCCTCCTGGGAGGGCCTACAGGGCAGTTTTCCCTGCCCTTCGTGCCACTTTCACTGTCCAGAAAAGGACTTCTCAAGTAATCACCAACTGGCGAACCTGACCGAAGCTGCCAAGCTCCTCCCCATAAGGAGAAGCAAGAGGAAAAGGCGGGAGGGCGGCCAGAAGGAGCTAGAAGCTCTCTGTCTGCAGTGCAGCCTCCCCAGCACGCGCACGCAGCACCCTGGCGGGCTCCTGGCGAGGGCCGCGCTCTGTGGGCCGAAGCAGTTCCAGCGGTACGTGGAGCTATGGGGGGAGAAAGTGGAGCCCGTGGAAAAGGCGATCACCATGCAGAAGAGAAAGTCGCTGGAGCTCAAGAAGATGGTAGAACGTAAAAGAGGAGAAATGGAGTCTGAATTTGACCAACTTCGGCTGTTTCTCCAAAACGAGCACAAAAGGTTCCTTAGGCAACTGGAAGATGAAGGGGAAGCCAATTCAGCAAAATTAAACAGAAACTTAACAACGGTTTCCGATCACGCGTCGGCATTGGAGGCCCTGCTGAGGGAGGTGCAGGGCAGGAGTGATAAGCCGGAACGCGAGCTACTAGACCACGTCAAGACTCTGTACCACAGGTTTGAAAGCTTAAAATGCCCAGAAACCTTTTCATTCAAAATCACAGATTATGGTCATCAGCTTCTTCCACAGTTTTCTGGCCTGAACATAATTATCCAGCAATTTAAAGTAGACGTGACGCTGGATCCTAAAACAGCACACCATAAACTTACCATCTCGGAAGACAGAAAGACTGTGCGATATGGAAAGATGCGAAAAGTGTCTCATAGCCCCAGAAGATTCTATTCCTCCCCAGCTGTCCTGGGTTCCCAGGGGTACCACTCTGGCAGGCAGTACTGGGAGGTCGATGTGAGCAGCAAGCCCGCGTGGATCCTGGGGGTCTGCGTAGAGACTTTTCCCAGGAGGAGTCATGTCCGACACAGGCAAGATGAAATATGGGGGGTTGGGCGGTATAGTCAGACTGTGTATGCTGCATTGGGCCCTAAGAAAATGAATATTCTGCCCAAAGTGACACCCAGTAAGATTGGCATTTTTTTAGACTCTGAAATTGGTGAGGTGTCCTTTTACAATTTGAATGATCAGTCTCTTCTCTGTACGTTCAATGATTGTAGGAAAGGCGCGCTTTGGCCTTATTTCAACACCAGCGCTAACCCTAAGCCTCTGAGGATCTGCACAGTAACATCCTGAAAAGGGTGAACTACTGACGAGATGTTTTCGTTTTCCTTTAGGTGGATGTAAAAGGCAGTGAATGAATCCGGCAGTTCTGGATGTTGGCTTTTATTCTCTGCTTTATAAACAAGTAGAATTTGTGTGTGTGTATCTCAATAAGTTGTAAGAAATATAGCACCTACTTGTAAATAAAATATGAGCTCAATTATGAAGTGCTTTAGAAATTTTTTTTTTTAACTTTCATATACCTTTCCTTTTATTTTGAATTGAAACAGCAGAATGAATTGGTTTGTGGCTGAAACAGCCTTCAGGGGAGAAACCTGGAGTACTCACTCATCAGAAGAAAATGTAAAGTGTGAGTGAGGCAGCTGACCACCTTCCCTGGAGTGGAGGACGGAGGACAGGGAGGAGGACGGGCGCACTCACATACAGGATGGTGAGGGCTCGCAGTAGAAATTCTTTATTTTATTTTATTTTTTTGGTTTTTCGAGGTAGGGTCTCACTCTGGCCCAGACTGACCTGGAATTCACTATGGAGTCTCAGGGTAGCCTTGAATTCACGGTGATCCTCCTACCTCTGCCTCCCGAGTTCTGGGATTAAAGGCGTGCGCCACCATGCCCAGCTTTTTGTTTTTACTTATTGAGAGTTACAGACAGGAAGAGGGAGAGAGAGAGAGAATGGGCGCGCCAGGGTCTCCAGCCACTGCAAATGAACTCAAGACGCGTGCGCCCCCTTTCACATCTGGCTAATGTGGGACCGGGGGAACCAAGCCTCCTACCGGGGTCCTTAGGCTTCACAAGCAAGCACTTAACCGCTAAGCCATCTTTCCAGCCTGAAAATTATATTTAATAGTTGCCAATAAAAACTTTTTTTACTTTGCAAGCAGAAAGAAGGAGAGAGACTGGGCACACCAGGGCCAGGCCTCTTGCCATTGCACACAAACACCAGATGCATGTGCCACTTTGTGCATCTGGCTTTACATGGGACTGGGCCATTAGGCTTTGCAAGCAAAGATTCTTAACTGCTGAGTCATTTCTTCAGCCCCTGACTTTAACTTTGTTTTTTTGAGGTAGGGTCTTGCGCTAGTCCAGGCTGACCTGGAATTCACTATGTAGTCTCAGGGTGGCCTCGAACTCAAGGCGATCCTCCTGCCTCTGCCTCCCAAGTGCTGGGATTAAAGGCATGCACCACAATGCCCAGCTTTTTTTTTTTTAAAGGTCTCAGTCTAGCCCAGGCTGACCTGGAATTTACTATGTAGTGTGAGGGTAGCTTTGAACTCACAGAAATCCTCCAACTTTGAGTCTTTTTTAATTTTTATTTGAGAGAGAGAAAGAGACAGATATGTGTATGTAAGAGAATATGCACACTAGGGCCTCTAGCCATTGCAAACAAACTCCAGATGCATGCATCTCTGGCTTTACATGGGTCTCAGGGTATGAACCTGGGTCCTTATGGCTTTGCAGGCAAGTGCCTTGACAGCTAAGCTATTTCTCCAGTCCTGAATTTTTTTTTTTTCCCCCCAAGGTAGGGTTTCACTAGTCCAGGCTGACCAGGAATTCACT